>NC_139142.1:197191971-197713127 GCF_964270905.1 Leucopleurus acutus
CACACACACGTATATAAAGGCAAGGAAAACATACAAAGAAAAGCAAGGTAGTGATAAATACTAATTCAGGATGATAAGCATCTCAGCTGGGAAGAGGCAGGGTGATGAGCTGGGGAGAAGACCATGCAGGTGTGGTCAGGGTCCTACCTCTTGTTTCTGGTGGTGTGTTCATGAGTGACTACATTACTTAAAATAGTAAAATAAAAATAAGCAGGCTATGCTAGACCAACAATGAGTATGTGTGTCAGGAGCAAAGGATTAATCAATCCTATTCTGTACACCCAAGGTCACAAACTTTTTTCTGTTTTTTTTCTAAATTTTCTACAGTGAGTGTGTACTCTCTCTCTCTCTCGCTCTTTTTTTTTTTTTTTTTTTGCCAGATGAAACCCTAATACGTAGCTTTAAAAAAAATCCTGTGACATACAGAAGTGTTTATTGCCTAAATATCTAAAATTTGGTATTTGAAATTCTGCCGTTCGTTTTATAGTTCATAAAAATACTGTCAACACGCGGAACTTGGGGGCTCCCACCTGTACATGTTTCTGGAGCAAGACGGTGGACTAGGTCCCTCTTGTCCTCTCATTCCATTTCTTTAAGGTAGAGTCCCTCGGCAATGACAGATGGGCTGTATCCGAGTGCTTATCATTGTCACTGACTCATGTGGGGACCCTGAAGCCCCTCACTCACTTCCCTGTCAGCCTTTTGCAGAGATAGGTGCTATTGAATCCCACTGTCCTTGATCTGCTTAGAACGCTTACACTTTACAGAGGATACATTTACTCCTCAAGAGTGAAAAGGAAAAAAAAGCAAAGTATAAAATCACTAGTCTAAGATAACATAAATCATAACTATGTAGCAAAAATACATTTTCTTTCCTAGTTCAGATTTCCAAGAAAAAACAAAGGAGAAGGGAAGAAGCTACGCCACCTGTTTTCCTTTGGTTTCTCTTTAGCAGATGTTAATCTCTCTCTCTCATAGGTGTACACACTTCAAATAAGACACATTCATGATGTAACTTAATTTTTAAAATGCTGATTATAAATAGATCTGAATCTGTGTGTACTGGATGTAAAAGAACTGTGAAGCCCCCAGGAGACAGCAATTTGCATGCAAAATGGTGATTGCCACTGGGGATTCTTCCAGAATTCAAGGAATTAAGAAAATCCATTCCATCTCAGTGTCCAGTTGCCTATAGGGGCTGTGTTTCTCCAGCATATTATAGGATGGTCAACCATGGCCAAATGAGGTCTGCCATGGTTCAGGCCACATAGCAAGACTATTCCAGCGAGTTAACCTGCTTTTAAAATAAAGTCTCAGATTGTGGTCTCTTAGGTGTCAACATGGGCTGAGGTTTCAGCCCTGTAGAGAGGAATTACAACACTTGCTTCTCTTAGTGCCTTTCTAGAAGAAAGTTCCTGGCTCGCAGTTTTCCAGACTGCAAAGAGTGAAGTTATGTCCCACCTTTGTGCAGGGCTTCCTGTGGCCACAATGACGGGGAGCCATCGACCCCTTTGTACTCACAGTTATGTTCCCTCACAATCCTCCCGCCAGGGCAGTGCCTTTTCTCACTGATGCCTTCTCTGAGGCTCTAGCACTACACGATCTATGAGCAGGGACAAGGGAAGGTTGTGACGTGACTTCCTACTCTGCAAGAGCTCCCAGCTTTGTCCTTCACCTTCCCTGCTCTGGGTCACCTGTTATCAGTCAGGGCCCCAAGGTAGCAGGTGGTCTCAGTGCCCACCTACCCTAAATGGACTTGTGTTCCTGCTTTGTTCCTGGTCTTAGAAATTCACCTCATTATCTTGTGAGTTCATTTGTGCACTCAAGAGGGTGATTTTTATTTTTGACCTAGCATTTTCAGTTTGAAGGTTTCAGGCTATCTTGTCCACATCATATTTCCAGAAACTGAAGTCCTATTCTGTGGATCTATTCTTTTTCAATTCTGATGTTTGCTTGGTGATGGGCACCATGGACTTCTTAAATGCTGCCTTAGGAATTGAGGAAATAAACAAGGATGGCAGTTGGATTAGAAAGGGTCAGGCACAGGGAGACGTGAGCAAGAAACAGAGTCTACAGTTACTAGGCGGTTGGGATAGTTGGGTGGTGGCCATGTAGTGTGTGCGTGGGCGTGATGTAGGGGGAGGGGTGATGTTTGCAGCAGGAGAGCAGACAGTAGATGTCAAGTTCTTAGAAGACAGCCTGGCAGTTGTCTGTTCCATAAAAGGCAGCCACTGGGCTTGCTGCGATCACCTGAGTGAAACGGCATGGATGCTCAGGAGGCAGAGAGGTAGAACCTGCCGTAACCTCAAGAAGAAAACAAGGGGCTGGATGACTCACCTTAGAAGGAGATGTGGGAGTGTGTTTAGGAAGGAACAATAGAGCATCTAGCAATGGAGAGACAGAAGCGCATCATGGAAACCATACCAAATTGGACAACAAAACACGTGTATTCAAGCCATGGATCTGCAACTAGTGAGACCCTGTTATTATTATTATTTTTTAAAATTTTATCGAAGTGTAGTTGATTTACAATGTTGTATTAATTTCTTCTGTACAGCAAAGTGACTCAATTATACATATATATATTCTTTTTCATATTTTCCATTATGATTTATTATAGGATTTTTAAAAGATTTTTAAAAATGTTGACCATTTTTAAAGTCTTTATTGAATATCTTACAATATTGCTTCTGTTTTATGTTTTGGTTTTTTGGCTGCAAGCCATGTGGGATCTTAGCTCCCTGACCAGGCATTGAACCGGCACCCCCTGCATTGGAAGGTGGAGTCTTAATCACTGGCCACCAGGGAAGTCTCTATCATAGGATACTGAATATAGTTCTCTGTGCTATACAGTAGGACCTTGTTGTTTATACATTCTATATATACTAGTTTGCATCTGCTAATCCCAAACTCCCAGTCCTTCCCTCCTCCAACCCCTCCCCCTTGGCAACCACAAGTCTGTTCTCTATGTCTGAGAGACCCTGTTATTTTTATAAAATTGATCATGCTGAGCTCCAGATGTCAATAAGCTACCTAGGCTACAGGGTAATTTAGGATGGTGATAAAGAACATGGGCTTTAACTTTGGAAAACAGCATGAAATTTCCTCAGAAATTAAAAATAGCATGACCATATGATCCAGCAATCCCACCCCTGGTATTCATCCAAAGGAAGTGAAATCAAGAGTCTGAAGAGATGGCTGTACTCCCACGTTCACTGCAGCATTATTTACAATAGCCAAGACATGGAAACAGCCCAAGTGCCCATCAATGGATGAACAGATAGAGAAGATGTGATGTATTATATATATATATATATAATACATCCATATATATGAATATTATTTAGCCATGAGAAAGAAGGAAATCCTACCATTTGTGACAACATGGATGGAACTTGAGGGCATTATGCTAAGTGAGATAAGTCAGGTGGAGAAAGACAAATATTGTACATCACTTCCATGTGGAATCTAAAAAAATAACTCATAGAAGCAGAAAGTAGAATGGTGGTTACCAGGGGCTGGGGATGGGGGGAACAGAAGAGGTGGTTTTTAAGGGTACAGCCTTAAAACTGGTAGATAAATCAGTCCTGGAGAGCAAATGCACAGAATAGAGATTATAGTCAACAATACTGTACTGTAAACTTCAAAGTTGCTAAGAAACCAAATCTTAATTGTTCCCACCCCAAAAAAGAAATGATAATTACGTGACATGCTACAGGTGTTAGCTAACACAGGTGGTAATCATATTGCAATACACAAATGTATCAAATCAACATGCTGTGTACCTTAAACTTAGACAATGTTACATATAATTATATCTCACTTAAAAAAAGAAGAGCATGGGTTTTGGAGTCAGGCGGACCTGAACTTCAATTTGCTCATCTATAAAACTGGATTAATGATCTCTCCCTCTTAGGGTATTATGAGGATTCACACGACGACTGCCAAACTGTTAATAATTTTAAAAAAGGATCTTTTATCATCTTTTTCAAGTTGGTGGAAATTCAGGAATCAATGATGGAAATGCAAGGTATTGGTTTAAGGTGGCAGCTAGAGCAAGATTTTCATCACTTTGCTTATATGTTCCTTTTGTCATTGCTTTTCTTGGCCATTTGCTTTGCCCTCAGCACTTAAACTACTTTTTCTTTTATGCTTTCTCCTAATGCTAAAACTTATGAAGTCTGGACCGTATGTTGATGCATATACTCCATTGATTATTGGTATTATTCTATCGGTCCTTTGCATTTCTGTTGATCCCAGAATATGTGTTTTAGATTTGACGTTTTTACTGGACAGAGATAAGACGTGCAAGCTTACTTTACTTTCTTAACTTATTGTATAGGGTTTTATTTTTCAGTGTTCCTGAGTCACAATTTCTTTAACCAGATTCTCTGCAGGAGGATAGTACTGTAATTTCTAATAAAAGGGAATTTAAAAAACTGTTTATTGATTTATTCATTCATTCATTTAAAAAGTAGTTGTTGAGACTTCCCTGGTGGCGCAGTGGTTAAAAATCCTCCTGTCAATGCAGGGGACATGGGTTCGAGCCCTGGTCCGGGAAGATCCCACATGCTGTGGAGCAACTAGGCAGCAACTAACAACTAACAGCAACTAAGCCTGTGTGCCACAACTACTGAGTCCGCGTGCCTAGAGCCCATGCTCTGCAACAAGAGAAGCCACCGCAGTGAGAAGCCCGCGCACCACAACGAAGAGTAGCCCCCACTCGCCGCAACTAGAGAAAGCCCACACGCAGTAACGAAGACCCAATGCAGCCAAAAATAAATAAATAAAATAAATGAATTTATCAGAAAAAAAGTAGTTGTTGAACTCTTACTATGCTAGACTGAGAGTAGGAAGACAAGACAGGTTCCTTTTCCTCAAGATGCTTAGTGTCAAGTAGAGGAAAGGAACAAAGGAATATACAAAAGAAGCTTCCAGTTGGATCAAAGAAAAAGTCCAGGGAGATTGTCATTATTAGTTTCTGTCCTTTTCTGAATGAAATCTTAGCTTTGGAAATACTATTTGACTTAGTGTAATATAATTACACAAATACATCTTGAAGACCTACTAGGCTGAATACTTGAGGATGAATAAGACAATGCCCTGATTTTCAAGGAGTCCAGGGGGCTGGTGATGTGGATTTAGATTTCCTTGTACACCCACTCTGGCCCCTGCCCCATCGTTAACTGACAGGGTTCTTGGGTAAGCAAAATTGAAGGAATTTAGGATGGCGTACACAGAATCATTAAGTACTCCAGGAATTCCCCTTGTGCTATCCTCCATAAAATAGAATATTTAAGAGTTCCTTCGCTTCACATGTCTTGATGAATGATTATTGAGATAAGATGTGTTCCTCTGAAATGGAAAATGTTGTTTATATTTCCTGGTGGAATTGACTGACAGTAATTTCAGTAGCTGCTCAAATTCTGGCTGATTTCTCCTGAGTGGATCCTTTTGTTTTGATGGTTCTCCTTATGTAAACCACCTTTATTATCTTTGGAGAGTCTGTTACAAGCAAAATTACTTGTTAATATTAGGATAATTCCTTATTCCACTTGGAAGGGAACTTTCTGCTGCTCTCCTTCCTTTTTGCATCTAAGAATTAAAGAGCACAGAGCTTGCCCTGGAATTGTAGAATTCATCTTTGGAAAACTGTAAAACATGGAATGTTTCTATTTCCTCACAGGAATTCAGCGTGTTCCTCAAAACACATTTTTTATTACAGGGAATTTCCTGTTTTTTCCCTAAATTAAAGCATGGATTTTCCTCTTAAACCAGTAACGTACTCAAGTTTTTTCATTTAATTTAATTATGAAATAGTATTTCTTCTGTTGTTAGATGATTCAGTATTTAGTTTAAGTTCTTTCTGAATGAAATCAAAACAACTGCTTTGATTCACTCACACAAATGGTAATCTGTGAATGAAAGAAAGCAAATTAGAAAACAAAGAAACCAAACCAAAGAAACACACAATTGTTTTGGCAGTTTTTGCCACCATCCCCCAAACCTGGCTTCTTAAAATTTTCACTTTCCAGATAACACTGAGTTTTCCTAAATGGGACATAAAGAAGGTTCTGCACCCAATTCTGACATAGGGATTTCCCCAGCCACTACAAATTCTCAGACCCCAATTGTGTATCTCTTGGGCTGCACCCCACAGGCCTATGAGGCCTGGGCTTGCCCAGCTTCAAGGCCGATGAAAGAGCCTGGAATTAGCAACCGAGTCATCAATGGTTTAATGGATGGGGGAGGGATCTTGCACGTCTGAAGCAAGATCCTGGAGCAACACCCTACCTTGTGCGGGGAAGGTGGGCAGAATATGGTGTCAGTCCTCGCTCCTGGGGTGAAGGGGAGATTACCAGTTACAGGGGAATTGACCTCAGGTGGGCTCATTAGTTACCAGGGAAACCGGTTTAGGAGCACGCCCCTCACGGCCCCTTTGCTAACAATCATCAGCTGGGCCTGGGGCAAGCACCAGGAAGGTCAGTCATGTGAGCAGGGGTAGGTGAAGCAGGTTGTACAGATTGCAAGAGAGCAGCCATCTTGAGTGGCCTGACTAGTACTAGTGGTACTAGTATCCTATAATTGAGTTCAATTCTGACACTATCTGCCAAAAGATAGGTCTCTCAGGTTAAAGGCTCAGTCCTACAAGATCCCCCCAACCAGCCCCTTTCAGACACCCGTCATAGGCCCAGGTTATCACCTGTGCTTCTGATTGGCGATAAATTGGAGGTCCCACCAACCTCCTCCTTGGGTTTGATAGATTTGCTAGAGCAGCTCACAGAACTCAGAAACATTTTACTTACTCGATCACCAGTTTATTATAAAAGGATATAACTCAGGAGCAGCCAAATGGAGAAGATGCAGAGGAGAGAGTATGGGGCAGGGCCTGAAGCTTCCATGCCTTCTCCAGGCTCAGCACTCTTCCAGAACCTCCACCCAGAAGCCCTCCAAACTGTCCTTTTGAGTTTTTATGGAAGCTTCATTACACAGGTATAATCAATTAAGTCGTTGGCCATTGGTGATTGATTCAACCTCCAGCTCTTCTCCGCTCCTCAGAAACCAGAGAGTGGGAGGGAAAGTTCCAACCTTCTATTTGTGGTTGGTTCCCCTGGCAACCAGCCCCCATCTTTAGGGGCCTTCCAAAAATCACTACATTAACAAAAACTCCAGTGTGATTGAAATGGACCTGTTACGAATAACAAAAGACACATTAAATATATTCACTTATAGGAGTTAGAGTTTCTCTATTCTTTCCCCGCTTTGAAGGAGAAAGGATTTAAGGATTGCTTGGATTAACTAATGGGTTTTTGTTATGTGGATGGCAGGGGAGTTATAGAGGATTGGGAAAAGTCTAGAGAAGTTTAAATTTAGATACATAAGAAAAGGCATAGAAACTTGGTAAGATTAAAATATCTCAGAAGAGTTTGGAGGAGCTTTTCATTTTTTATTTTGAGGGAGGGAGAGGAGGAAATGGAGAGGTGGTAAGCAGTTGCCATGAGGTGTGGAATTTTAGGGAAGGCAGTGGCTTAAAAGTTTTAGGAAGTTTTTATCTGTGTCGTACAATGTAATTTCTCCTTTCCTGTCTCCTCATGAGTCATTCAAGAAAGACGTATCTTACTTTTCTAGGCTCTTTGGAGTTGGAAACACTCCTTCTCACTGTGTCATCCTGCTAAGACCAGGTCCAAGGTAGCCTGATTTAATGAGTTTTTGATTGGGGTCCTCCTGTGTATTAGTCTGTTGAGGCTGCCATAACAAAATACCCTGGATGGTCGGCTAAACAACAGAAATTTATTTTCTCTATTTTCTAGAGGCTACAAGTCCAAGATCAAGGTGCCAGTAGGGTTGGGTTCCACTGAGGTCTCTCTTTTTGGCTTGCATATGGCCGTGGTCCTGCTGTTTCTTTATATGGCTGTGGCAGAGCACACCCCTGTTGTCTCCCTGTAAATGCTAATCTCCACTTCTCATGAGGACACTTACCAGATTTGATTAGGGCTCACCATAACAGCCTCGTTTTAACTTTTATTACCTCTTTTAAGATGCTAGCTCCCAAAACACTCACATTCTGAGGTACTAGGGGCTTAGAACTTCAACATATGAATATTGGGGAAACAAAGTTCAGTCCATAACATCATCTATGGAAGGAATATGTAGTTCATAGAATTCTAGGGCATACTTTGGCTTATTACTTCAGGAATATGAACGGTTAGAGCTAGGAGAAATGTTAGACTATTTAATCTACTCTCACTGTATTGATAAGTAGTATATAGCAGTAAAAAATTATGAATTGCCTTAGTTCACCCTGTTACAGCTCTGTTTCCACCACTGGGATTTTGAATATTTTATTTTTCATAATTCAACTCAGTCATTTTTACTTTCCATGATTCCTTTTTCTGACTAGATCACATAGTTTGTCACTTTGTGCTAGCTCCCCGACCGTGAGTTATTTTTCATTGAAATTTGGATATTTGTATTTACTTTTGTAAATTTTCACAAGCTAAAGGATTTTGGATCAAGTCTTCAGGAATTTCTAGACAACCTAAGGTATACACTAAAAAATTCATTAAACTTTTGGATCGGGGACCAGATAGAAAAAAAATGCTCCTTAGTGTACGTATTATTTACCTCATAGGAAATGCTTATCTCAGGCAGTTTATTCCCATGGAGTGGGGGGAATTTTAATTTGATTCCCCAGGAGGGAAAAATATGGGAGGAACCACTCTCTGTCCCTTCACCTGCGGGAGGTATTGATTTATCTGATCAATGAGATAAGAAGAAAGAACCAAGCATGTATAACTTGGCTCCCTCTTGTTTTTCTGGCTTACTTGTCCACAGAGAAGGTTTATTGGTTTCTGCCCCAGTTTTCCATGAGGTAAGCACACATGCTCCACCTTCTAGATTATGGGATCATTTCCCTCTTTCCTCACTATTGTGGTCCAGTAAGTGTTAGGCTGCAATTCGGAGGAAAGATACCTGTTCTGGAGATGAAAACTCCCCCTTAGGAAGTTGTCCTGAGGTCTAGTCTTTGGGTGGATTATTAGAGATCTGCTTATCATCTTAGGTTAGTTTTCTTTTTCTTCCACTCTAATCTTATTAGGAATAAAGTTAATATTTTGATCTCATGTCTCTAATTACTATATGCATTCTTAATTTCTGCCTGAATTTATATATCGGGGAAAACCGTTTGATTATTTATCACCCTTAAAACCAGAACAATTTAAAAGAAAGCAAACAAATTTCTATGCCTCTATTAAAAAAGACATCAGGTTCAAGAGGCATTGTGATCCCTGATCAGGGTAAATATAAAGGAAACCATATGTAGGCACAACGCAGTAAAACTGCTGAAAAAAACAAAGCTAAAGGGAAATACCAAAAAGCAGCTGGAGGTGATAAAACATAACCTCAAAGAAGGAACAATAAGAATGACAGCTGACCTCAAAGCAGAAACAATGGAAGCCATAATTCAATGAACAACATCTTCTTGGTGATGAAAGAAAATAACTGGAAACCTTCAACACTATATGTTGTAAAAAAAAATCCTTTTCAAATTATTATGGAATAAAGATACTTTTGGAGAGAACTTATTATCAGCAGAACTGCACTAAAATAAAAAACAAGACTAATAAAATGTATTACTCTCTGGCAAGAGCAAGAAAAAAAATGGGAGAGAGAAAGAAAGAGAAGAAGGCACAACCAATATGAGAAATAAAAAGGAAATCTAACTATAGTCTTATAAAGTATAAAAAGATGCTAAGAGACCATTATGAACAACTTTCTACCAATAAATTCAACAAATAAGACAAATACCTTGAAAAACAGAGCTTACCCAAACTGATGGAATAAGCAATAGAAAAACTAAATAGTATTATACATGTTAAGTAATTGGATTCTATGGAATCTATCATTTAACACTTTGCAACAAAGAAAAATCCAGGCCGTACGGTTTTACTAGTGACTTATTCTAAACATTTAAGGAAGAGATAATACTAATCTCACACAAATTCTACCAGAGAATAGAAAAAGAGGGAATGCTTTCCATCTGTTTTAAAATAATGAGGCCAGTATAAACTTGATGCAAAATATGACAAGGACTATAGAAGAAAAAACAATCAGAGACTGATCCCTTTCATGAACACAGGAGCAAAAAAATCCAAAAGAAAACTCTAGCGAATTAAATCCAATTATAAAAAGAAGCATACTGAATCCTGACCAAGTGAGGATTATTTCTGGATTGCAAGATGAGCAAGAAATTAAAAAATCCATCCAAATAACTCAACAAATCAACACAATTAAGAAGAAAAGCCATATGGTTATAATATGTACAGAAAAGACATTTGATAAAATTTATGAGTTGAAAATCCCTCGGTAACATAAGAACAGAAGAGGACTTCCTTCATCTGGTAAAGGGCATCTACAAAACTCAATAGCTAACATACTAAAGGGTGAAATGGTGAATGCCTGCCCCCTGTGGTGACCTATCCACTACCCCATTTCTATTCAACATTGTACTGGAGGTCATGGCCAGTGCAACAAGGAATAGATTGAGTATAAAAAAGGAATAACTGTATAAAGATTATAAAGGAAGAAGTAAGCTGCCATTATTCACATATTACATGGTTATGTGTATCCAAAAAATCTACAAGAGTATCTAAGCAACCCATTGGATTTATGTGAATTTAACAAGGTTGTTGGATGTAAATTCAGAATATAAACATCAGTCGCATTTCTACATGATAGCAATAAGCAATTAGAAAACGATATTAAGAATAGAATTTACACTAACACAAAAATGTAGAATACATAGGAATAAATCTGAAAGATGCTCAAGATGTCTGCACTGAAAACTACAAATTATTACTGAGAGAAATTAAAGAAGGTCTAAAGAAATAGAGGAATATGCCACATTCATGGCTTGAAGACTCAATATGTTGTCAGTTCCTCCCAAGTTGATCCACAGATGCACTGCAACCCAATAAAAATCCAAACAGAATTTGGTTTTGGTGAAAATTGACAAGCTGATTCTAAAATTTATGTGGAAATGCAAAGAATCTAGAATCTCCAAGTCAATCTTTAAAAAGAAGTATGTAAATGAATACTAATACCACCAGAAATCAATTTATTATAAGGTTATAATATCAAGATAGAGGGGTGGTATTGGAATAGGGAAAGTCAAACAGATCAGTGGAACAGAATAGACTCTATAATCAGACCTAAACATACTATTACCTGATTTCTGAAGGATCTCCACTGAAACTCAATAGGAAAAGGACAGTCTTTTGAAACAATAATGCTCGATCAAATCTATATCAACATGAAAAAAAGTATCATCCCTATCTTGTACTATATCCCCAAATCAATTCCAGCAGGATTGTATACCTAAATATGACAGGTTAAAGAAAAAGCTTTGAGACAACAACATAGGATAATATCTTCATGACCTTTGAATAAGGAAAAATTTCTTAAACAGGATATGGCAATAGACAAATGGGCTTGAACAGGCACCTCCGAAAAGATTATATCCAAATAAACGTGCTCATTTCATCAGTAAGCAGGGAAAGTAAAATCAAAACCACAATGTGGCACCATTGGATAAATGCCCAAATGGCCAAAACTAAAAAGGCGAATGGTGGCAAATGTTGGTGAGGAAGTGGAGCCATTGCTTCTCTCGTGTCTCCTATGCTGTTGGTGGGGATCTAAATTCCAACAGTCGCTTTGGGAAACCACCAGTATCTTCTAAAGTGAAACGTGGTCATCCCCTGTGACTAGGTGAACATGTTCTGGTTTTCCGTGAACAGTTTTGGGTTATGCATATTTTCTCAATGGTTTTAGTTTAGCACTTGTCCTGTACTTTTTCATTTTTTAACAAAATGTTGTCACTAATTGCTGTACTCAAATAAGGCAGGGAAAGTTTGGTGGACTTCTACTTGATTCTTCCAGCTGTCGCCAGAATCTTGTCTAGTAGTGTGGGACACATATGCAGCAAAGAGAGTTCACTCTGAAACATAGTGTTGAATCTTTAAGGGAACCAGAGATAATACACTTTCTGGGACACAAAAGTCCCAGGGATGGCTCTTTCCAGTTTTAACTTGTAGTGAAAGCTCTTGACACTGCTGCCCCTGCTGGCTGGTGTAATACCAGCCAATTGTTGCAGGAGCCTTAGGCATTGGCCTGAAAGAAGCATGGGGCCAGTAAGCTGCCAGCTGGTATGGTCAGTGGGAAAGTTGACAAGCTATAGGTTAGATGTATTTGAATTTAGGTGCAGAGAGTAGAGGCGGAGAAAATAGAGTGAATCAAGAATAGTCTAAATACTCTTACTATTGTGGTTTTACTATGTATTGTATGATATAAATCTACGATTGTTCATTGTTTATGCCATTATTTGGTAATGTGTTTTTTATTTCACAATAAATTTTCTTGGTAGTAGTGAGCTCAAATGAATGGTAGTGCATATTTAATAAGAAATTAAGTACTGCTTCAGTTTCTCAAGGAAGGTGTTGATATATGTATTATTTTCCAAAATATTTGTTGACATCAGTTATCCATCCTGGGGCAAAGTGATATCACTGCCCACATGAGAACCAGAAGACACAAATGGACCTACAAAATGTCTGCACATACATTGAGGCAGTAGTTATTTGAGGAAGTATGTAAGCAGCCACAAAGGGGGACTTTACATGTCATTTCATAAAGCATGGCTTTTCATTAAGATGAAATGGCCATTGCAAATTAATTTTGCTCATTAAATTTCACATTTTCTTGTGCAGACACAAAATGCAGAGTGATAGCTGTCAGTGTGTTTGCTGCATGAGCAGAACAAGAACTTTTCAAAAGGTTAAATAACAGTTTTATAGCAGTGCTATTGATGCCTCAAAGAGATTACAAAAGTGGCTGAATTTTCATCTCTAATTCATCGAGTCAAAGTGAAACTTTTAAAATTCATTCCATCAAAGGGAAGATGTATGACGTGATGGTGAATGCTACTATAGATTCATTTCAAACATTCAACACTAAAGATCATATTTCTGTGGTGATAATACAAATATGAATTTTGATAGACTATTGCATTGAGATAAAAGCATATTAAAGTAAGAAACCTATGGAGTAGAAATGTATTTGGAATTGGTTGTAGTGCACATACATTTTGTTAATGTGTCAAAAAATGGCCTTTTGTGCGTCAGAGGACACCATCAAAAGAGTGAAAAGACGACCCACGGAGAGGGAGAAAATATTTGCAAATCACATATCTGATAAGAGATTAATATGCAAAATATATAAAGAACTCCTACAACTTAACAACAAAACAACCCAGTTAAAAAATGGGCAAAAGTCTTACATTTCTCAAAGAAGATGTATACATAGCCAATAAGCACATAAAGACATTCTCAAAATCACTAGTCATTAGAGAAACACAGATAAAAACCACAGTGAGATACCATTTCACACCCACTAGGATGGCTATTATAAAAAAATAAAATGGAGGATAACGAGTGTTGGTGAAGATGTGGAGAAATTGGAACGCCGTGCATTGCTCATGAGAAAGTAAAATGGTACCGTGGTTGTGGAGAACAGCACGGCAGTTGCTCAAAAAAATTAAATAAGAATTTACCATATGATCCAGCAATTCCACTTCTGGGTGCATACCCAAAAGAACTGAAAGCATGGACTCAAGTAGGCACTTGTATACCAATATTCATAGCAGCATTATTTATAATAACCAAAAGGTAGAAACAACCAAATAATTAAAAGCAGAATGAATAAATAGATTAGGTCTCACCTATGGCTCCACATTCAGACCACATTTCCAAGGATTCCTCCCTCAGTCTCTAAGGCACACGGCTCACACCTTCCTTTGGAAGTTATGAGAACCCGAGGTCCGTGCCTTCTTCTTGCCTCTTCCTCGTCCAGATGGAGCCCCAGACATAAAGCTGAGTGCCAACTCAATTTTCTGAGCAGTCATTGCTGTGGTTTCCCCTCTCTTTACAGTCCTTTTCTGAACCACGAAAGACGCAGTTTTGCAATGAGACATGTGGCCAGGCCAGATTCCGCTTCCGTCCTTGGGGGGCAGCTGGTACTGTGCTTTAGCATTTTGACATCCCTAGGGACCAGCTCAGTAAATAAAAGGATTAAGACAGGCTTGCAAGGAAGAACTTAAATTTTCCTCACCAAATGACTCGTATCCTCTTTCCCGACTTCAAACACGACTCCTTCCCTCACACTTACTAGTGACAAAACCACGGCATCAGCATCCTCTGTTGGGCCCCCGGGCGGAGAGGAGGATGTTCCCCAACTTGGCTCAGGCGTGGGAGAGGAGGGAGGGGCTGCAGGGAACCCCCATCCCTGCCCTTCCTCCCCCAGGGCTTTCAGAAGTGATGCTGCTGTTCTCAAGTCGCCATAAGAAACATGTTAGTGATGACTTAGCATCCCTTTCAGAGATGGAAAAATGAATGTGGGAGGAGGTGAGGTGGTAAAGCCAGGTCTGAGCCGTGTCCTGGAGCCTGAGCTACGGCAGCCGCTTCCCAGCGTCTGTCAGCTCCGCGGGGCCTTGTTGGGATGGGCTCAGGTGGGAGAGTTTACACCACAGCCCCTGGCAAAGGCTGCTTACCTGGGCTCTCCCCTCCCTGGAAAGCTGTCTGCCTGCCTGATGCCCTAATCCCACTTTATGCCGCACAAGTGTGAAGTAAAATACATTTACGGCTGTCTTGTTACGAGGAGTATTACAGTAGTGTGGTAGTTAAACCCGAAACAAGACAAAACCTCACCATTTGATGTACGACCTTTACAGTATTGCTTTGTTACATGGTCCACCTTCGTATTTTAATTAAAGAATAAATAAAAGAAAATGAGCTCATTGTACAGGTTCTTCTGAGGCATTGTGTTTATGCTGGACTTCAGCCTACTTTTTCTGTGCATTAAGACATTTCCCAAGTTTCTGTGTTAAATTATCTAGGGCTCAGTAGATGGCGCTGCTACACTGTCTTTTTGGTCAGATTTACTTTCTGGGACACTAATGAAAAACGCGCAATATGATTGGAACAGGAGTTGGGAGGGAAACCCAGATTTCTTAACCTAGTTCTAGGCAGATACCAAGATTCTAAGTCTCATTTTTTTCCAAACCCTTGAAAATTCTGCACCTCGAATAAATAGAGATATCGTGAAAACATTCATTCCTTGGGTATTTATCTTTAAAAAAATTTTTATTGACGTCTGG
Organism: Leucopleurus acutus; assembly: GCF_964270905.1. Lineage (NCBI taxonomy): Eukaryota > Metazoa > Chordata > Mammalia > Artiodactyla > Delphinidae > Leucopleurus > Leucopleurus acutus. Next base: position 197,207,180 of record NC_139142.1, read on the forward strand.
TTGATTTACAATGTGTTAATTTCTATGGTACAGCAAAGTGATTCATATATATATATATATATATATATACACACACACACACACACACACACACATACATTCTTCTTCATATTTTTTTCCATTATGGTTTATCACAGGACATTGAATATAGTTCCCTGTACTCTACAGGAGGACCTTGCTGTTTGTCCATTCTCTGTATGTTAGTTTGCCTCTGCTCATCCTTGGGTACTTATCTTTGATATCTTTTATCTGAGAATCTGAAGGGACTCTGCCAATATTTTCTCTCCAGGTCTTAATTTAGGTGGGGAGACGAATCCCCTCACAAATCCTTTACTGTTCTTTTCGCACATGAAACAACAAGGTCCAGAGAATTTATGTTTCTTGACAAATTAAATTCTTACTTCCAGAAAGCTGCCTTTTGATTTTTTAAAAAATTTATTTTTTATAAATTTATTTATTTATTTTTGGCTGTGTTGGGTCTTCGTTGCTGCACACGGGCTTTCTCTAATTGCGGTGAGTGGGGGCTACTCTTCGCTGTGGTGCGCGGGCTTCTCATTGCGGTGGCTTCTCTTGTTGCAGAGCAAGGGCTCTAGGCACACGGGCTTCAGTAGTTGTGGCACATGGGCTCAGTAGTTATGGCTCGCGGGCTCTAGAGCTCAGGCTCAGTAGTTGTGGCGCATGGGCTTAGTTGCTCCATGGCATGTGGGATCTTCCCAGACTAGGGATCGAACCCATGTCCCCTGCCTTGGCAGGCAGATTCTTAACCACTGCTCCACCAGGGAAATCCCCTGCGTTTTGATTTTTGAAATATCACTGACGCTGTAAGAAATGAGGCAAACTCTCTGGGATGAGTGAACGAATATGTAACAAGCTGCCTGCAGCAGCCATCCGCAAGGCCCATCACTGGGGCTGGACTAATTGAATCATCCAATTTAATTTTTTCTTTTGTCTTATTGTTAAATTTTCAGGGACACGAAATAGGAGAGATAATAATACACATACACGCACCTACCACTCAGCTAAAGAGAGAAAAGATCATGGGCACACTCAAACACTCTATGTATTATTCCCACCTGGCATTCGCTGCTCTCTTCCCCAGCGGTATTTAGACTTCAGTTTTTCTGTTTGTGTCTTTGTTATCTACCCTCTTGTCTTTTTGCAAGTTGCTTTTTCTCATTCAACATTATGCTTTGGAAAACTATCCACATTAACACCTAGTTTATTCATTTTGACATTTGCACAGTGAGTGAATTCTCCACACTTTGCTTAAACCATTCTTCCACGGATGCATATTTATATCCCTTCCAGTTTCTAAATTATTGCAGACAACATGAGTTCTTGTTTATGTGTGAGAGAGTCCTATAAACCTTTATATTTTATGCACCTTAAATATTTCATAACAACCACAAAACATAAAAAAGCAGCATCTACAGTCATTGCAGCCAGATTAGTTTCATGTTCCCTCATTCAGTGTAGTTTGTGTTATTTCTTATAGGAGTTGATGATTTAAAAATATTAGAAGGCAGTAGACTGGAAGTTAAAAAGCCATTTAGAGAGTAATTCAGCCTCTCTTGAGTTTGTTTTCTAAATACCTAGGAGTGGACCGATGGGTGGTACCGTGTGCACAGGTTCATTCCACTGTACTTGCAACTGACAAATAGCTCTTCAAATTAATGGCAGCAATTCCTGTTTCTATTGTTTGGAAACTCTGGTTGCTCCTTTTTAAAAATGTATTTTATTGAAGTATGGTTGATTTACAGTTTTGTGCTAATTACTGCTGTACAGCAAAATGATTCAGTTATATGTGTATATATATATATATGTTCTTTTTCATATTCTTTTCCATTATGGTTTATTACAGGATATTGAATATAGTTCCAGGTGCTCTACAGGAGGACCTTGTTGTTTATGCATTCTCTATATAATAGTCTGCATCTGCTCACCCCAAACTCTCCATCCACCCCTCCCCCACCCCCTCCCTCTTCGCGACTGCGAGTCTGTGCTCTGTGTCCGTGTGGAAACTCTGGTTGCTCTTCATCCTCTCTCTTTGTCAGTCTCCTTTTAAACAAATTTTTTTCTTATTGAAAATTTCAAGCATATATAAAAATAAAGAGAGTAGAAGAGTAAACTTTTATGTTCCTATCATTCAGTTTTAACAATTATTAATACATTGCCCATCTTGACTCATATATACCCATCCTTCTCCCCCAGATTATTTGAAGCAACTCTTATCATCTCAGGATATTACTGTGAAAGATGAGGATTCTTTCTTTTAAACACAACCTCAATACCATGAACACACTTTAAAAAAATCACTAATCATTCCTTAATCACATAAAATAACCAGTCAAGGTTCAGATATTCACAGTTGTCCCATAACATTTTGTGGTTCATTTGACTCAGGATTCAAAGTAAAATGCATAAAATGCAGTTGTTGGTGTGTCTCTTAAAAGTCTTTGAATCTATGGATTCCTTCCCCCACCTTTGATATTTATTTATTAAAGACAAAAAAACTGGACTGCTTGTCCTACAGGTTTCCCACAACCTGGATTCTGCTGATTGCGTCCCAGGTTGTTTCATTTGCTCCTTCTGTCTCCATATTTTCTGAAAACTGATGCCATATTTAGAGGGGATTTATGTGCAGTTTTTTGGTCCCTCAGTTTGCAAAGTGTTCCAGTTCATCCTTTCAGGATCTCTTTCCAGCCATGGAGATTGGCTTTTCTGCAAGGACTAAGGTCACGTTTCAGACAATGAGAGGCAGCAATTCCCAGTTATTCACGTACATGTTGTAAGTGGTTCTTCCCTTCTCTCTACACCTAAATTTGATGACAATCTGGGGGGGGTGACCTTAGATTGAAACATTTACTGCATCCAAATAATAACTTCTGTGCCCCAAACAACTCCTCATACTTCGAATCCTGCAAACCCAAGCTTCTTCTCCACTTGGTAATCTAATTTTATTTTTTATGCATACAGGGCTTTCAGGGTTGGAGTCCAGAAAGCTTAAAAATTCACTTTTATTGTTCTGTTTAATTACTAAAAAGTAAACCTGATAACCTTCCATGTTTCCAGGCCATTTGGCTGAATTAGGGGAAGGCAAAACAGTGTGAAAACTTTTCTCCAAAACCCAGAGAAAAGTAAGTGAAACGACGTTTTCTCTAAAATTCACAGTCCTGGTGAATAATATGTTACAGGGGAGAAAAAACCCCAGGTCTATAATATTGTTGACATTTAATTTCTTATTTATCCCTTTTTCTCTTTAAACTCTCAGTTGAGGAACTAAACCTGAGAAACTGGATAAAACATAAAGGAGAAAAGAGGAGCCTTCTGGTTTAATTTGATACAAAGATCGTAAGCCTAGACTGGGATCTGGCATTTTCATGCTTCATCTAAGCATCTAAGGGACTTCAGATTATCACTGCAAACGCAAATAGAAAAGGGGAAAAGCTCTCTATTACATTTCTAAGCCTTGGGTTGGAGTTTTGGAATAATAACGACATGTACTACAAATTCCCTTTATAAGGCATGGTGTGGTGGTTGGGGGAGCTGTGTTAATGCTAGCATCCTTCTTTCTTTTACCATATTATGGCAGATTTTCCTAGATGTAAATACATTTTTTGGGGTAGGGACATCAGTTGAGTCATTGTTTGTCACGGTCTTTAAAAAAATAATCTTTTTTTTCTTTTTTAGAATTGAAGTATAGTGTACATACAATAGTATGTTAGTTTCAGGCGTACAACATAGCGGTCTGACAATCAAATACATTACCAAATGATCACCACGACAAGTCCAGTAACCATCTGTCACCATACAAAATTATTACAGTGTTATTGACTATACTCCTTATGCTGTATATTAATTACAGCTCTATGACATTTATTTTGTAACTGGAAGTTTGTATCTCTTAATCCCTTTCACCTATTTCTCCCAATCCCCCACTCTATCTCCCTTAAAAACTAATCATTTTTGATCATCTTTATTATTCTTGTTTAAATTCAATTCAGTGAAATATTGATCAGTAAATAATTAGATGCTTGATGGATTAAAATAAATTGTTTTTTTATACTGTGAGACTGATAAAAGTATGTGTGGACACACAGAGAATGTGTTTTGCAGGATGGAGGTGTTTACTAACTTGCTTTATGACTAAATGTTGGGCTTTCTAAAGCTGTATATAGCTAGACTATTGAAGAGTTTCTTGGACAATTATGCACCATAACACAAAGGGTTCGCTAGCAGGTAAGCGATTTAGCTTATACACGACGGAGAGGTATAGGGAAATTAGGAGACCAAGGGCACACTTACTGAATGGGTCCATTTCCACCAGGCAAAGGAGGAGATGCACCAGATGACACACAGCGTGTTAGAACTGGGAGGGACCCCTAGAATCATTTCATGATGGGAAAACCAGGCATAGAGGGGATAACTGATCAGTTCAACATCTCATACCTTGTTAGAGGCAGAGCAAGAAGTAGAATCAAGAAATCCTGATTCTGAGTCCCTTTCAATACATCCTGGTGCCTTAGTAAATGTGAAGGGCAGCAGGGAAAACCATGTGTTACAACCAGACAGTTGTGGTTTTATTTATTTTATTTTTTAATAAATGGTTGTTTTAAGCCACTCAGTTTTGTGGTGCCTTTTATTTTTTATTTTATTTAATTTATTTTTTTGGCCTTGTCATGCAGCATGCAGGATCTTAGTCCCCCGACCAGGGGTCGAACCCGTGCCCTCTGCAGTGGAAGCACAGAGTCTTAACCACTGGACCACCAGGGAAGTCCCCACACAAGGGTGGTTTTTAAATGAACGCCGTAATGTTTAAGGCCACAGACTAGAACACAGACTTCAGATCGAAGGTTGTGTTAAAATAATGGTTTTTTTCATGCGTTTCCAATTACACACTTGAAGATTAACAGCATCTTCAGCAAAGTCATCTTTTAGAATGGTGGTAAACAATACACAAGTACAGTAAGTCCCCTACATACGAACCTTCAAGTTGCAAACTTCCAAAGATGGAAACATGCATTTGCACGTCCAGTCACGGAAGTTAATTCATGTGTCTGGCGTACACTGTCACGCACGTGCATCCTCTACAGGTGGTTGTGCTTTTGTGTACTTTACAGTACTGTATAGAGTACAGTAGTACAGTATCTTTATTTCAAGCCCAGGATGGTTCTGAAGCAAGCCTAAAAGCAGTGGTATATAGCCGATTGCGTTAGCTGGGTACCTAGGCTGACTTAGTTGGACTTACGAACGTGATCTTGGAACGGAGCTCGTTTGTATGTAGGGGACTTGCTGTGGATACATATATAACAATAGGAATTCTTCTATTTGGCGGGTCAGCCACCAGAGGGTGGCACACATTCTCTCTTTCTCCACATAGGATGAACATTATCTGATCTGTTGTTGAGATAACATACTGTGGGGGAGGATTGGGCCCCTGTCTGCTTGCTCCCCCTGCCCCTGTGTTACCCCCTGTCCTCAGCTGCTTGGGTCTGGGCTGTGTCAGAGCATTCCCTCTGGTCTCCTGGTTTCCAGCCTTCCATGGTGCTGCCAGAGAGGTATTTATGACTACATAGCTTTCCTGTTTAAAATTCTTCAAGGGCATCATCTCTTAGGGGATTCCATGGCGTTTTGTACACGCCTCTATTTTAGCCATTTATCACAGGAAACTGCAGTGATTTATTTCTGTGCCCACCTTCCACACGAGCATTCTCTAGGATGGGATCTTAGCTCCATTCTTTATTTTTGGTAGCCTGGATTCCTAGCCTGATTAAATGAAGAGTCCATCATCACTGAGAAACTCTACCAGCCCTATAGCGTTTGGACACACACATAGAAGTTCACTCGCTCTCTTTGCCTTGCCTCTGATTCATACACTAGGAGACCAAGGAGGGGTCTGAAATGCTGCCTCAACGGGGACGTCCCTCGGTATAGCCCCTTAAAGAGGGCTCTGGAGTTCACCGTTGCTTGAAACATACGTTTACATGTTTTAAAAACTGAACACCTTAACAGGGATTTGCTGACAGCTGAGAGCAAGAAGGAGATCTGGACCAGAGACTGAGGCACATGAGGAGTGGGGTGCCTGGGACATCAGGAGGGAACAAACAAGGTGTCCCAGGGGAGGTTTCCAACGAAATGCTTAGACCTCGCGATCAAGGCAGCGCTGGCCTTGGTTGCACCAGAAGCACCCTATCCTTGACCATTTTGATACCAGTGCTCTGTTTTGCTAACCCTTGAACAAAACAGTTAAGATAAATGGCCGATGAAAAAAGTTCTGGTTCCTTTTTACCTGGGTACATGCACGCGCATGATAAAAAAGAAACTCAAATAGTACAAAAGGATAAAATAAAATTTGTTTTAAAAAGGGCAAGCAAAAATCTCTTATTTTGTCTATTTCGTCTTCCTTAGTTTTTCTTTTTCCTCATTGAAAATACGCCCCCTCCCCACTGCGTGAAACTATTTTATTTTCAAAAGGGTTGGTCGATAATCATTGTAGTTTTATAAACTTCCTGATCAGAGTTTTAAAGAGGTACTATCTAAAATGCAGTTATTCATATTTATATACATTCTTCTCAACTCTGGGTTTACAAAACTCATCAGCACACTTACCTCCATCAGCAGCTGGCTAGAAATGAGCGTCCTGGGGAATCAGATGCCCAATCTTTGCACCCATTTGTTGTGAAATGAAAGACGGATTGAAACCTTCAGAATAGTTTGTCTGAGTTTGCAATCTTCTTTCCCACATCTTGCTGGCAAATGATGTCCAGGGTGAAAAAAAGAAAAAATCTGGGATTGAACAAGATGATTATTCTGTTTTGTCTAGACATGGAAACTATGCCTAGACTTCTCTGAGTTTAGGAGAATAGGTGAAAGTTATTGCTATATCTAAATAAGTCCCAGTTGTAGGAGATCTTGAAAATATTTTCATGGAATGTTGATATTGCAAAGATGTATTATGAAGAGACTTCTATATTTTGGATCTGATGATTATTTAATACTGACTCCATTTTGAAGATATAAAGTTTTAAAGGGTGTTGACAGTTTAAGTATTTCTTAATGTGGTCCCTATTTCATTGTTTAAAAAAGCTGTGGAAATGGAAAAAGGATTCCAGACTAAAGGCATGCTAAAGCTTTAGGGAAAATCCAGTGTTTCAAAGTTGTGTGATGAAAAGAATCAAGAGAAAATATTTTGAGACACAAACCAAGAGAACCCAATACATAAGGGGATTTTTATGACAATTTGAAGGTTTCACGGCACGTTGACCTGTACAGTTATCATTCAAGATGAAAGTGTCCGGTGTGCTGCTGTGTGCAGAGAGAGGCTCAGTAAATATTGTTGCTGGTGATGAAAAGTTTATTATGGAGGAAAAGGGAATTTTGTGGATGAAGAAAAATAAATTTGTAAGGCAACACATCCACATATCTTAAATAACTTTAGAACATTTTTTCAGTGTATATAACTGATTCTTATAATTACCTATAATGGAAAAGAATCTGAAAAAGAAAAAAATGTATAACTGAATCACTTTGCTGTACACCTGAAACATTGTAAATCAACTATACTTCAATAAAAATATTTAAAAAGAAATATAGGTAACTGAGTAAAATATGTTCTTCAAGTACACAATACAAATTTGAAGTGATGATCTGAGCGAATAATTTAGTTCATTCTGCCCTAAAACATTTCAGGTAGAAATAAAAATTGAATTTCAATAAACTTTTCTTGACATACAGCGTTCAGTGATTCACCTAAACCTGGTAAAAGCATGTGTTATAGATAATCATACAGACTCTGTATTAAATATTTACTATGATTTCTGAAGCTCACATGTTGACTACTCTTGAAGAACCATTTCCAAGTTAGATTCTTTCACTGGGATTCCTTTCTTCCAGGGAACATCCCTTTTATTCCAAGATTTACACAAAGATAATGCCTGGCTGTTTTTCCATTTTAAGTGAGCAGAGTTTGTTGGAGGGGAGTCCAGAATGAGAAAAACAAAGACAATTTGAAATGCATCCTCTTTTATTTGAGGACTTTGCACTGGATTTCCTTTGCTGCCAGAGTCTAGCTGGCCAAGCTTTCTTACCCTGTTTTGTCTCCTGTGATTTTGTTTGGGGTGAAGGAATGGAGAAGACGGTTGACAAAGAGCTGGGTTGGAAGACAGCAGCAGGGTGAAGCAGGGTGGAGGTCCTCTCCTGTTCAGGGAAGCTGCCTTCCTTTCACCACAGGACGCGGAGCCTGCTCCGGGCAGATCCTGCAGCAGGGCTGTTTTAATTCTCACTGATGTCAGAAGATTTCCTTTCCCTTGGGCGTTTGCACTCATTTGTGTCCTCTCCAAATCTCTACACTACGCGTTAGACAAACTCCCAGCAATGAGTTGGACAGAACTCCAAAGGACAGGGTTCACCACCCCACGTGGTGGTACTGGGATGACGGAGCTCCCTTCTGCGAGGGAGCGAGGGAAGGAAACCTGACACGTGCTGGGAGTCGGTTTCCCTGAGATGTGCAGACTGTCTCAGAGAAGGTCCCTGCCGGAATAGACAGCGGCCTCTCCTGACATAGAAAGAAGGCGATCTGGGGAACCCAGCACAGGCTCCTGGAAACAGAGGGTGAGGAGGTACATCACATACCAGGAACTCCAAAGGACTTGTGGTTTTAGACCTTGTAGAAGTGGAAGGAGGAAAAAAAGAGGTAAGAAGGGAGAGGCACATACTTCCATGGAGAAAAGCAGTCCTAGCAGAGGTGAGGCTGGGAAATCAGTCAATAATAATTTTATTCGCCTTTCAATGACTGAATTAAAAAAAAAAACACATTTCTTGAGGGGCTCCCTTTTGTTGCCAGACAATTGTCTAGGAGCTAGGACTCCAGCTGTGAAAGACCAAGTCCCTGCTATACACACATATATATTTACATAAATATATTATTATTTATATACAATAGTAAATATATTATTTATATAATATATAAATTATATATCTAGAATGGATAAAAAAGATGTGGCATATATGTACAATGGAATATTACTCAGCCATAAAAAAGAATGAAATGATGCCATTTGCAGCACCATGGATGGACCTAGAGATTATCATACTAAGTGAAGTAAGTCAGACTGAGAAAGACAAATATTTAATATGATTTATATGTGGAATCTAAAATATGATACAAATGAACTTATTTACAAAACAGAAGCAGACTCACAGACATAGAGAACAGATTTGTGGTTGCCAAGGGGGGAGGGGAGGGGGGAGGGAAGGATTGGGAGTTTGAGATTAACAGATGCAAACTGTAATATATAGGATGGATAAATAGCAAGGTCCTACTATATAGCACAGGGGACTGTATTTAATATTCTGTGATAAACCATAACAGAAAATAATATGAAAAAGAATATATGTATAACTGAGTCACTTTGCTGTACAGCAGAAATTAACACTGTAAATCAACTAAACTTCAATACAGTTTTAAAAATTATATATTTATATGTGATATTCCAGCAATAGAGATGGCTAATAATGATGTATCTCATTAAACAAAGAAATAGACCATGTAAGTTCAACTAGTGATAGATGCTGTGAAATAAAATAAAGCAAGGTATAAAGACTAACCTATATGTGCTTTTCTGATAAGCGGTCAGGGGAGGCTTCTAGGAGGAGGTGACATTTCAACAGAGTACTTGGAATGAAGGGTGAAGAAGCCATGTGAACGATTTAGTACTAAACTGGGGCATCCTTTTCCTCCAGCTCAGGATGGGGGTTGTCCACAGAGCTGGGACCACAGCCCCACTTTTGGAATCACAAAGAGACCAGGGAATTAGAGATCTTCTACAGCCACTGGAGTGGAGGGGACCAATGTCAGAGTGTGGCTTGGCTGGGAGAGCTGGATCTGAGATGGGGTGAAGGGGTAGCAATACCTCCAGTTCCCATGGAGCTACAGCTCAAGCTACAATCGGACTCGGGGTGTAAGGGGCATAGTTGACTCTGGAGAGATAGGGCATGAATTCTAGCATTGTCTCTCATCAGCTGGGTGACCTGGGCAAGTTATTTAACCTCTCTGTGCATCAGTTTATTTACCTGGAGAATGGGGTTAAAAATGTCCCTCTGTCATAAGGTCATTGTTAGGATTAACTGAGCTAATATATATGTAGGGTTGTTAGGACAGTGCCTGGCACATAATACATTCTGTGCACATATGGCTGTTATTAACATATCACCTTCCTGAGGGACCCAGAGCTCTCCCTGCTTTTCCCACACTCCTACTCAAAAGGTTGATTAAACACCACCTACAATAAGGGCATGATTCTACCCTGCCGAAGCCAGTGTCTTCAGGGCGTACCGTGGCCCCTGCCTGCAGCTCTCGTTACTGAACCCACACGTGAAAGGGCTGAATGTTTCCACTTCCCAGACAATACGGTGAAAGGCACAAGGGCAGATGCTATGACTTCTGGCAGCCTTCACTGACTCTTGGAGAGGATTTCTTCCACAGGGATGGATGCAACTTTCTGGCCTCTTTCTACCTAGAGCTGAGGGGGAAAGATTACAAGTTTAATCTTCCTTCAGAAATCTAGTTACATTAAGCACCTATGTCTTTAAGTCCCTATGCAGAGAATTCTATCGCTTGAAGGAATACGCAAAAGAAATAGAGAACATGGTGATTGTTCAAAAATGCCCATCTGGTCATGCCGATATCCTCTGCTTAAGACATTTTAATATTAAAAGTGGCCCATTGCTTCCTGGATGAAGTGCAAACTCCAGCTTGAGAACATTCATGCTCGGCCCCTACTTACCTTTCCAGCATCATTGATCTACACTCCATAGTTCTCCCCTGGTAATTCCAGCCCCATGGCTCCAGTTTCTGCAGCCAGCCAAGCTCTTTCTGGCCTCCACTTTTTTTTTTTTTTGGATCCCGCAGCATGCGGGATCTTAGTTCCCAGACCAGGGATCAAACCTGTGCCCCCTACAGTGGAAGTGCGGAGTCTTAACCACTGGACCGCCAGGGAATTCCCTGGCCTCCACTTCTGCTGTGTGCTGTTCCTCAGCCTGGAGCACTTCCCTCTGTCCCCCATCCCCTGTTGTCCTTTACCTGACCAACCCTAATTCATCCTAAAAGTCTCCATTTACTCATTTGTTCTTCAGGGCGGCCCTCTCAGGTCTTCCAAGTCTGGGTTAGGGGCCCCTTTTAGGTGCTGCCTTAGCAACTGTCACTTCACCCATCACTGACAGTATTAGATTGTGACCCAGAGAGGTCTGAGTCCCTCATCGAATGTTCCTCATCTCACTGGACCATCAGTGGCAATCAGAGTAGCAACTGATGAGTTTGTTGATTGAAGGCATGTTCTTTGTTTTCCAGGAGTTTACAGTCTGTTTGATGGGAGGGCTGAAGATTACACTGAACACACACACAACTGCAAAGTCAACAGTTCAGTGAGTCTCTCCAGTGAGTGGGTTTCAAGGAAGATTTTGCCCAAAGTTAGCGAGATCACAGAAGACAGGGAGTGTTGAGAGCCAAGGCTGGGGAAGCAAGTAGGGGGCCAATCACAAAGGCCTTTGTAAGCGAGATGAAAGAGTTTGGAGTCATCGAGCACAGTAGGTGACAAAGAAGAGTTTTAAGTGAGGGAGATTGACTTTCCTCAAAGCTGACCACGACGAAACAATTATACACATCTTAACTGCACCGTCCAACCCTAATGAGCTGCTTTTCCTCCAGGGTATTGGGAAGCCTCAGCTTTCAGACTCACTCAGATTCATCATATCCCAGCTCTGCCCCTCACCAGCTGTGCGACCTTACACAAGTTAGTTCAGTTCTCCAAATGTCAATATCGTCATAGAAATAACAGGAACGGTAACAGGACCTACTAACCCGGATTTGTGAGAATTAAAGGAGATAAAAAACGCAGGGACTAGAACAGAATATGGAAGTAAATTATAATGACAGTGGTTAGTAACAGTAACAGTACTAGTAATAATAGGAGTGCTACCCATGAAAATATGCTCAACATCATTAATTATTAGAGAAATGCAAATCAAAAATACAATGAGGTATCACCTCACACCAATCGGAATGGCCATCGGCAAATAGTCTACAAATAATAAATACTGGAGAGGGTGTGGAGAAAAGGGAACCCTCCTACATTGTTGGTGGGAATGTAAGTTGGTGCAGCCACTATGGAGAACAGTATGGAGATTCTTTAAAAAACTAAAAATAGGGCTTCCCTGGTGGCACAGTGGTTAAGAATCTGCCTGCCAATGCAGGGGTCACAGGTTCGAGCCCTGGTCCAGCAAGATCCCACATGCCGCGGAGCAACTAATCCCGTGTGCCACAACTACTGAGCCTGCACTCTAGAGCCCGTGAACCACAACTCCTGAGCCCATGTGCCACAATCACTAAAGCCCACACACCTAGAGCCTGTGCTCCACAACAAGAGAAGCCACCACAATGAGAAGCCCGCACACAGCAGCAAAGAGTAGCCCCTGCTTGCCGCAACTAGAGAAAGCCTGCGTGCAGCAATGAAGACCCAACACAGCCAAAAAGAAATAAATTAAAAAAAACAACAACTAAAACTAGAATTACCATATGATCCAGCAATCCTACTCCTGGGCGTATATCTGGAGAAAACTCTAATTCAAAAAGGTACGTGCACCCCAATGTTTATAGCAGCACTATTTATAATAGCCAAGACATGGAAGCAACCTAGATGTCCGTCAACAGATGAATGGATAAAGAAGATGTGGCACATGTATACAATGGAATAGTACTCAGCCATAAAAAAAGAATGAAATAAAGCCGTTTGCAGCAACATGGATGGACCTAGAGATTACCATACTAAGTGAAATAAGACAGGCAGAGAAAGACAAATATCATATAGTATTACTTATATGCAGAATCTAAAAAAACAATACAAATGAACTTATTTACAAAACAGAAATAGACACACAGATATAGAAAATACACTTATGGTTACCAAAGGGGAAACAGTAGGGGAAGGATAAATTAGGAGTTTGGGATTAACAGATATACACTACTAAGTATAAAATAGATAGACAACAAGGACCTACTGCATAGCACAGAGAACTATATTCAATATCTTACAATAAACTATAATGGAAAAGAATCTGAAAAAGTATATATATAACCGAATCACTTTGCTGTACACCTGAAACTAACACAACATTGTAAATCAGCTATACTTCAATAAAAAAATAATAGGAGTGCTACAGATATTCTTTCAACATAATAGCATGCAGGGGCTGCCTGCAGGATCGTTACTCTGGGAGTTGTGAAAAGGCCTTTTACTGCGCAGAGGTCTCCTTCCCCTTGTCTCTCCTTTACTTGCCCGATTGATGCCCCTTTAGCAGGGAGTGTTCATGGAGCTGAAGGATCCCTTCGCTAGAGCAAGAAGTGGGATGCGAAGGGGAGGAGGAGAGGAAGGAAAGGCCGAGGGATCTGGGGGGTGGGCAAGAAGAGACTGGAAATCTAAGGAGAAAGAGGGTTTTCTTCTGACAGGGGTTAGCCATTCCCCCCCACTCCCAACACATAGCATGCATGTTTGTCTGCATGTGTGTGCGTGTCCACACACACACGCACACCCCCCAGTGAAAAGGCATGGGGAGGGGAGGCTTATGGGAAGTGGTAAGGAAGGTATTCTCAGATATCCCACCTCCCCTCGTGGACTACGTAATAGGAGAAAACGCACTTTAAATTGGACTTAAAAGACAATTTCCTGCATTTTTCTGTCCCCCATGTGAGTGTGAGCATCTGAGCTAGAGCCACACCTTCCCCCTCCTCTCTCCAGCCCCCCCAGGGGTGGGTCGAGCCCAGGTATGTTATTATTACTACTGCTGTAATTATTTCGATGTGAATGCAAGGATTCCCCCATTGAAGTCCATGGGAGATCTGGATTTCCATGGGTGATCAAAGTGCAGACACAAGGTGTGAAAAATGGAGGTCAACTTGGGGTTAATCCTCCCTGGAAATGTGTTTCTACGTTTGAAATCAACCTAATCTAAATAACGATTAGAAAAGGCAGTCACTCTTGGAGACTGAGTTGCATCTCCCTCATCCCCAAGGCTCTATCTTCTGTGGAGCCTCCCTCCCCCCACTGCCAGACTGGCTCAGGCCATTAATCTCTTACCTCTGCCATGTGGATTTGAAATCCTTTTTAAAAGAGATTAGCACAGAGAAAGATTATTGAAACTAATTCAGCTCCCCCTACTCCTTCCAGGAAGAAGAGAACACGGCACTTAGCCTCTTGTCTATTTCAGCGTGACGTGATTGTGCAGAGTCCTGGCTTTGACATCATTCTCAGTCAGCTGCATGTACTGAGAGCAAATTCGAGTCACTCACAGATACCGGGGTAGCAGCTGGCTCCACACTCAGCTTTCGTGAACAACTCCCTTCTTTCCAAATCCAGGGCAAACAGTTCACGAACTCTTGGGATGAGCTGTGAATGGGACAGAAATTAAGTAGAAACCCGGGGAAGGGGTAGCCTGAAACGTAGTCTATTGAGGGGGTGAAAGGGAGTGTGGGACTCACATAAGGGCTTTGCCGGGGTGCCCGTGGTTTCAGCAATAGTTGGGAGTAATGCTGTAGAAGTTAAAAAATAAAGGGGTTTTACAAAAACAAAACAAGGATATATGTATTTTAGAATGAAAGCCAGACTCCACCTGAGTTTGGTATAGCATTCTGTTACTAATACTCCAATTAATCTCATTTTCAATATTGATTTTAAAGGCTGAAGGGTTTGTATGTTTGGATGATTCCATGATGAAAATCTTTACTGGGGACTCAGTGATTGCTATGACCCAGAGGGCTGTCCCAGCCAAAGCTGACTTTCCTGTAATAGCCCCTGGAAATACCTGATGCTTAGAAGCCAGAGGAAATTAAGCTATACTTAAAGTATTTGCAGGGAGAACATCTAAAAATGCAGAGGCAACTTGGATATGCAGCAACCAGACTACTCTAGAATGAGAGATGACTTCCGGTTTAATGCCTGCCTAATAAACTGTGGAAGGCCCAGAAACAATGCTGTTTGCTACTTTTTTATGCAGCAGCATTTGAACCAGTGCTTCATGGTATCCTTAAAGAATGGTAAATTCTCCACCCTGAACTAGACTGCGAGTTTTCTCCCACTGTCTCTTCTCCCCTTCTTTCGTACTGATGAATTACTGGCTGAGCTGGAGGCCTGGTAGCTGGGTGTGGCCATGTGACCAAGACAGGCCAGCAGTTTACAAGTGAAGTGAGGCATACAACTTCCTCCTTTGTGCTTCCTGGTTATGTCCTTAAAGGGCAGGGGCATGACCTTCTCTTGCCCTCTGTTCTGCAAGCTAATAGGAAGGTGTGATAGAGCAACCAGCTTGAAACATGAGATAGAAACTGTTTTGAGGTTGGCAGAGCACACAAAAGAATAACCTGGATCTTTGATGATTATGTGGCTTCCATTCCAACCCTGGATTGCCTTCCCGGACTTTTATGTGAAAGAGAAATAACCTACCAGCTTTTTAAAGCCATAGTTGTTTTGATCTCTCTCTTACAGGAGCCAAACCCCTGTCCTAACCTGTATATTCACATCTTGGGCTTACAACGGATGCGAACTGCGGTTATTGGCTCAAGAGAAGACTGTGTCCTTTCTTGTTTTAATTAATTATTTTATTTATTTATTTTTAATTTTTATTTATTTTTTGGCTGTGTTGGGTCTTTGTTGCTGCGTGCAGGCTTTCCCTAGTTGTGTCGAGCGAGGGCCACTCTTCGTTGTGGTGTGAGGACTTCTCATTGCAGTGGCTTCTCTTGTTGCGGAGCACAGGCTCTAGGCATGTGGGCTTCAGTAGTTGCAGCAGTGGGCCGAGTAGTTGTGGCACATGGGCTTAGTTGCTCTGCGGCATGTGGGATCTTCCCGGACCAGGGCTCAAACCCATGTCCCCTGCATTGGCAGGTAGATTCTTAACCAGTGCGCCACCAGGGAAGTCCTGTGTCCTCTCTTGCTTTCCTTTTCAACACGTATTCCATGTGTATTCCTATGGCAATTTCAACACAAATGGTAGGTTTTAATGTCATATTATTTCAGTGTTTTTTGATTTGTGGCTTTCTAGGAAGCCAGGCACCCATAGAAAGCTATGTTTTTATTCTTCTGTGATGAAACAGATGACCCTGTGGATTCATCTTCAGATGTTTGTTGAGTGCATGTTCTAAACTAGACTGAGTCTCAGATTTATGACAAACGGTGCATGACATGCAAAGAAAATGCTCTTTGTTTTTTAACTTTTTATTTTATACTGGAGTATACCTGATTAACAATGTTATGATAGTTTTGGGTACACAGCAAAGGGACTCAGCCATACATATACACGTATCCATTGTCCCCCAAACTCTCCTCCCATCCAGTCTGCCACATAACATTGAGCAGAGTTTCCTGTGCTATACAGTAGGTCCTTGTTTGTTAACCATTTTAAATATAGCAGTGTGTACATGTCAATCCCAAGCTCCCTAACTATCCCTTCCTCCCATCCTTCCCCCCGGTAACCACAGGTTCGTTCTCTAAGTCTGTGAGTCTGTTTCTGTTTTGTAAATAAGTTCATTTGTATCATTTCTTTTTAGATTCCACATATAAGGGATATCATATATTTCTCTCTCTCTGTCTGACTTACTTCACTCAGGATGACAGTCTCTAGGTCCATCCATGTTGCTGCAGATGGCATTATTTCATTCTTTTTATGGCTGAGTCGTATTCCATTGTGTATATGCACCACATCTTCTTTATCCATTCCTCTGTCAGTGGACATTTAGGTTGCTACTAGGTCTTGGCTATTGTAAACAGTGCTGCAGTGAACATCGGGGTGCATATATCCTTTCCAACCATGTTTTTCTCTGGATATATGCTCAGGAGTAGGATTTCAGGGTCATATGTTAGCTCTAAGGAAAATTCTGTTTTGTGCTGACAAGCACTTAAGTTGGTTGCAAGGGAATTTCTAGGAGGAAAAGATAGTGCCATGCAAGATTTCAAAATTTCTTTCCAACTTTCTCAAATTTCCATTTTTAAACTCAGCTTACTATAATATAGGCAAGTAAGGAACATAGTCTTGCACCAGAAGGATGTTTCATTCAGAAATTCAGCTTTATGTGGACCATTAGAGACATAACTAAGATTTCTGTGTGTTCGTGAACCCAGAAGTATGCAAGGGTTTTACATGTGTAAGCTGGCGAGTGCTCACAATATGAGGTGGGTAGTACACCTTGCTATTATCTCCATGTCGTGGATGAGGAAACTGACACTCAGAGAGGGTGAGGGACTTGGTAAAGTTTACACACCTAGTGGTGGCACAGTCAGGACTTGAATCCTGGTCTGACTTCTAGACTCCAAACTCTTAACCTGACTCCATCCTACATATTTATGCACATGCTTAAACCAATGGAATTTTTGTGGTGTTCCTAATAGCTTTTTTCTCTGGCTCAGCGATCGTTACACTGTTTTTACATGGCACTTGTAAATGTCTTGTTGCTAATGTAAGGAAGTTCATAGGCAAGAAGCCAGGAAAAAATTCTAATAGTAGAATGATTACATCAGTGTTGTCAATACGTAGAAATATTTGACTTTGGTTGTTTCTGACAGTGGGAGATAATTGATAGCACTGAGAGAGAGATTTTAACAGCAATTAGCCTCACTATAACTAAGTGACATCACGATACAGCAATGAATTAATTTTTTTTGAAACAAATATGTGAAAAAATTAACATTGTGTTATTATGCCTGGGCTCCTGTTGATGAGAACATCTTTAGAACTCTCATTTCTAAATAAAAAAGCCCTCAATGACTATGCTAATTGAATGAATATTCTTTATGGGCCAAATATTGGTCTTCCTAAGGCATCCTTTTGGAACAATAGCATTCAGGAAAAAGACTAGTGAACAAAGTGAGTGTATAAGCTAAAGAATTCTATTTTATTCCCTATATGAAACATAGGTTTAAAGTAATGAGTCTAATTTTCTCATGTGTGAGTAGCTCTGAGGGCACAGTTGCATAAAGGTTTTAAGTATGACAGTAAGAGTAGAATAATAGTATAGTTTTTTTAACTTAAATTTTCAAATTTTTATTCCCCCCACCATTGTTCTTTTGTAAGTGAAGTATAGCTGATTTACAGTGTTGTGTTAGTTTCAGGTGTACAGCAAAGTGATTCAGTTATACAAATAATACATCTAGTTTTTTCAGATTCTATTCCCTTATAGGTCATTATAAAATACTGAGCATAGTTCCCAATTGTATAGTTCTTTGATAACTACTTTAAAGGAATCATTGGGACACAGTGGGCCTTTGGGATGCTTTTTTATTTTTAAATAAATTTATTTATTTATTTTTGGCTGTGTTAGGTCTTCGTTGCTGCACACAGGTTTTCTCTAATTGCAGCGAGCAGGGGCTACTCTTTGTTGCAGTGCGCGGGCTTCTCATTGTGGTGGCTTCTCTTGTTGCGGAGCACGGGCTCTGGGTGCATGGGCTTCAGTACAGTAGCTGTGGCACGTGGGCTCAGGTGTTGTGGCTCGCGGGCTGTAGAGCGCAGGCTCAGTAGTTGTGGCGCACGGGCTTAGTTGCTCTGCAGCATGTGAGACCTTCCCAGACCAGGACTCGAACCCATGACCCTGCATTGGCAAGTGGATTCTTAACCACTGTGCCACTAGGGAAGTCCCCAAGATGCTTATTTTTAAAAAGTAACAAATAGCAGAAAATGTATTCATTTGACAGTATGGCTGAAGAAACTGATAGCTTTCTCTTTGGCTAAAATTCTTCCAGCAACCAAATTGCTTATCTGTTTGTGACCCAACTGGTTACTGAATAACCAGTGGAAAGCTGCCCTTTCTCTACTTCTCTATTTTAGGCTTAAAAAAAAAAAATCCGGCAATCTTCACAGGAAGGCTCTGTGCATCCTGAAAAGTTACTGGTCTTCCTGTTTAATTCCCCTCTGTTCTGAGAAATACGTGAGATATAGAACTTAGTGCTAAAGGGATGTGACAGGCATCTGAAGAGGTGACAGAAGCTCAGTTTCCAAAGGGCACAGTGCAGAACTTTTGTTACTCTTATTCCACATGTGTGACAGCGGTGCCGTCTGCCCACGTGAATATCCAAGACCGACAAATGACAGCCCAAGAGGATTGAGTCCGATAAGAACGAAGTTGATTGCCCGGAGCCATCTGCCAGCTGAAGTCTGTTGATAAGCGCTCCATACATTGTAACATGAACAACCCATCCTCCAGTTTCAGAGGGAAGCCAGCTATACCCACCGCATAGATAGCAGTCTCAGATTCTCCAGTCTGGAGGGAAAAGGTTATAAATAAGTCTCTTCTTTCTCCTTGAGCTAGCTGCTGTGCAAAGGGAACTGGCAAAGCAGTGACGTTGGTCACCCAAATCGCTCCTGGTTTCTGCCAGTCACTCTCCCTAAGAGTGAAAACCAAACTCTTTCCAAGTCACAGAGCGGTGTCACGTCAAGATCGTTAATCACTGTTCCTAGCGCCGGAGGATCCTTTGGTTAATGGCGTGACTTCCTGAGCCGGGCTTCTCACTATCGGCAGGATTTATGCCTCATTATCCTCTTGGCTAAAGAGTTCCTCAGGTTTCATAAGGTTTCCCTCTTCCCACAGGATGAGGAGGAAGAGGACGCCTCCCATTCTGCCTTGTGCTTTGCTTTTTCCTTTGAATTGTGAGTGATCTCTGCTCTTCGCCCTCGTCAGCCATTGCTATAATTGATGGGTCCCTAGATTTATTGGTTCAATTAAGGCTGTGTCTACATGACACTAACTGGTGGGCTTGGTCTAGTTCCTGATGGAAGCAGTGAATTGGGTGATGAAAAAATTGATCTGATTGCTGATCAATTGACTAGAGCCCGTCAGAGTAGCCCCTGAACTGTGAGTAAATAACCCAGGGAATATTCTGTGACAGTGCTATGGACAAGAAATCTGGAACCTTTACAAAATATCTCCTTGATGTGATTGATGCCTCTGCACCACATGCTGCTATGGTGTAGCAATTCTAGTCTTGTTTCTGCCAAGTCAATGTTCTCGTATAACTATCTGTCTATTATTTTCTGTTAACCAGCTGTGTGGGTCAGTAAAATATGAGTTTTGGGAGTTCAGTCATAACAACCCCTGTTAATGAATGCCTGGTCAACCAAGGTTTTCAGATATGATGTCATAGGCTATCCAACCTTAGGGAAACACTCAGGTTGGAAAAGTAATTGATTTAAAACCAACACTAATGCCATAGCAAACAATGTAGGTAGCCTATCAACTTAGCCTTCCACACTCACAGGACCCCGGTAGATTGGGGTATTTGGTGGTGATGGGCTTGGTGGGTCCTCCCAGCCCAAGGAGTGAACATTGACACAGCAAGTCCACTTCGCTTGCCCAGTCCAGGTTTATACAGGTTCAGCCTTGTGAGATAACTAGTCAAAGAGCTGGAGGGGGAATTGGCTGGGAAGTTTGGAGAAAGTTTTCTGCTCTGTGAAAAGTCCATATTGGGAGGAATAACTGTTCTTTTCTGCCTCTGGATAAGCATCTATGATGAGGTGACGTTGGAAGCTGCTGCACCCATCTTGACACTTTCGGTGGGAAAAGAAGTGTGGATGGCAGTTCCAACAAGTCGAGGATGGAATGTTAACAGAAACGCATACATTGAAGGGCTGAATTGTCGTGGAACCGCCTTGCCTTTGGCTTTTTTTTATTATATGGGATAATAAACCCCATATTGTTTAATGTACCGTTAGTTGAGTTTTCTGCAACTTGCAGAAAACGGTTAGGGTAAAGCTATAGTCTCAGTTCCAATTCAGTTTGGTTGTTCAATAGAGGACAGTCCAAGACACTTAGCTGAAGATAAACTGTCCTTTCACTATATGTAACAGCAAGTGTCATTACTAATATCCCTGATACTCTTGGGTATTGCAGCTGTCAATTAAACAGTTGAATAGGCTGAACTATCATTAAGTTATTTAACTGAGACACATTACATATTTGAAGCAGTTACTGTTTCTTACTTACTTTTCGATGAGGACTAATAATTTTATTTCCCAAAACATTTCTTTTAGAACACAACTGACAATTGACTTAAAGTAAGTCAATAAGTGGAGACACTGCTTGGAGAATTGGGCTTCCAAATTGGGCTGGAAGCATGAGTAGGTTTTATGTCATACCCTCAAACGTGTACTTGGTTTTAACAATCCCTCTCTCAAAGGGTGTATGTTGTGGCTTCCTAAATGTGGATTAATTTTGAGTGTACAAGGGTTACCTTTGTTCATTTCTTTGCTGTATTGATTAAGTCTCACCTTTCTCTGTCTCTGTCTCTCTGTTTCTTTCTCCAGATTTGTATAAACTGAACAAACCTGGAGGGAAATAAATGTTGTGCCTTAGATGTAGGACAGAAAAAACTATTTAAGGCAAATTTGCCTGTAATGGGTGTGGTCTCTCAGCTCCTAAAATGAAGACACCTGTGATTTAGAAGTGATCTTGGGATGAGGTCCTTTTATAGAGCGTGGAACTCCTGTAGATAATAAGTGAACTTTTTCTAGTCGTTAAACGCAAGATTGGAAATTTCATTGGCTTTGGGAAAGACTATTTGGGGTGGCTTTATTCCTTCTCGTTTTGCTACAAGGTGTGCTGAGGGGATCCTGTGAGATTGGATTTCTGATCCAATTTTGGTTTATCAAAAGGGAACAGAGAAATCTCAGAGGGGGAGATTCATACCCAATCTTTTAGTAATTTTCCAGCAGGCTACACTGGGCTGTGGTCATAAATCTCAATAGAAACTTGTTTCCTTCCCTCTGCTGGCAGCCAGCCTCGTTTACTCAGACCATTGAGAGGTGGAAAGCATCCCCAAACCTTCGCTGCCCCCTTCTTGGGAACCAGAAGGTCTCGTAGAGTGGGAGAGAGTACAGCTGACAGTGTCTGTTTTTTCTTGCATAGGACAAACCTCCCTCTGATCTCGACCCTTGACTTTATGGCAGCCAGCCACATCCCGGAAGGAAGAAGCAAGGCGGAGTTGGGGCAAGTCATATTTATCTTAGAGGACCCCAAGCGGGCAGGGAGAACATTCAAACACGAACAGGTATGCCACGGAGCAGAGTGGCGCAGAAATCTGGAAACGGTAATTCAAAAAAAGACACTCTTGAAAGGTCTGAAAATCCCCAAATCTCATCTTTCATAGGCACTAGAAACACTATCAGGAAGATTGCGTGACCCAAGATGAGTTACTTTTATGAGATTGTCTGATGGCTAGGGGAAGGGTGGACGGAAGTCAAAGGATTTGCCTTTCTCATTGGCACCGTTTCCAGTTCCTGATTCCCTGCTTGTTGTGATAACTAAACTGGACTCATGTCGCAGTCTTTGCAGAGCCAACACCAACACTGTGATTAGGGATGTACTTTAGACAGTGCCTTCTCCCAAACAGCTGCCTCGTGTCTTGTTTAGAGAGCATCGCCTTATATAAATCAACAGGAAAATCTCTCTGCCTGTCTCCCGGAGTGAAGGGTAGCCCTGTAACCTCCTTCCCGTGAAATGGAACTGAAATCCTGTGCACGTGCACCAAAGGGCCTGGCTCCTGGCTCTCAGCCGGCCATCTGTTCACTGGACAATGGGACCACCTTGTCTTTGGGGCATACAGATGGGTGGGCATTTTGCTTTCAAATCAGGTCTCATCTGTAAGTTTGTTTTCTCTGTGACAAAGCTTAAACTGCAAACACCTGATTCTAAGGAAGTCTTTCTTTGGGAAATATTTGCTATCCTGGGAAGGTGATGTGCAGATTCTATGCCTCCCATCACTCACCTCTGATTTAAAATTATGAGCTGCTCTTTTCTCTGATCTAGTTTGGTTGGGTGATCATTTTCCTGTGTCTGGACAAGTTGACACTGCAAGTAGAGCTAAAGGATTTTTTCCCCTGTGGTTCTCTGTCTTAAATGAAAAAGGTGCAAATTGCTGAACCTGGAGTAAGGTGGCTTGAATTGGAATTGAAGGTGAATGATTCACCTTCAATGACTCATGGAAGTGAATGATTCCTATAAGGGAAACTCCTTTAAGAGATACTGGAGGATTATTGATGAATAGGTTACTGTTGGATAGTTTTAAATATCCTCTATTATTTAAATTACCCTAACATTGCATTTTTCTTTGAGTACTGTATAGAAATGTATCTCTATAAGTACATCTAATATCTAGTTTAATAAAATAAATACTGTTTAAGTGAAGTCTCGAGGTGTCCCTTTTCCTCAATCTCTGGTAAACAGAGAGAAAAAATCTGATGAACCCAGTATTCACTGCATCTTTTTTTTTTAACATCTTTATTGGAGTATAATTGCCTTACATTGTTGTGTTAGTTGCTGCTGTATAACAAAGTAAATCAGCTATACGTATACATATATCCCCATATCCCCTCCCTCTTGCGTCTCCCTCCCACCCTCCCTACCCCATCCCTCTAGGTGGTCACAAAGCACTGAGCTGATCTCCCTGTGCTATGCGGCTGCTTCCCACTAGCTATCTGTTTTACGTTTGGTAGTGTATCTATGTCAAAGCCACTCTCTGACTTCGTCTCAGTTTACCCTTCCCCCTCCCCGTGTCCTCAAGCCCATTCTCTACATCTGCCTCTTTATTCCTGCATCTTCACTGTAGACTATTTCCCTGCTTTCAGTAAAAGTATCTAGATTTGAAGAAATCACTGTACACAAACAGTGGAAAATCTGATAGATTCCGGGAAAAAAGATCATTAGCTTTATAAACGTACCGAATGTGAGGTTAAACTTAGTAGCAAGAACCCACAAGGCTATTTTCTTTTTTATTCTGTTACTTGTATGTATTTATTGTAACAGCATGCACTCTCTGTAGAACATCTAAAATATTCAGAAAATAACGAGAAGAGAATAAATATCCCTAACAATCCCAATTTCCAGAGATGATAAGAAATACTAAAATTTTGGTATACTTCCTTTCAGTTTTTACATATATTTAATATATATATGTATCATATTATTTATATATGTATTATACATATGTAATAAATATGTATTTATATATAATTACAAAATTTAGCCCATACCTTATATATGCTTTTGTGTCCTATTGTTTTCACAACCTTGTAGTGCTTTTCAATTATTACTTAATTTTCAAGATCCTTTTGGGAATTAGGGGTTGCATGAAGTTGAATGAGAGAATACCTGTGTTCTAGTAGATTGGTCTACATTCCTTTCTACTTCTTTATTCTGCATTATTTAAAGTTGAACTGTTCCCATCAACTAATCATACATATGTGTCAAGATTCCTTCCACCACTGCTCTTACTTTACTAACCTTTACTCTCCTGGTTCTTGGCTCTTTAAGAACCATGGGCTTATATCAACCACTGTCCAGTGCTTAGTAATCTCCAGGAATTCTAGCAAGTGTTTTGAGAGTTCCGTCATTACTTACTTTCTCTTACTCGTATGAACAACATGGTATTTAGCTTCTGGGCTGTCTGTTTAAGTGCAGTAGAATATTCTGCAGCTTATCTGTTATCAGGGCTCTCACCTCTCTGTAAAGCGTCCCCCAGCTGGGAAAGATCTTTTTTGTTGTTTTTCCTCTAAAAAGATGGCAGAAAATGAAACATTTGACCAAGCTGTTTTATACAGTAAACATTTGTCTTATATATATATATCTCATAGAATTTATTTGAGAAAATTTCCTTTTTAGATTTCCTTATTTTAAACGAAGTTAAATTATCTGGATGAAAAACAGAAATTCACTCTACAGTACAGATTTTGGAGATTTAAAAAGAGACTCTCTAGACATTTTAAGATATTTGTGGAATTCATGTGAATAATTTAAAGAAGTAAAGAGTTGAATTTTTCATACTTTCTCTCAACGCCCTGTCACTGTAGTGATGTAATTGTTTTCCTTTTATGTCTTGCATTTTTTTTCTGAATGGGAAGAATAGTCAGCAAAAAAAATCAGGGATGCCCAAAGAGTGTCATTTCCCAGAGTCCAATGTAGACTATACTCTTCTCCTCTTATCACTGAGCTCCTGTCTGCTCGCTAGACACTTCAGGGCCTTTTGATTTCAGGTTGGATTGTGTGGGGGGCATTGTAAGGGAATTTGACCGTAGACAGATTGAAGCAGTTATTCTGCCATCTGTGGTGTGTGAGTCTAGTCAATGGCTACTTTCTTGACCAGCCAATCTGGAAATGGCCCGACTAAATGGGTAATGCAGAGAGCTCATCCCAGGAAATGCGATCTGGCTGGAGCCCTGCCAAAGCACCAGTCTAGGAGTTAGAAGACTTAACTTATAGTCATGGCTCTGCCATTTGGCTGTGTGGCATTGGGCAAAGCACTGTACCTTTCCTGAGATTTGATTTTCTCCTCTGTAAAATGGGAAGATTGATACCATCGTGCCTGCTTTCCAGATTTATGGTGAGAATTCAATGGGAAGATGAGTAGAAAGGCACTCTGTAAAGCACACAGCCCTAGACAGTTCTGGGGTGGAAGTTATTGTTATACAAAGTGTGACAGGGTGCAAGTGGCCAGAAGAGCACACACATTACGTATGATCCAACTAGACTTCTATTGTGTAAGTTACAATTTGTATTCTGTGAATTATATTTATATTATGAGAGTATATGTTTTTGAATTGCCTGAATGATAGTTGCTTGTACAGGTAGATTGAGATATGCCTGAGGTCTGTAAAGACTCGTTTCCTTTGCAGAGGATCTTTTGAGAAGAAAAACAGCTAATATCCTACTATTGTTCTAAGCATGAACACTTTGTTGGTGATGAATCTCAGTTGGAAGGTAGACCCAGAAGTCAGGAGGGTGTGTAGGAAATAATTCCCCTTCGTTGTGAGGGAGATTTGGGGAGAAGGTAGCCTGGGTCTGTAGCCTAATGGATTGCTAAGTCTTCACCAGGAATTCTGGGTAATTCTTTACAGGGCTATTGGCACAGCTCCATAACCACAGACCTCCCACACAAGGTAGACTGCTTCCCCTTACCAGAGAGCAGGTCAGAACACAAGTCTCTAGAGAGAAAATGAAGGGCCTGTGGTGGAATGTTTAGTTCCTTCTCCCAAATGCACTGATAAGTTACTTCACGCAGGTGAGAAATAGTGAGGGACAAAGAGAAGAAAAGAGACGGCATCTTCCGTGCTTCTGATGTCCGTCCATTTGGGAAATGTGGACCAATGTTTGTCACACGTAAGCGCGCACCCTGTCCTCTGGAAGAGAGTGAACAAAAGATGGGGCAAAAGACAGGAGTGTTCCTCTGATGGAGGTCCCTCCACACAGAAACATGTAGAGTAGGAAAGAAGAGTTCCATTTAACAGGGGGCTCAGTTGGTGCCTCACATCAAAGCAATGGTTTGAAATATTCCTCAGGTTATTATCACAGGCTCAACGTCAAGCCACCAGAGAACCACGCACTGTTAGGGATGGAAGGACGTTAACTGTGAATCTTGCCTTAGTTACTTTCCACTCCAGTTAAATTGCATTATAAAGTTTGTGATTGACCTCATTAAGGGAAACATTTCCCCGTGTTCATTTAACTAAAAAGAATTTCCTTTACCATTTCTTAGCATGCTTTTTATGTCACTTTCCATGTTAACATTTAACAATCCTTCATTTTGTGAGGGATCATAACGTCAACAGAAGTGAGTCATGTGAGGTCAGATGACAGATTATGTCTTGAGTCCATGAGGCCGTTCAGTTTATATTTGTTAAAATTAAGGAAGTTCATAATTCTGTATTTTATTATTTTATTTATTTATTTTTGGCTGGGTTGGGTCTTCATTGTTGTGCACGGGCTCTCTCCAGCTGCGGCGAGCGGGGGCTGCTCTTCATTGCGGTGCGTGTGCTTCTCATTCTGTGGCTTCTCTTGTTGCAGACCACGGGCTCTAGGCACGCAGGCTTCAGTAGTTGTGGCACGCAGGCTCAGTAGTTTTGGCGCACGGGCTTAGTTGCTCTGCGGCATGTGGGATCTTCCCGGACCAGGGCTCGAACCTGTATCCCCTGCATCGGCAGGCGGATTCTTAACGAGTGCGCCACCAGGGAAGTCCCTATAATTCTGTATTTTATAAAGGAAGCCACCCTGACTGTAATGTACTTAATCAAACAATGGTTATATGGAGAGCCTATGCCTTTTCTGTGATTTTTATAATTTTTTTTCCCTAAAAGTCACTTCACATAACCTTTAAACTTGAAGTTTTTTTTTTTTTTTGCGGTATGTGGGCCTCTCACTGTTGTGGCCTCTCCTGTTGTGGAGCGCAGGCTCCAGACACACAGGCTCAGCGGCCATGGCTCACGGGCCCAGCCGCTCCGTGGCATGTGGGATCTTCCCGGATGGGGGCTCGAACCCGCGTCCCCTGCATTGGCAGGCAGACTCTCAACCACTGCGCCACCAGGGAAGCCCCTAAACTTGAAGTTCTTAAGAGACTCACTGGAGTCACTTGAACTCCTTGTTCCTCTTCTGAAAGATGTACTATTTAAAATGGGGTCTATGAAATGATGAACCGATGTCTGAAGGTTATACACAATGGCCTGGCCAAAGCCTTGCCATCCTGGTTGCCCCTGATTGAGGGAAGACCTCTTCAAGGGCTGCAGGATCTCATTAAAGCTCTTGGAGGAAAGGGCCATGTCTCATAATTGCAAAAGGAATGTGCATAGAATGATTGAATAGTTTGGCTAACAGAAGTTAAGGGAATCCTCTGGAGAAAAGGAAGGAGAGGGGGAAATGAACAGAGAAGTCAAAGAGAGGAAGAAGTTGTGGAGTGGAGAAACGAAACAGAAAGAAGTTAGGGTGGTTTTGAAACGTATCTGTGCGTTCTGTGACACTCCTCCCGTTGAGGGGCTAAGATGCAGCCGCTCTGCACGTCCAGCCTTTTCTATTTCATGCTCTTCATTTGCAGTTAGTCTCTGATGACTCCTCTTTATTCTTCCGGTAGAGGTTGCCAGACTAGTCTTCCTAATGCGCAACTCTGATCACACTTTTCTCTGGCTCAGACATTCACTGTCTCCCATTATTTCCTGGACCCAGCAAGGGTGGTGCCCTGTCAGCCTGACTCTGTTGGCATCCACTGCTCCCACCCCAAAGACTAAGGTCATTCTCCACGTGGGTCCTTTCATTCTTGTCCTCACGTCTTAGCTCATGCTGTGCCCTCAGAGTACAGTGGAGGTACTCTAGCCCACTTCTCTTCCTGCCAAAGTCTTAGATGTCGTTCAGCTTCCAGCGTGATTCCCCTATAACAGTGTTCCAGCTCCCTCCAATATGCGCTTTCCTGGTAATTTGAAGCCTATAACACTGTCAAAAAGGTGTCATTTATGATAAGATCATATTCTAACTTGTATTTTATTTTGTATACTTACTTATTCTCACCTTCCTCTGACTGTATATAAGGTCTATGAGGGCATGAAGAGGGCTTTACTCTTATTTCCATCGTAAGGAAGATTCTGGTAGAATGCTAAGCACCCAGTACTCAAAAATTATTCCTTAAATGAAATTCTCCCTTTCTCTTTTGGTACTTTATGAAACTGCCAGTATCGTTGAAGAGCCTTTATTCCTTCCTTTCCTTGCTTTTAAAAATGATTTTCACAAAGCACAGTGTCACATTTTTAAAGATAATTTAACATCAAATTTATTGTTCTTAGATGTAATATATGCATAGTTTGAAAGCTAAATAAACTGGTAACAAAAGAGTGAGTAGGCCTGTGCCTCTGCCTTCATTTTTTCCACCCCAAACCCCTTTACAGAAACAAATACTTACAACTTTCAGCTATTTCATATGGTTTTTAACAAGAGGTGCTATTGGACTCTAGTCCCCATTGATATAGCCATATCCATATAATCCTAAAGCACTGTAACCTTAAGAAATGACTTTAAAAGATAATAAAATCTGATATGAAAGCAAAATTGAAAAATATAGGAAATATTCTTCTTTGGACGAGTTGGAGCCCTGAAAATGTAGATTCACGTGACTGTCTCTGTGACCTGACCTGAGTGCAAGGATAGTAAACAAGAGACTCTTGCTAGATCTTTCCAGATTGCTTTCCAGAGAATTGACACCAAATTACACCAAAGGAATGACTCTAATGGAAAACTCTGTCTTCTCAATAAAATGATGATTTTGAGGTGTGTGTTAGGAACGATTCCTCATTCTCAAATATCCTGAGATTATAGCCAGTGAGCTTTAGGTGAACTCTGGGTAAGATTTTAGAGTGAATTATTAAAACAATGACTTGTGAGTTCTCCAGTAAGAAACTGGCCTTCACCAGCTTCAGTTTCTAAGGACAAGGTAATCACGTATTTTGAAATCCACGAAGTACGTAAGATGGCACATGTTGAGCTAACTTCTTTCAGCGGCAGGCTTTGTGGGCTTCTGGCTCAGGGAATCGTACAGCATTTTTAGATTTTCACGAGGCATTTGATGAGATTGCTCATGATATTCTCATGGATGAGATGGAAGAAGCTGGCGAAATACAACCGTAATGAGAGAGACATGGTTTCCCTACTGCAGAACTCAAAGTTGAGTGGAAGTCATAGGGAAATTGTTTTCAGATTGACATGAAGACTCTTTAAGCAGAAGGGTGTAACTTCCCCAAAAGGAAAAGGACTGTTTGTGACCCTGGAGATATTTGAATGCAGATTGAATGGACACTTGCCAGGGAAGGTTTAGAGGCAATTTGAGGACTTGGAATTCAATGTCTTTTAAGGCTTTTTTAATCCTTAGGGTCTGGGATTCTTGTTATAGCTAAAGGCATGTGAGATATGTCCTCTGTTCCCAGATTATAGCTGGTGCCACATAACCCCGCCAGGTTCTCATGGGCAGGTCATCTTGGTTATTAAAAGAGGATGACAGTGGATACGGGTGAAACAGTCTCAGCCACAGGAATGTCTAATGAAACACACGTCCTCCTGACAGGGACTCAACGTTTCATCGTGCTGAGACCAGGACAGTCTCTGTGTGTCGAAGCCATTTTCCTGGGGGATTCACCTGGATGGTCAGCCAGGGGTCCTGCAGCCCAATTCAGAGAGGCTGTCACGTGATGCTGACATCATAGATTGGTCAAGGTGGTCTTACCTGAGGCTTAAAAGATGGACTCAAAGACTGTAAAGTCGTGATTCCAAGACAGTGACTCAGTGACCCGGAAGAAAGGAGGATTCCCTGTTAAGGCAGGACTCTGGGCGGAAGCCGACCACCCACTGTTATCAAACTCCCCGGGGAGAAGAGCACTGTTCTCTACCTCCCAGCCCTCCAAGCAGCAGCCTAGCCCTTTAGCCTCAGGGCTTCTTGCCTCCTGCTGTCAGAAGGCTTTGGGGAGGAAACCGTTGCCCTGAACTTTGAATGTGGCTAATGGCATTCTCAGTACTTTCTCACCAGAGGGCTGCCCCATCACCCACCCTGATTAGGACAGGAAGTTGGGAGTCTGGATGGCTGGCTTCCTGCAGGCGGGGCTGGAGGGCTGAACTACAGCCAGCAATTTGTGGAGGTCACTAGGTCGGCGTTCTCCTCTGTGTCTTCCGGTCCCCTGAAGCAGCATTTTGAATAAACGGCTCTTTCCTCTCACAAACCAAGATGTGAAAAATCTTCTGGGGTCCCACTCGCTGCTTGCCAGATTCTGTTTTCTGCTCCCCTTTCTTGCATTCTCTCAGATTTCTGTCTTTTGGGGGAGTGTATCGTCGTGACTAATAGGAGTGGGGCAAATAGGCCACAAGGTTCATATTATTCCATTTTGGGAATGGTCTTAGTTACAGGGATCTCATCTGTTTTTGGAAAGATTCTGTTTTCTTAGAGGTCTTTTCCTTGCAGCAATCAAGATTTTAAAAATTCCACGGAGAAATATTTCCATTCCTGGTCATGCTTGATACCATGCATCACTTAGAATTGGATGAACATAATTAAAACAAGCAGGAGATTCAAATACATGCAGAAATATCAAGACTTCTGAACGCCAGCTCAGGAATATAAAGTCGACGTCTCTCATTAGCGATGCCTCTGTTCTGTTTTCCCAGTTACTGACTCCATCAAGGGCTACCTGCATGCATGTCCTCTTAAAACATGCAATCCCTTAACTACTGACAGACCCCCGGACTTTTGATAATGATGATTTCTTTAGGACAAACAAACATAAGGTGCTTGGAGGAAAAAAATTCCTACAATGTAAATAACACTTCACATACCAGCCTGGCTGCTGCATGATTAGAAATCGTTCTGTTTTCTTGTTTATTCCAAGTTCATCACTTAGAAACCTCTAAGTAAGTCATATACTTATCCAGCCTTCTCTTTGAAAGTGATCTAGGTGACTTTTGCTATTTCACTATATGTGTGTGCCCAGAGATAGGGGAAATCTGGTATTTTTTTTCATCCTCTGGTCTCCTGGTTCATGTTTTCTGAACTAAATGACAATGATTCCATTCTCTTGAGTTTAAAATTTATTCGGGATGTTCCCACTGCTGCCGTCCTCATATCATTGTTTTTTTTTTTTTTTTTTTTTGCATAGAAGAATGGTTTTTTTTTAACATCTTTATTGGAGTATAATTGCTTTACAATGGTGTGTTAGTTTCTGCTTTATAACAAAGTGAATCAGCTATACATATACATATGTCCCCAGATCTCTTCCCTCTTGCGTCTCCCTCCCTCCCACCCTCCCCATCCCACCCCTCTAGGGGGTCACAAAGCACCGAGCTGATCTCCCTGTGCTATGCGGCTGCTTCCCACTAGCTATTTTACATTTGGTAGTGTATCTATATATGCAGTCATTGTTTCTTACCTGAATGAATGAGTCCTTATAAGAAGTGGTCTCATTGGTTTTACTCTGATTCCCTTATAGTCCTTTCTCCACATAGTAGCATGAGAGATTAAACAACAAAGCACCGAAGCCCCAGGAAATTGGATTATGGAATTCCCTTTCTTGAAACTGCCCCATGGTGCTCCACTGCACTTCAATCCAGACTCCTGACCATGGTTACAAGGTCTTAACCTGAGCTAGCCCCTGCTTCTCCCTCTGACTTCCCTTTTTAAAAAAATTTTAATGTTTTGAGTTTTAGTAAATTTATTATATTTGCAACCATCATTGTAATCCATTTTTAGAACATTTTTATCATATAAAAAAATTATCATGAGACC
Organism: Leucopleurus acutus; assembly: GCF_964270905.1. NCBI lineage: Eukaryota > Metazoa > Chordata > Mammalia > Artiodactyla > Delphinidae > Leucopleurus > Leucopleurus acutus. The sequence continues at coordinate 197,239,276 of NC_139142.1, forward strand.
ATTTACTGTCCATCTCTATTCCTCCCTCCAGTAAAGTACAGGTCTACTTTCTATCTCTATAATTTACCTCTTATGGATAGTTTGTATAAATGGAGTCATAAAGTATACAGTCTTTTGCATCTGGTTTCTTTCATTTAGCATCGTGTCTTTAAGTTTCATCCATGTTGTGACATGCATCACCATATCATTCTTTTTATTTCTGAATAAAATCCCATTGTATAGATGTATCACATTTTATTTATCCATTCACCTCTTGCTGGGCATAAGGATTGCCTCCAATTTCTGACCATTATGAATAATGCTGCTATGAATAGTTACATACAAGCCTTTCTATGGACCCACATTTTCACTTTTCTTGGCTACATTCCTAAGAGTAGGAATAGCTCCTGTGGGGAACTGTTAACTTTTTAAGAAACTACCAAACTGATTTCCAAAGTGGATGCACCATTTTACATTCCCATCAGCAATGTATGAGGGTTCCAGTTGTTCCACATCCTTGCCAATACTTAGTATTTTATCTATGATTATAGTCATTTTAATGCTTTTTCTGCACCTGTTGTGAGGATCATGTGAATCTTTTCCTTTACTAATATATTACATTATTTTTGGATGTTAAACCAACCTTGCATTCCTGGAGTAAATCTCATTTGGTCACAGTGTATAATTCTTCCAATATGTAGCTGAGTTCACTTTGCTAATATTTTGTTAAGGATTTTAGTGTGTTTATTCGTTAAGGATTTTTTTTTTCTTGTGGTATCTGTTTGTGGCTTTGGTATCAGGGTGATGCTGACCTCATAGAATGAGCTGGCACTTTTCGCTCCTTTCTTTTCTGAAAGAATTTATGAAGAATTGGCATTAGTTTTCTCTTTAAATATTTGAAGGAAATTACCAGCAAAGCCATCTGGTTCTGGGTCTTTCTTTGTAGGAGGATTTAAAATTGCTGATTCAAATTATGTACTTGTCGTAGGCCGCTTCAGATTTTTCATTTCTCCTTGAGTCAGTTTGTATCATTCTAGGAATTTGTGCATTTCATCTAAGTTGTCTAATTGTTGGCATTAAGTTGTTGTAAAATTTTCTTATAATCCTCTCATTTTTGTAGGTTTGACAGTGATGCCCCTTCTTTCCTTCCTGATTTTGGTAATTTGTGTCTTCTCTCATTTTCTTCGTTAATGTAGCTAAGTTTTTGTCCACTTGGTTAATCTTTTCAAAGAACAGGCTTTTGGTTCTATTAATTTTCTTAGTGCTTGCTCCAGAGATTACAATATGCATCTTAATGTATCACAATCTATTTCAGAATAATACTAACTGAGTTCCAGTTAGAATTTAGAAATTTAGAAACACTGCTTCAATATAACTCCATTTCCCCTTCTTTGTGCCACTATTATCATATATAATACATTTATATTTGTTATAAGCATGACAACACAGTGTCATAATTATTGGTTTATACAGTCTTATGCATTCTAAAGAAGTTAAGAGATGTATTGAAGAGAAATGTATTTATAGAGTCTTTTAGATTTACTCACATATTTACCATTTGCAGCATAATTAATTTCTTCTTGTGGATTCCATTTATCATCTGGTGTCACTTTTCTTTTGCTTAAAATATTTCCTTTAATATTTCTTGCAAGCCATAATTGCTAACAACAGACTCTTGCAGTCTTTGGTTATCTGGGCTTTTCTGTATTTCACCTGTGTTTTTGAATAGCAGTTTTGCTAGATACAGAATTTTCGGTTGACAGTTCTTTAATTTAAACAATTTGAATATGTTATTTCACTGTCTTCTGGCTGTCAAGAGATAATGCTCCATGGATATCTTTATGTTTCGCCATGGTCAGGGCTTTCCAAATAAAGGGCACTGGAACTTAAGTTAAAAGACAATTAATGACGACAAGCTTTGAAAGTTCAACGTAGAAGCTTCCAGAGAGATTTGGAGACACATCCCCTGGAGATTATTTTTGTTTGTATTCCAAAGAGGGAATTGTATGAAGGTAGTCAAAAGGTACAAACTTCCAGTTGTAAAATAAATAAGTACTAGGGATGTAATGTACACCATGATAAATATAATCAACACTGCTGTATGTTATACATGAAAATTGTTAAGAGAGTACATCCTAAGAGTTCTCATGACAAGGAAAATTTTAAACAATTTTTTTCGTTTATTTTATATCTATATGAAATGATGGATGTTCACTAAACCTATTGAGGCAATCATTTCATGATGTATGTATGTCACACCATTAGCTTTACACCTTAAATTTATACAGTGCTATGTGTCAATTACATCTCAATGAAACTGGAAGGGAAAATAAAGCATCTTAATCTTAAAACAAAAACCAAACACCTCCCCCATCCCCAAATCAAAGGGTAATACAAACTTCTCCTTATCCCCTCAGAGAAGATTGGTTTACATTCCACACTAAAGGCTTCCCCCTCACCCCTCAGAGTTACAGACGTGCCACTATTAGCCCTGAGTTTCATAATTTTGTGGATTCCTCTCCTGAGATATAAATCTTATTGGAAGTACAGGTAATATCTGGTGCTCATTGCGTTGTTCTGTGGGAAACTGGGAAATTGACATAAGCTGCTCTGCAAACAAAACGCCTTTTCCTGAATCCAGAGGTCTCCTGTTTCTCTTTACATATATTTGTATATTGAGAAATCAGTCATTAATATTTGTTTGCCCCTATATAGAATTTGTTTTTCTCTTGCTGTTTTCAAGATTTTCTCTCTGTTTTTTTTTTTTTTTCCCAATAGTTTGATTATGATCGGTATAGATGTGGACCTCTTTGAGTTTATGTTACTTGGCTTTATTGAGCTGCTTGGGCCTGTAGATTAATGTTTTTCATCAAATTTGTAAAGTTTTCAGCCATTATTTCTTCAAATATTTTTTCTGCCCCTTTCTCTCTCTTTCTCTGTCTTAGACTTCCATTACAAGTATACTGATGCAGTTGATACTGCCCCCCAAATTTCTGGGCCTCTATATATTTTTCTTTAATCTTTTTTCTCTCTGTCCTTTAGATGGGGTAATTTATAATGCTCAATCTTCAAGTTTATTGTTTATTTCTTCTGCCATCTCAGATATGCTGCTGAGACCCTCTAGTGAATTTTTTTTCATTTCAGTAATTCTACTTTTCATATTTTTTAATAGTTTTTTTTTTTTAATTATTTATTTTTGGCTGTGTTGGATCTTTGTTGCTGCGCGTGGGCTTTCTTCTAGTGGCAGTGAGCAGGGGCTACTCTTCATTGTGGTGCGTGGGCTTCTCGTTGCGGTGGCTTCTCTTGTTGTGGAGCACGGGCTCTAGGCACACCGTCTTCAGTAGTTGTGGCACGGGGCTCAGTTGTTGTGGCTCATGGGCTCTAGAGTGCAGGCTCAGTAGTTGTGGTGCATGGGCTTAGTTGCCCCGTGGCATGCGGGATCTTCCCAGATCAGAGCTTGAACCTGTGTCCCCTGCATTGGCAGGCAGATTCTTAACCACTGAGCCACCAGGGAAGCCTGTAATTCTACTTTTCAACTTCACAGCTTCCATTTGATTCTTTCTTATAATTTTATATCCTTATTGAGATTTCCTATGCACTGAATCATTGTCATTGTACTTTCCTTTAATTTTTTTAAACACAATTTTTCTTTAGTTCTTCGAACATATTTATAACAACTGTTTTGAAATCTTTCCCTGCTAAATACAACATTAGGGGTCATTTTAAGACAGTTCCTTTTGACCCGCATTTTCCTGAGTATGGATCATACTTTCTTGTTTCTTTGTCTGTCTCAATTTTTTGAGTACCTGACATTTTAGATAGTATATTGTAGCAACTACCGAGTCTGACTTTATTTCCTTCTAAGAGTTGTTTTTGTTTTTTCTTTGGTAACTAACGTGGATTGAATCTGTGAATTCTGTCTCTCCTGCACTGTGCAGACACTAATGTTTTCTTCTTGCTTTATCTTTAAGTCTGGTTTCTGAGGAGTTGCTCCTGTGTTTGCATTCAGCTTATTGTTCAGGTGAAGACACATCATGGGTTGTGTTCTAATACCACAAGGTTTTAAGGCTTCTACTCTCTGCTGATAGCTCTAGGGGAGGGCGGCTGTGGAGAAAAATTCAAAGTTCAGGCCATTTTCAAGTCTACCTGGGCTCTTATTTCCTTCAGGCTCTTTTATGTCTTCTTTGTGCTTGTGCACAGGATCTGTTGACCAGGGGTGTGTGGGTGACTTGGACTTGTTTTGGTCTCTGCTGTACAGGCACACAGCTTCCAGTCAACCCAGGATATTTGGAAAATTTACCAAGTTCCCAGAGCTGTTTTTCCTCTTGGAACTGCCTCTTAAATTCCTAGGTAGTTTGCCAATCTGTTCCTTCCTCCAAACAGGACATCAATCTTAGTCTACTGGAGTGGCTGGCTCTTCCTTTCACTTGCTGTTGACATGACCACTTTAACTGGTAATGTTCCAGGTCAAGTAAGCCCACTATAATGGTAAGAGTAAAGCTGCTGGTTTCCATGGTCTAGCCTGACCTGGTTGTACTTAAGTAGTTTAGGGATTGGGAAGTGAGGAGAGAAGGGAGCAGCCTCAGTGAAGAACTGTTTGCTTTGATCACATGGCAACCAAGCATGAGGGAAAGAGACCCCCCGATAGGCTACATGGTGAGGTAAGTCAGCCTAAGGTTAAAATGTTCACAGATAATATTCTAAAAGAGCAGTTCCCAGGGATAACTGAATGATGTTTGCACTGACATTTTATTATGAAATCTCTATGAAGCACACATTTGCAGAGATGATTTCTCTAATATTTCCTATACAATTACTATATATATTGCTTTTGTTTTGTTTTTTTGTCCTAACAAATTGTTATATGTTTAGTCTGTTCACTTAGATGAGATTTTACTGACACAGTTGACTATTAAAATAAGTAATAAAAATACGGAGTTTAGGGGGGGCTTCCCTGGTGGCGCGGTGGTTGAGAGACCGCCTGCCGATGCAGGGGATACGGGTTCGTGCCCTGGTCTGGGAATGTCCCACATGCCGCGGAGCGGCTGGGCCCGTGAGCCATGGCTGCTGGGCCTGTGCGTCCGGAGCCTGTGCTCCGCAGCGAGAGAGGCCACAACAGTGAGAGGCCCGCATACCGCAAAAAAAAAGAAAAAAGAATAAATAATAAAAATAAAATAATAAGGAGTTTAGGGAAGTGTGTTCAGAACAGTCTGGTGAACTTTGATTAAATGAAAAATTATACTCCAAGAGACCTTGGAAGCATTGCCAAATAGCCTTAAGCAGGGACTGAGAGTTAGGGGAAATCTGTACTGCCACTGTCTTCCAGTAATTTCTCCTTCTCCATCTCTGTTAGTCATCTGACTGCAGTTAGAATAACATTTATTGCTTTCTGGTTAATGTTCTAGAACAGATGATCAGGAAGTCATGAAAGCAGAGACACAGGGTAATCTTAAAATCAGTGAGGTGTCCTAACCAGCCTTCCCTCTCGATTTGCTGTAATTGGTTACAGGCAGAGGAGATAGAGCATTAAACTGCTTCATCCTTACTCAGAATATGTGAGCAGAGCTGAAGCATAAGATAGAGAGTTAGAACTCTACAAGGGTCTCCTGTATAGAAAAGCGTAGGCGTGGTGTAGATAGAGACTACTGGGGAGGGGGCGCCATTCTAAATCCCAGAGCCTGAGATTCCAGCAAATTTGGTTATGGGGGCTGGATTGGGGAAGGGTAGGAATATGATAATACCAGCCATCCTTCTTACCTGTGTAACTTCTTTTTTCCTTTTTTCCTTCCCATTTGTCTCATTACTTTCTTCTTAGGAACCAGTGATGTTGCTGACCGGGGGGACCTCAGTGTGGACGTTTCAGGGCTTCTGGCTCATATAACAAGCTATGTTGTACCTCATTCCATCTTCTTTTCAGTATGTGGTCTTAGGGTTTAACCTTCAGTTGTTTTCTTTTTTGCAACATATGCTCTGGTCTTTATTCCGGATACTCAAACATTGCCTTTTGGGTTGACAGAGTCCAGATTTTTCTCTACATCTACCCTCTGCAAAGAGCATTTGGGAAAATGAGTTGCACTGGGTGTCCTGCTCTGATGATCTCAGTTGACTCTTGGTGGCAGGCATTCCGGGGGCTGCCTCCCTGGAGATTTGGTTAGCCACAAAGTCCTCAGGACTGTGCCTTTGAAATGTCTCATTTTTTCTTTGGAATGTTTCTCTTCTCTTCCCCTCTCTGTGTTGCCATAACCACCACATTTTATCTAGACTAATTACCCATGCTTGACTTTTTGGCATGAGTCTTACTAGCAAATCAGCCTCACTCCCTGCTTAGAAACTAAGAGGCTCCCTGTTTTCTTACTCTGAGGAGCACATCTTCCTGCCTTGGTCTAACCTGCTTCCGCAGCTGATCCCACACTAGCCCTCCAAGGATGTATCGTATCTGTCTGTGCTCTTCATCACAGACCCTCTGATCCGCACTGTCTCCAGAACATTTTCCCTGAAGCTTGCTTGCTGTCATATGTTATTTTACTTTAATTTAATATTTTATTTTATTTATTTTATGTTATTTTATTTCACGGAGTGTACTTTTCCTTCTCTTCTGCGTATTCACATCTTATTTAGCCTTCAGTCCTCTGTCCTCCAGGGAGCCTCCGTGGATGTTCCTGTGCTCACTCTCCTATGAACTTCCCTTGCGTTTCATGACTATCCGAATAACTCAATGAATTTTGCATTGACTCCTATTACCCACTGATTGTTTTCAAATCTTGGTTTTCCAAATTAAAAAATCTTTTTAAATGATAATAATTTTATTACATATTTCTCCAGTGTGTTTAATGTGTTCCCAGCAGTCCTGGGACCATACTAATTCTCAATAAGTAGTCTTTGCTTGATTAATTCTGCACTTTCCAGCACTGATGAAGACTGTGGTCAGTTCCACAAATGTAGCACTTGTTCCTTTCTTCACAGTTACTCCAAGATATTTTTAACTTCCTTAGGGCACTGTCTGTTTTGGCATTTAAGGGGCAGGATAAAGTGGCTTAGGCTACTCCCCTGGAAATCCTTTTTCGTAACACAGTCACTCATGTGAGCAGGGTTCTTTTGTTTCCTTTAAATGCCACTGAAATGTCCCCCTTTATCCTATTCCCTGCCTGCTAGGAGTGCTAAGACCTCTCATATGTAAGGATTTCCACTTAAGGTGTTACTTCATTCTTTCGCCACTGCCATTTCAGTCAAAACACGTACACTGAGTTTTAAAAAAATTTTCTCTAAGTCATTGTCATTCTGTGTGGATTCATGCTAGCCATGCAAATGTACAAACGTTGTGAACCCTGAAACATAACCACAGCATTCTGGTATCACATGGGTTATTGTTCCTAAGGTAAGTGAGAATCTTGGTCCCAATACCCATTATACTAAATACAGCCCAAACTTCTATTTTCCTCAGGTCACTGGATTTTAGTTATTCTATTTTATAGAATTAGAGGTGAAAATTAATCAACTTGTAGGGAGTACAAGTTGATTGTACTTCCTTCTTTTCTTAGAAGGAAGAGTGTCATTAATCTCTAAAGAACACTGGGTTTTGATTTCCATATTACACAGCATGAATTCAGTCATGTATTTCCAACAGCCTGCTCAGATTTCTTTACTCTGTTCCACTCTCACCCACACTTTCAGAGGTACACGTTTTGAGTAATTTTCTGCTGGAAGTAGAATTTTTCTTGGGTTAAAACTTCACATCTCCAATTCCATTTTGTTTCGTTCCAGGTTTCCTTCCATTTTTGTTTACTTTCTCCATTCTTCATCTTCCAGGTCATTAACAAAGATGCCCAATGATCAAAAAAGTCCTCAAATGAATTTACTGTTAATGTGTCACCCACCCAATTTCTCAAGAAAATTGCCTGGTGTATTTTCTTACCCATTTTGCATTTACCTTCAGTGAAGTTTTTTGGTTTTGTTTTGTTTTGTTTTTTAAACAGAGTTTGAGCTGTTGACATAATAATTTCACACTAACTTACAGCACTGGACCATCTGATTTCATTTTATTGTCCAGGTTAAAGAATTTAGCTTCACGTTAATTTCTTAGGGATGGGTATTGCTTTTCATTCACCTGTAAAACAGCTAATCATTTCTGAAATATTCTCTGGAGATATACATGGGTGAGATAAATGTATTTAAAGAGAGTTCCTTTTGTGGCACCGTGCATAATATAGAATGTATCCCAAATCCCCAGACTTGGTTAGGAGTGTCTTCTTTCTCCTTTATTATTCTTTTGCTAAATCCAGGACATTTTCATAGTCCCCAAAACCTGGTCTGTTTCATTATGCTTTTAGCTGCAAACTCTAGAACTTCCCCTTCTCTGACACCCACAACTTGACTTCTTCCATTTTAGGAGATTTGCTGTAGAGTTTAAATTTAGCAAGAATGTTTTTGGAAGAAAGGGAATTGCACCCATACCAATGGGGATAGAATTCCTTCCTTCTTAGTGAGGGTATTTGTAACCTGGGATTAAACTTGATTAACAGCAAGTGTTCAAGTTTCAGTCTAAGTTTGCTAAGAAAATCCCAAATCTTGTCTGAATGGTGTGTAGGAAATGTAGGTATTAGCAAGAGATTTATGTTCAGAAATCAGAGTTTCTCTGTTGCAAAGTGGTCTCCTTTTAGCAGGGAGGAGAAAGGGAGCTGGTGTTGTTGCTGAAGCCTTCATGGGTGACTGGAGGAACTGAACAGGGTTCAAGAGGTTGACGAGATGGGCTCCTTTGTTCCGCAGGCAGGAGTCCTGCCTGCCGCCTAAGACCAATAATCTCGCATCCCTGAGCCTCTCCATCCAAGACTGGGTTTCAATTGTCCAGTTGTTTGTTTTGGAAATGTCACAATAAATAACTGAAGAGAGACTGTTAGGGAAGGTCTCCTCGGGGAAGGCTACAAATTATTTGGGGACATAAAACCTCATGCATATGGCCTTGGTGAAGAGGAAATCACTTCTGATAACATTTGCTTTTTCTACATTCCCTGAGGACAATAAAACAGAAACAGGAACACGAAGTAGGAAAAAAAATCTTATTGGTTCTCTGAGTCAGCCTTCTCCTTGGGTCATTTTGGTCAAACAAGGGATTAGGGACATTTGGTCCTGAGCTGATTCAGTGCCCGGGGACCCAGGAGTTAGACGGTTATATCCAGCGTGTGAGACCCACTCCCACGCCTCCAAGCCTGGACCAGTTCTTTCTCTGTTACCGGCGGGGCTGTCCTGCATCGACTATGTCTCTGTCCCATGTCATCTGCTGCACCATGAGGGTTTCTGGTGTAGCATGAGTTTGGAGACAGCTTTGTTGTCCCGTCTAAGGGAGAGAAAGGGTCAAAATCAAAGTACCTTTGGTCACAAAGGCACGATCTTGTCCATGCACATGCTTGGGGCTCTCTCCTCCCAATCTGTTTGAGTACTGCTCTGTAAGGGTTTTGGCACTGGTACAATAGCCACAAGAATCCATGAACCAGAGCCAAATCTTACATCACCAAGAAGATGAAACACTGCTTATGCAAGGCCGCAGACACAGAACTACTTGCTCAGGGGACAGAAGGCGGGCACCGGCTGCGTCCTGGGCAGTGACCCTCCCAAGGGCCTGCTGCCCCTCACTCAGAAGAGGAAATGTCTCCCAAGGAGTCCCTAAATTACTCAGAGCTCATCAAAGAAAGGATGGTACTTTCCTGCAGAGTTGCTTATTTTTCCTTCTAATTACCAAAGAATAAGGGTGTCTTTTCTGAAATGTTGATTTGGAGATTCTGAATTTAAATCTGTGCCTCATTTAGCTTGCAAAAGGGATTCTAAAAAGCACAGCAGGAAGACCTTTGGATTCCAATAGCCTCGACCTGGGAGAGGTGGGCAGGAGTCAGGGAATGCTGGCTTGCTGACATTTTCAAAGGAGTGGTTAAGATAGACAGAGACTGACAAATAACCATGGGAGGTGGAAGCCACTGTATTGAAAATAAAGGATTTTAGCACGAAACGGTCCCTTAGCCATCCAAAGAGGGTCATGCTGGATGAAAGTGATTAATTATACTTTAAATCTCAGAGGAAGATTCCTCTAATGTTGTAGTTGACAGAAATGAAGAATGAACCTTATTATCTGATCTGAAATAGGGAGTCAGAAGTTGCTGAAGAGATGCATATGGCTGATGGGGCAGAAGAAACAAGAACAAGTTGAAAATAAACCCAGGAAAGGCTTATTGAAATAAAAAAATTTTTTTTTTGGTCTGTAAGCAATAGAATACTAGTCTTTTTGTACTGTAATTGACATTTGTTTTAAAAAAGAAGAAAAGAGAACAACAGCATGGAGGCTCCTTAAAAAACTAAACATAGAACTACTGTATGACCCAGCAATCCCACTCCTGGGTGTATAGCCAGAGAAGACCATAACTCGAAAAGATACATGCACCCCAGTGTTCATTGCAGCACTATTTACAATAGCCAGGACATGGAAGTAACCTAAATGTCCATCAACAGAGGAATGGATAAAGAAGATGTGGTACATGTATACAATGGACTGTTACTCAGCCATAAAAACAATGAAATAAAGCCATTTGCAGCAACATGAATGGGCCTAGAGATTATCATACCAAGTGAAGTCAGACAGAGAAAGACAAATATCATATGATATTGACTTATATGTGAAATCTAAACAAAAGATACATTACAAATGAACCTATTTACGAAGCAGAAACAGACTGACAGACTTTGAAAACAAATTTATGGTTGCCAAAGGGAAAAAGTGGGAGGGAGGGATAAACCGGGAGTTTGGGATTAACATATACACACTACTATACATAAAATAAATAATCAACAAAGACCTACTGTATAGCACAGGGAACTGTACTCAATATTCTGTAATAACCTATTTGGGAAAAGAATCTGAAAAAGAATGTATATATGTGTATGTATAAATGAATCACTTTGCTGTACATCTGAAACTAACAATATTTTAAATCAACTATATTTTAATATAAAATAAAAAAAAATTTACATCTCAGAAAAAAATAAAAAGGAAGAAAATGACAATGACAATAAGACAAAATATAAACCAGGTGTGCAATCCTATGAGGAGCTGTGCCACCTGGGCAGCCTCCTGTTCAGTCTTTCTATGCACAGGTATAGTTTGTGGATCTACCAATATGCTGGGTTAATCTGGGTTCTCTGAGAAGTAGATGCCAAGATGAGATTAATGTGCAAAGATTTCTACAGGGGAAACACCTGTGTGAAAAAAATGAGAAAGAGCCAGGAAGGGATGGAGAGCCACGAGACCACAATGCAACATTGACCCTGAGTGAAGGAGACAAGGAAGGAAGTTTGGATGGAAATGTGCAAGATTGCCATGCCATTCAAGGAAGTTTCAGCAAGGCCACTGGGGAGTCCTTGAGCCAAAGCCAGGTTCCATGTCTGAAAGGAGTTCCGTGTCTCCCAAGTGTGCCCAGCTGTGCTCAGTTGTTGGCTGGGAGCAACCTATGGGAAACGTGACCTTCATGCAAACGTGATGATGGATTTCAGAGCATGCAGCTGGACCTCTGGGTCAATTACACTTCCTGTAGTTGGAAGTTTGCACCATGAATTCCCATGGCCACAACAGTTACTCAATGGAGTATTCATAATAACAGTATGATCTTATGTGGAGTTGGAGGGAACCTTGAAGGTCATTGTTCAGCCCTCTTGTTTTGCCCATGACTTGGGTTCATGCGGATGGATGCCTTTCAGTATGGGGCATTATGGGAGGTGGATCTGATTTTCTTAGAAAGTTCCACTCTTCTGACTCTCATGTTCTTATTCTCATGTTCTTTCCACTGAGCCAATGACACTACCAAGGTTGTGGGCTAGATCACAATTCTTAAAAAAGTAAAGTTTATATTTCTGATGATGAAATTGTGCACATTCTAGAAAATTCGGAAAATAAAGAGAAGTAATAAGAAGGAAACATATTGCTCATAACTTGCCCAACCAAGCCCCCAAATTCTTAACCTTTTGGTGTATTATTCCCTTACAGTTCTTTTCTATACATTTTTTTAATCTATTGAAGTTCATACTGTAGAAAATTTGTATTTTAGTTTTTTTCATGTGGCATCATGATACAGGCATTTCCCATGCTAAAAAAATTTCATTAACTTAAATAACTCATTCATCTTTGATTCAGTTATCATGAACTACGTGAGAAAACAAAGGAAAATTTAAGAACATTCAGGTTGAGCATAAACTTTCAAAGAAAAGTTTCTGAAACTTATTGTTTCAGTGTGGGATATTTATCAGATGTGCAAAATTTACAGTAACCCTTCTAGTTCATTCCTTGAAATATCCTTTCTCTGGCTTTTAAAGAAAAAAATTAGACCAACTTTGTAAACTTCAGAATGCTGTGTTTTGATGAGAAGAACATTTTTCCTGTTCTCTACTATTTTGAGGTATTTGTATCCACCGATCCATGGTTTGGAATTTTTGCTTTATTTTGTTTCATTAGCTTTTTGAAAGTTGAAAATTGGTTTGCGTTTTTCAGATTAATTGACCTGGTGTAAGAGAATCCTTCCTAGTGAACAGAACCCTTACTAGTAATTCTGTGAATTTCAGGAAAGGGTGAGCTCAAAGTGGTTAAAAGTGCAAGCTTTGGAATTAGAGAGATATGGGTGTGGACCTTATCTTGATCCTGGTCGTGCAACTTTGGATAAATTCTTTAATCTCTGTGAGCTTCTGTTTAATGATCTATGAAATGGAAATAATAAAATATATCTCACTTGGTTTCTGTAAAGATCACAAGGATGTAATGCAAGGAAAATCCTTCACACGGATCTTGTATGCAGATGAGTACTGAATAAAATCACCACTACTATTGTCTTAGGCTTTAGTTTGTACATGTTTTATTTATTATTAATTTTTAGTCTATCAGTGGTTTAACCAGAATGGCATATCTCGTTCTTGCAGTAAACCCAGACGTTTCCTTTCCTTGTCAATGACATTGACAGAGTAGTTTTGCCGGGACCTGTTTTCCATTTGACAGGCTCATCATCAATCAACTGGCTATGGTTTATTACTGTAAATACACAGAAATTTTTAGAGTAAAACCCTGAGCATTCAGCCTATGACTTATCAATACCTGAATTATTAAGTATTGACCAGTGTCAATACGTGACCAGTGTCTCCTGTAACTGGGGAGCATTTGTTTATAGCTTTGTGTATAAAATAATGTGCCTCAATCTCAAAGTTGGATTACCAGTACAGGTAATAGCAGAAGCTCTAGTTTAACCCACTTCTGGGCTCTAACTCACTTCTTTTCACATGTGTAGGAATCCTTTGTGTTCACCAGACTCTGGTGATAGAGTGAGAGGTCCTGTCCCATCCAATTCTACCTTGGTGTTAGGAGGGCTTGGCCTCTGGGCAGAAGCTGGCCTTAGCCTGTGAGGTTAAAGCATAGTAGTTGGGGTGCACTTCTCCAGTAGCTAGAGTGGCATCTTGTCCTGGCTGTAGTGAGGTGGGTGGCATTCCTTATTGATACATTCAGTGAAAAGTGCTTCCATTCATGGCAGAGCTCCATGGCTATACTCGTCTGTTGCTTCATTCATGACTTCCATGTGGCATGAGGTTGGTGCCACAGCTCAAGTGCTGTTGGTAGGTCCTGCCTCTCCTTTTGGTTAGCTGGACTATGTCTTATGGATGGTATTTTAAAAAAAAAATTTCATGCAGATCTGAGGACATTTTTCAGGTGCAAAGGATATATTTTTATTGGTTGCATACAAAATTCTTGGGTCACAACTTTTCTCCACTCAAAACCCAAAGGACTATGCATCTTTGTCATCTGGTATTGAATGCTGCAGAGTCACTGAAGACCACACGTGTTTTTATTCCATTTTCAGTAAACATTTTTCCTGCCTGGGTGCTTATAAGAATTTTTTCTTAATTCACTGGGCTAGAGATTTCAATAATTTCCTCCAATCCCATAACCCCTTCATAAAGAACTTAGTCCAGGTGGAGCAGCCCTAATTATGATATGACCCTGTTCTTTGGGGCACAGCTAATTGGGCCACGGGTGGCAACTCTCCAAAGCTGGAGTGGTTATAGCTCGACCGTCATTGGTATTGCTGTTTGGCTCACTTGACTGTCAGTAATCTTATCCAGAAATTTGCAAGTGGGGAGCAGAGACTGAGTTTGTTACCTGTAGGCCATTAAGCTCAAAGAAAATGCAGACTCCAGTGCTGATGTTTCATTTGAAGGAAGCCATTATGAGCCATGTATAAGCAAATAACTAAGCAGAGAAGTCAGTTTGTAGAGAAATTTGGATGAAGCAGTCATGGAGTAAAAGTGAGATGGGGCTGGAGGGGGAGAGCAGAAGGAGAGCGGGGAGAGAACGATAGTTATTTTTTCCCATTAAGCCCAGCTCTACTTCCATTGGTTGACTTCTATGAGATTCTCCTGCATCCTCCCCACAGCTACGTGGTTAACTGATTTGTAGAGGTTATTGTTCCTGTCAAAGCATTGACTTGAGACATTCTCATAATCCACTTTTTTTTCCCCAGAAAGATATCTATAGTTTTTTTTTTTTAACATCTTTATTGGAGTATAATTGCTTTACAGTGGTGTGTTAGTTTCTGCTTTATAACAAAGTGAATCAGTTATACATATACATATGTTCCCATATGTCTTCCCTCTTGCATCTCCCTCCCTCCCACCCTCCCTATCCCACCCCTCCAGGCTGTCACAAAGCACCGAGCCAATATCCCTGTGCCATGCGGCTGCTTCCCACTAGCTATCTACCTTACTACGTTTGTTAGTGTGTATATGTCCATAACTCTCTCTCGCCCTGTCACAGCTCACCCTTCCCCCTCCCCATATCCTCAAGTCCGTTCTCCAGTAGGTCTGCATCTTTATTTCTGTCTTACCCCTAGGTTCTTCATGACATTTTTTTTTCTTAAATTCCATATATATGTGTTAGCATACGGTATTTGTCTTTTTCTTTCTGACTTATTTCACTCTGTATGACAGACTCTAGGTCTATCCACCTCATTACAAATAGCTCAATTTCGTTTCTTTTTATGGCTGAGTAATATTCCATTGTATATATGTGCCACATCTTCTTTATCCATTCATCTGACAATGGGCACTTAGGTTGTTTCCGTCTCTGGGCTATTGTAAATAGAGCTGCAATGAGCATTGTGGTACATGACTCTTTTTGAATTATGGTTTTCTCAGGGTATATGCCCAGTAGTGGGATTGCTGGGTCATATGGTAGTTCTATTTGTAGTTTTTTAAGGAACCTCCATACTGTTCTCCATAGTGGCTGAACCAATTCACATTCCCACCAGCAGTGCAAGAGTGTTCCCTTTTCTCCACACCCTCTCCAGCATTTGTTGTTTCTAGATTTTTTGATGATGGCCATTCTGACTGGTGTGAGATGATATCTCATTGTAGTTTTGATTTGCATTTCTCTAATGATTAATGATGTTGAGCATTCTTTCATGTGTTTGTTGGCAGTCTGTATATCTTCTTTGGAGAAATGTCTATTTAGGTCTTCTGCCCATTTTTGGATTGGGTTGTTTGTTTTTTTTGTTATTGAGCTGCATGAGCTGCTTGTAAATTTTGGAGATTAATTCTTTGTCAGTTGCTTCATTTGCAAATATTTTCTCCCATTCTGAGGGTTGTCTTTTGGTCTTGTTTATGGTTTCCTTTGCTGTGCAAAAGTTTTGAAGTTTCATTAGGTCCCATTTGTTTATTTTTGTTTTTATTTCCATTACTCTAGGAGGTGGGTCAGGAAGGATCTTGCTGTGATTTATGTCGCAGAGTGTTCTGCCTATGTTTTCCTCTAAGAGTTTGATAGTTTCTGGCCTTACATTTAGGTCTTTAATGCATTTTGAGCTTATTTTTGTGTATGGTGTTAGGGAGTGATCTAATCTCATACTTTTACATGTACCTGTCCAGTTTTCCCAGCACCACTTATTGAAGAGGCTGTCCTTTCTCCACTGTACATTCCTGCCACCTTTATCAAAGATAAGGTGTCCACATGTGCGTGGGTTTATCTCTGGGCTTTCTATCCTGTTCCATTGATCTATCTTTCTGTTTTTGTGCCAGTCCCATACTGTCTTGATTACTGTAGCTTTGTAGTATAGTCTGAAGTCAGGGAGCCTGATTCCTCCAGCTCCTTTTTTCGTTCTCAAGATTGCTTTGGCTATTTGGGGTCTTTTGTGTTTCCATACAAATTGTGAAATTTTTTGTTCTAGTTCTGTGAAAAATGCCAGTGGTAGTTTGATAGGGATTGCATTGAATCTATAGATTGCTTTGGGTAGTAGAGTCATTTTCACAATGTTGATTCTTCCAATCCAAGAACATGGTATACCTCTCCATCTATTTGTATTAGCTTTAATTTCTTTCATCAGTGTCTTATAATTTTCTGCATACAGGTCTTTTGTCTCCTTAGGTAGGTTTACTCCTAGATATTTTATTCTTTTTGTTGCAGTGGTAAATGGGAGTGTTTTCTTGATTTCACTTTCAGATTTTTCATCCTTAGTATATAGGAATGCCAGAGATTTCTGTGCATTAACTTTGTGTCCTGCTACTTTACCAAATTCACTGATTAGCTCTAGTAGTTTTCTGGTAGCATCTTTAGGATTCTCTATGTATAGTATCATGTCATCTGCAAACAGTGACAGCTTTACTTCTTCCCCGAAGGATATCTAATTGTGGATTTATTTTAAGTGATTTTGGTGGAGGATTCTTTTGATCCGCAGGCTTGATTCTTTGCCCTAGCTCAGGGAAATGTGCTTAAGTTATTGCTTCTGTCTCAAATATTATGGTTTCTTTCTCAAAAACTACTGTCATTCTTAGGTTGGAACACTGTCACATCTGTCATTTATCTCTTTCTTTTCAACTTGACTCTGCATTCTGTGAGATTAATTTCCTTCATTTACTATATTATTTTTTGAGATGTTCTTTCTGAAACAATTCCCTTTCTCTTGTTCTACTGACTTTCCAGGCTTCTTTTGCCTTTTCCTTGTTTTCTATTCTAGAACAATAGCTATAGAGAGTGAAGATTGCTCTTGGCTACATTTACTGCCCACTCAAATGCTGGTTTTGGCACATCCTGAGGTTTACAGCCAAAGGACTGCTTAGTGTATATTACTCCCAGCTCAGTTTCCAGGGTCGAGGAGACATCTATTCATTTATTAGTTTATATACACACACACACACACACACACACACACACATATATATTAGATAGATAGATAGATATAGGGAGAGAGAGGTAAAATTCACACAGCATAAACTTTTAAAGTATGCTTCAGGAATTTACGTGTCATCCTTGCACAGGGACTTTGCTAGTTTTCTCTGTATTGTTCAAATTTTGAACTGAGCATGGCACACACTTGCTGTGATTCTGATGAGCTGAGGTGAAGTTATTTCCTACTCTGCTCACTGCCCCATCCTCTGAAAAACTAACCCAGGGGAGATTGTGCACTGCAGCACCTTCCTTGCATTCACTGTGATCTGTAGGAGGACCACGTCTTCTCCCCACTTTCTGGGAATTCTGTCTGATATCTGAATGGACAGGAAGATTGGGAGGCTATAAGTTAGGGAGAAAATGGGGAGGAATAAAGGGCGATGGGGGAATTTATGACAGCTCACTGCCCCCAAAGCAGAATCTACATGTGTAAGAAATGATTGTTCCAGATGTTACAGACCCTGAGTCTCTGAGTCCAGAGGCAGATAGAATGAGTTCAAGCTCTTTTCTCCTGGCAGGTCTAGATGACTCTCTATCTGTAGCACACGTGAGCAGCTGATTGTTTTTCTTCATTCAGTTCTGTATGACTTACAGTTAGTGTAAATTACTCCCAGGTTCTGGCATTTGGCTGTTGTCTGTCTTAGTTTTTCTTTTTTTTCCTTTTCTTTTCTTTTCTCTTCTCTCCCTTTCTTTCTTTCTTTCTTTCATTTTCTTTCTTTCTTTCTTTCTTTCATTTTTCTTTCAGTTTTCTTTTAGAGGTAGTTTGGGAGGGGATATAGCTTGACTTTCATTGGTATTGTTGTTCGGTTCATTCACTAAAAATTATTCATTTAACACTAGATATGGCAGATACTTGCTGGATTCTAGAGATACAAAGATATAAAGATGAATAATCTTTGCCTGCAAAATCAGAGTCTGATGGGGAAATGTATATAAAAACAGATGATTATAAAACCAAATAGAAATATAGCATTAGGTATATATGCAAGATATGCAAGTTGCAGAGTCTGTAGGGCCTGCAAAACCTAAAATATTTATATTTGGACCTTTACAGATAAAATCTTTGGACTCCTGGCCTAGTATACAAGGAACTGCAAAGAGTACAGAGTTTCCGGAGCAAGAAGCTTGTGAGCCCAGGCTGGAGAGTGAGGCCGGGACCAGATGACCGGGCCATGCTTGTGAAGGTGAGGGGCCGCTGAGTGATTCAAAGCGATCTGCCCAGATAAAGAATCAGAATGTGAGACTAGTTCCTTGGTGTGTACTCATCACTTCTGAGGAATCTTCCAGCATTAAGTACCAACCGGACAATTCAGAAACACTTGACTATAATCCTCTTGGGGCACTGCTGTAGTACACACAGAAAGGCATCTTGGGGGCAGGAAGTGTTCTTCTCTGAAACTCCCTTCCTACCAGCTCCAGCAGTTCCAGCCAGGCCGGGTGCCCCGTCCCACTGTGCACGGCTCCCAGGGGTGCAGGCCTGCTGCTTCCTCTCAGGTGAACCCAAGGCCGTCAGCTTCTCTCAGCACAGGGAAGTTTATTTTTTAATAAATTTATTTATTTACTTTTGGCTGTGTTGGGTCTTCGTTGTGCTGTGTGGGCTTCTCATCGTGGTGGCTTCTCTCGTTGCGTAGCGTGGGCTCTAGGTGCGCGGGCTCAGTAGTTGTGGCTCGCGGGCTCTAGAGCGCAGGCTCAGTAGTTGTGGCGCACGGGCGTAGCTGCTCTGTGGCACGTGGGATCTTCCCGGACCAGGGCTCGAACCTGCGTCCCCTGCATTGGCAGGCGGCTTCTTAACCAGTGCGCCAACAGGGAAGCCCAGCATGGGAAGCTTTAGAGAGTGAGAAGGTGAGCTGGTCATTCTTCCCGGATAAGGGCTCCTGGCCCTTGAGGCAAGAGAGGGCTCAGAATTTGGGTAAAAATGCCTCTTAGGTCAAGAGGGTCCGGGGGTAGCAGGTGAAATTCGAGGTTGAGCCTGGGGCTGTTGGGCAAAGGATGGAAGGTGAGGCTAGTGTCTTCGCCTACATCCTGCCCCCAGCTTTGCTCCCTCTTAAAAGCCCGTGACTGTGAGAGGTAACTGATCCGTGGGCGCTGGGACAGCAAAGCCAGTGGCTGATGTTGGTGGGTAGGAGCGCAGCGTGCAAAGGGAGCCAGGGCTCAGAGGACCCCGTCCAGATACCGAGGGTCCGAGCTTTCACCCACCCCTTCCGGTCCTTTCACCCTCCTCACCACACTGAACAGAAAATAGGATATGTGGTGACCTGTGTTAAAAGGCTTGAGGAAAGGATGAGGCCCAGTGAAACTGGAGCCAAGGGATCATTCCCTTCTCACCGCAGCTGATCAGCAGACACGGAGAAAACAAAGTCTCCTTGCAGACCGCATTGTCTCCTGGAGTGAGTTAATAAAATGGCACCGTGGAAGTCTGTTCCGCTGACGTCCAGCCAGGACCAGAAGCTCAGCTTGAGCTTCTAACTGAGCCTGAGAAACACCAGGTATAAGATTTGGGTCACTGCTGATAGATACCCCGCCTCCACGGAAAGATGCCCTAACCTCTCCGGAGAGTGTCTGAAATAATTGCAAATAGAATGAAAAAAGCAAACGGCAGGGTTTGGACAATGCCTCTCCTGTTACTGCGAAATACTAAGAACGTAGATGGGAGCTATCTGCCTGGTTATTAAGCGTATTGTAAAAAATGACCTCACAGACTGAAGAATTCCAAAGTCTCGATAACTATTAACTCTTTATCCCAAATGACTGGCATATTTCTAACTGAGAGGAGACTGAAAAAGCATTTACTGCCTTGGAAAATTCAATCAGAGTTAAAAATTAAGCCCAGAAGAGGCTTTCAGCAACAATGGAAATTATATTTCTAAATTGTGTTTACTATGGAGAATACTGCTTGGGTTAAATGCCGATTAGGCTACTGTCCAAGTGATACATGAACTCTTCAAGTTATCTAGACATTGCTTTGGTTTCTTGTCAAGTCACAGAAAATCTATGATGTGATTTTTCTTGCTTTAATAAAACGGGAAGAGGATCAATGGATTAGTATTTAAGCTACACCGATAACTTGCATTAATGTTGCAGTAGTGTTGATTTTTTACCCCAAAGAGTTGGATCAGATAGCTTCTGCCTGTATGGTTTTCATTATTTAAGACTAACATGAGAATAAAGTCACTTCTGAACAGTAAGGCCAGATCTGAGAACAAAATATCCTTAGCTATTTAAAATCATGATCATCATCTCTTCTACCTCTGTGTAAAGGGTGGTAGGGAAAAAACAAGTTAAATACAAATTGAAAGTGTTTAGTACAGCAGGCAAGGAGACATTGTAATATACTGCATGACCTTAGAATTGCATGTTCGTGTAGTTAAAAAGTGTATTGTGCACACCTATCATGCATCAGACACACAGCATGTGTGTTCCCCACTGGGTGAGGGATAAAATAGGGAACAAATCTAAGTTTCTGACCTCCTGAAACTTACATGGAATGACACTAACAAAGAACTGATGTAAAATGAAATCTCACCAAGGCCAGTGTGAGCTGGTGGACACGGCCTTGGGTGGGAAATTAAGAAACTTATGCTTTAAGTGTTACTGTACCACCACCATAGCTATGTGTCCTCAGAAAGTCACTGATACTTTCCTTCCTGCTGTTCTGTAACCTTCTGAAGGGCAGAGCCAGCCAGCTTGATTGCCTGAGTCTCCAAAACTGTCTAACAGATTCCTGAGTCTTTTAACAGATGTTCCATAAATATTTGTTCAATGAACAGACCTCATATTCTCTTACATTTCTAGCATTCTGCTCAATGATTATGGTATTACAGATGACTTTTGTCCCTGAGAGTCAAGCTTTATGTCTCTTGTGTGCCCATTTTTAGACAGATCCCTCCAGAAAGGGATGCAGAGAGATGTCTTCCTTCCCCCATCCACACACACGCTCAAGTAGCCAAAGAATCATCCCCCGTGGCCCAGACACCCCTTGACCTGGCATCCTATTCCGTTGGCTCTTCTGGTTGAGCCTCTATCCAAGACGACCTTGGATAAAGGTGGTCATCCAGCACCTTTACTTATTGGTCCACTGACTAGGGTCATCCAGCACCCCCTGCTTGGCACTCTGATTGCAGTAGCCCAGCTTACCTCCCCGAGACAAAGGGCCCCTGGAGACCATGAGTGAGTCCACTGCAAAGTTAAAATCCCATATTAGAAGTTAACAAAAAGGATTTTTCATGTATGGCAGTGAGCTGAAACAGGTAGGTGATGGGTAGTCCCGAGCCAAGGAAGGAATCCTCCTCACGGGGCAGCCGTTTCTCCTGCCCTCCTCCCGTACTGGCCCAGCTGACCCCCAGATCACAGGGTAGTGCGGTTTGCACATCACCCCATGTCCAAGGGCAAGCCTACTGGCTGAATAGATGAATGAATACATTCAGCCTCTGTCTCAGTCAGCTTGGGCTGCTGTAACAAATGATCACAGACTGAGTGGATTAAACGGCAAACTTTTCTTTCTCACAGTTCTGGAGGCTGAAGTTCAAGGTGCTGGCAGATCTGGTATTTGGTGAGGGCCCGATTTCTGGTTTATAGTTGGTTGATTTCTTGCTGTATCCTCACATGTCTGGAGAGAGAGAGAGACAGAGAGACAGAGACAGAGAGGGAGAGGAAAAGATAGAGAAAGGAAACAAGCTCTCTCAGTTTTTTAAAATTAATTTTTATTGGAATCTAGTTGCTTTACAATGTTGTGGTAGTTTCTGCTGTACAGCAAAGTAAATCAGTTACATGTATACATATATCCCCTCTTTTTCAGATTTCAAGCTCTCTCATTTTTTTTTTTTTTTTAACACGGGCCTCTCACTGTTGTGGCCTCTCCTGCTGTGGAGCACAGGCTCCGGACGTGCAGGCCCAGCGACCATGGCTCACGGGCCCAGCTGCTCCACGGCATGTGGGATCTTCCCGGACCGGGGCACGAACCCGTGTCCCCTGCATCGGCAGGTGGACTCTCAACCACTGCACCACCAGGGAAGCCCTCTCATTTTTTTTTAAAGGTACGAATTATATCACGAGGGCTCCATTCCCATATCTAATTATCTCCCAAAGCCTCCACTCCCTAATAACACCACATTAGGGATTAGGATTTCAAGGTACAAATTTTGGGGAGACACAAACATTCAGTTTACAAGCGACTCAGTCTCTTTTTCTGGGGTCCTTCCTTCCCTTTCTCACATTTTTCCATGAACTGTTTATTAGTCATAACTATTGGGTTTGTAATCATCACCATATTAAGCTTTGGTGTGATTCATATTAAATTTTGGTGTAATTTCAATGTCAGTATCTACATGTGTATTTAAAACCAAATGGAGCTCAAATCTCTACCCAAACAAGGCAAGCATATTGCAATCTTCCCCTAAAGAAGTAATTAAAAGACACCTTTGGAACAACTGCGGAAACTTGAATAGGAAGTAGATATTATCAGATAATAGAAAATTATCAATAATTTCCTTGGGGCTGTAATTGTGATTATGTAGGAAAATGGCTTTATTTTTAAGAGATGCATGATTATATATTTAGGGGTAATTTAGGGGTAAATTACATGATATCTGTAATTTACTTTCAGATGACTTGCAATATTTATTATCTCTTCATCTGTATAGATAAAACAAATATGGCAAAATGTTAAAAATTTTGGATCCTACATGATAGGTCTGTGTATGATCGTCCTCCTATTCTTCTGTATGTCTGAGGATTTTCATAAAGAGCATTGGAAAAAGTGATACAGCAGGTGTTTATGATCTTGGGAATAACTGTGACCCCAAAGTATCATCTGTTTCAGGCTTACCTCCCACCAAAACTGCACTTGAACCATGAGTGTTGGAGAATAATCTTCCCTTCAGGAAAGAGTTCCTCTGTCTTCTTTGGCAGCGTCTTCTGTATTTTCATAATCTTTGCTGTCAAGAAGTTCTTCCTGATGTCTGTCACAAATGGTCTCCGTGAAATCACTGAGGCTCTTGGCTACTTTGGGATCTGCTGATTTCAGACCTTGGAGGTTTGGAGCAGGTACTAGATTTCTGCCTTCCTTCAGGATTCAAATTCCCATAGGCATTCTGGAATGGCTGGCGAGACAAGCGTCTTCCCAGTGTGGTCTGATATCTACCTGGAAACTTGGAAGGGAAACGGGATGCAGGGCTGTGACGCGGAGCCAGCAGTGCTGTCCCAGCCTCTCACTCCATTCACTGCTCGGAAGGGAGGTCTTCCTTCCGTGACTGTCCAACTGAAATAGCATCCCATCACTCTACCCCTGTTTTCTTGATTTCCTCTTTTTGAGGAGCATCGATAATTGCCTGACATTACATCGCACGTAGTCATTTACGGCTCTCCTCTAGGAGAAGGCACGCTCTGAGCAAGTGGGGTCTAGTCTACACCAGTGGTTCTCCAACTTGATGTGCGTCAGCGTCTGCTGGAGGGCTTGTTAAAACACAGAGTTCTGGGGCCACACCGAGAGCTTGTAGTTCAGTAGGTCTGAGACGGAGCCTCGGTGAATCTGTGTTTCTAACAAGTTCCCGGGTGAACCTGATGCTCCTCGTCCTGGCATCTCATCCTGAGAACCGCGAGGCTGCTTTTCGCCAAGGTGCCCCTGCGCACGGGATCGCAAATGCTCCGTGAGTACTTGTAGGATGAATGAACGAATGAGTGAGTGAATGAGTGGAAGCTGGCTGGCTGATAGGATTAGTGGTCTCTGGAAATGCGAGAACTTTGAAAACCAAATAACTAGCAGCTGAGGAAACCATTGTGGTTCCCACGCTGAAGACCTCTGACTTGGGGCCTGTGTCCAGGCACAGTTTGCTAAGAAGAACTTGGGCACACAAAATCTTTTTTTTAATTAATTAATTAATTTTTGGCTGCGTTGGGTCTTCGTTGCTGTGCGCGGGCTTTCTCTAATTGCAGCGAGCGGGGGCTACTCTTCGTTGCGGTGCTTGGGCTTCTCATTGTGGTGGTTTCTCTTGTTGCGGAGCATGGGCTCTAGGCGTGCAGGCTTCAGTAGTTGCAGCACGCGGGCTCAGTAGTTGTGGCTTATGGGCTTAGTTGCTCTGCGGCATGTGAGATCTTCCCATGGGACCAGCGATTGAATCCATGTCCCCTGCATTGGCAGGCAGATTCTCAACCACTGTGCCACCAGGGAAGCCCCAAGATCATTGTTATAACTTGTTCTTCCAACCCTTGACAGGGAATTTAGGGGTGTTTAGGAATATTTTAAGATTTTTGAGGATTACGTCATAGAGGATAAATTCTATCTACTTCCCTTTAGTACCTTTATCAGAAAGAGACGATGGAAGGAGACAATCCAGTGGTCTGAATTTGCAGGACCTTTCTTCTTTTTTGGCTTTGGTGCCTTTCTAGACTGCTTTTCCTTTCTTAGGGATATTTCCTTCTAGTCAGTTTCATTCTGGAGGAAGTACCATTATAAGAGATACTTCCTTTGGAGTTGCAAGCTTAGGGCTACCTGGATGGGCACCAAGAGGCCACTCTCCAGTTGGATTTGATCTCTAGAATCTCACAGAGACAGAAGAGTTTAGCTAAGTGCCCCAAAGACCCTTCCTCAAGATATATTTGACTGTTATTTTTCTACTGTTAGAAACAAAACACGCTGTCAGCCACGTAGAGAGCTGGGTTAGTGAACTAAGTGCTAGAGAGTAAGAACAGAACAGTCTTAGGTAATAGAATTAGCAATGTGTTCTATTTGCATAAAATGATTGTTTCCCAATGACACAGATGATCTCATCTCCCTTGGTGTTATTCTATAGTGGACAGTTTGGTGTTTAAGGAACTCTGGGCCAGTGGAGTACTTTTTGCTTCAAGATGTATGTTTGTTGCCAAGACTGTGTACACGTGCCCTACGGTGAAGATAAGCTCTGGTCTGAAAATGCATGTGTATACATATGCACACACACACATGCCAACTAAATACATAAGTTTGCACACAGGAATCCAGGCCGAAGAAGCAGGGCTGCCCTGGGTGTGCTCAGATGGCTGGGGGAGTGGCGGTCTGGTACATTTTCAAGGCTCTGTTTTGGTGTCAGATTGAGTGGAGATAGAGCATCCATTAATTTAGCAGAGCATCTGGGATCTTTAAAGCCAGAAAGAGGCATACAATTTATCAATCTTAATTTGCTCATGCTGCAGTTGGACAGAGGAGATCTCTGGGAAACTCTGACAGGACCCAGATGTTCCCCATGCAGCTGCTGTCACACTCGCCAGCAGAGACGCCCGGCTCCCCCCCACCAACTTCCTCTCCCCTGAGCTGTCCCTTGCATTTGGCCTGCTGAGCTAATGCCTACACAGTATTTAGTCACAGAAACACACCGAGTCGGTTAGGTATCCTGTGGGCGACCCCTCCTTGCACTAGGAAACTACCCTATTGTCAGCTGTTGGCCCTGGGACCAGGGTGAAACTTTCAGTCTAATGAACATTCGAGTTCTTAGTGGATTGAGAGGGAATTGGCCAACCCACATAGACAGGATATTCTCAGATCTCAGAAATGCTCTCCCGCGTCAGCCATGTTTGAAGGCCAGTGGAAGAGTATGATGATCACTTCATTATTTTAGGTTCCTCGAAGGTAGGAATTGAATCTTATACATCGTTTTTTTTCCGGCAGTTTCTCCTATAACGGCGTATATAGCTATGCTCAATTAATATTGTGCACAGCTGAATGGGACCACTGGACTTTCACCAACTTATCCATTTTCATATATTCATCTTCTCCTTTTAAATTTCTTCTTGAAAATGGGGTTTTTTGTTCCTTAGGGTTAAAAACAACCAAACTTCTCTACACTTTAGGTTTTTGATTTTCTATGGACCCTATCCTGGACCAGGCTCCGGGCATATAGAAGGAGATGAGACAGATAACATTTTTGCCTCCACACACTTTAAAATCTGGTGGTTGAGGCAGAGAAGTAAGTAGCTCTTGCACACAGTGATAAATGCTCTAGGGCCAGGGGAGGGGAGGTACTGGGTTTGTGAAAGGGCATCACCCATTTCGTATCCTAGCCCAGGCATCAGGGTGGAGGAAGCAATGCTGATTTTGGAGAAGGAGTGAGCCAGGTAAAGATGAGGGCTGAATCACACGGTTCACAAAGGAGCGGGGTGTGCTCTTTTGTTGTCGCCGCAGTTGCTTTGATGGCAGGGAGAGGGAATAATTTCCCTGCACTTTTGCTGTAGGGACCCTGCTCATGGAACGAACAGGTGACTTGTCTTCCGTGACATACAGGTGCAAGATTTTTGGCATTTGCACTGTTCTTTGAATTTAGCCATTATCTTTCAGAAGGCCTCAGTAAAAATGTAAATACTCCCAGGGAGAGGTAATTAAAAAGTTATTACCCATTAGCAACTTTAGGTGAAATAAATCCTCTCTTCATGTTTTCTCATCAGCTCTCTGGGCTCTGAGGAAATGATCAGCAAGGCTGTTGTATTTTCAGGGGAGGAGGTAAGGTTCAGAAGAAGGAGGGAAAACCAGAGATGGGAAGGTCTTGAGGTTCCCAGTTGGGTTTGGGGACATTATTTCCAGCTGGGGTTACTAGGTCTTACTTTTACTCCACTCGGAAGGTCCCCGGACCAAGTAAGTTGGGAAAACACATACATAAAGGGTGCGAAAGTTTCTTTATAGTAGGACTTTTCAGGGCCTCCATGATGCCAGGACGCACTGTGATTCTCTGAGAGATGTTATAACGTTAAACATTTCACAAATGTGTTTGACCGTGGCACCCCCTTGGTGGAAAATTTTCTGGTATCAGTGTTCCAGGCAACACACTTTGGGAAATTCTGATTTGGAGGATGGAGTCACCAGTGAAAGGAAAAGCAACTCCAGGAGGGACCCCACTGTGTCATTGTGATGACCAGAGCATGACATGGTGGAGCGTGTTGGACTGATTCCTTTTTACGCAGGGTCAGCTTTATTTCTTGCATGAATATCTGTTTATGCCTCACCTATGGGATATTTCAGTCCTGTAAACAATCCTCCATTCATTTGTTCATTCATTCATTTATCTGTAATTTTTTTTGAGATTAAAGTTTTGCACTGTGCTCTCCAAAATGAGGCGGACTCTTAGGGTGTCTTTGCTTGTTCACTTGCTTTCCAGCAAAATGAGCAAACTTTGTCTATAAATGTCCCATGCAATCCATCTTGTCCCCTTGACCTCTTTTATCTTGTGTCGTTTATCAGTTCATCTTGGAAACACACACTTTCACCAACTTGACCATGACTATTTATATACATTTGGAAGACATTCCATTGGAAATTACTCTGCAAATCTTCTGTTCAGTAAAGCAAGGAAGTGGTAATAGGACCCTCCTGTTTCATCACTGTGTGTGTTTTCCTTAAGATAGTTTCCTGCGGTGTTATCAGCCAGTTAACATGAAGAAAATCTCCTGCAGGCATTCCAAAACTGCCTTCCAACTCCTTCGGTTTCTTCTGGAGCAAGAAAGAAGCTCTTTCTTTGCTAAAAGCTGAGAAGGCAAAATCTAGGCGAGGAAAGAGGGGGAGAGCTATTTGTTTTCTTGATTTCAACTATGTAAACATCTACCCTGCAGAAGAGGTTCTGCTGTGCTCTGCAAAAACTGTGGAAGGGGGCAGATGACGTGGCCATGTGGCCCTTGCCATCAGAAGGCTGATAAGAGAGGAGAAAGAGAAACATGCATCATTGATTAACTCTCAGGCAGATAAAGGCAAATAGGAGAGAACAACAAAATGCCCCAAGACTCACACTGTGAGTGGGGTGAAGGGAGAGTTTTCTGTGATGATTTCATGAGAAAGGAGGTAGCCTTGGAGACAGGCTTTGAGGGACGGTTGGGATTTCACCTTGAAGACAGTCAGGGATGATGTTTCGTGGGGAGGGAAGAATGAGAGCACAGGTGTGAACATAAGGTGTGTTCAAGATGCAGTAGGCAAGGGCTTCCCTGGTGGCGCAGTGGTTAAGAATCCACGTGCCAATGCAGGGGACACGGGTTCGAGCCGAGGTCTGGGAAGATCCCACATGCCATGGGGCAACTAAGCCCATGCGCCACAACTACTGAGCCTGCGCTCTAGGGCCCGCGAGCCACAACTACTGAAAACTACTGAAGGCCGCGCACCTAGAGACCGCGCACCGCAACCAAGAGTAGCCCCTGTTCGCCGCAACTAGAGAAAGCCCACACACAGCAATGAAGACCCAACGCAAATAAATTTATTTAAAAAAAGAAGATTCAATAGGCAATTGTCTGGATGTTTGCGCTCATTCACCTGTATTGTCAGGTAGAAATCAGGAGTCATTCTTGACTCCTGCTCTGCCTGTCCCCACCTTTCACTCGACTGGTCCCCAGTTGTGGATTTTATCTCCTGGGTATCTTCTAACACCCCACCCCCATTCCCACCCCCTCTTTCCCAGCAATGGAGCCCTGTTTGATGTCTCTTTTTCCTCCTGGGCTCCCTCCCATCTCTCTCCAGAGCAAACTTCCCGAAGGGCAGACCTAACTTTTCGCCCACCTTCCACAGTGGCCCAGGGCCATCGAGATAGAGTCCAAATTCCTGACCGTGGTCTGGGCTCCAAGGTCAGAAAAACGTGGGCTCAAATTCTTGCTCTATCTTTACGACTTATGTGACCAGCTGTGTTCACCCATGCTGTGTAACCAAACCCCAGTTTCCTCCTCCAGAAAGCGGGCACCGTTAGCAGCCATCCTTCGTCTTCTTGTTGCAGTTGTCCCTCCTCCTCTTTCCCTTCCTGGTTCCCACCTGCAACCTGAGCCTGGCTTCCAGGCACTGCTGTGTCCCCAACCGCACAGTGTTCTCGCTCGACCTTACCTGTGTCCTCCCATCCTCTTTTGTTCCCCCTTCCACCTGTCCTGCAAGACTTGCCTCCAGCCTCCCCTCCTCTTGGAAACTGCCTGAACTCTCCCTGGTCCCCAGGCCTATTTTGCATCCCTTTTCTGTGTTCCCATCCCTCCCAGTACTTACCTTACAGTGCGTGTGCCTGCCTCTCCCCATACCTGGCTGACTGTTTCTCAGGATAGATTTTCAGAAGTGGGATCACAGGTCAAATGATATTCGTATTTTGAATTTAGATAGATACCAAGGGCCAGATTGCGCTCGTGAAAGGAGTATCAATTTCCACTCCCATAAGCATTGGATAAAACGGTCTTATTTCCCTCAGCCTTGCTAACCCTGGGTAGGATCACTCTTTTCAGTCTTTGCCAATCTGATAGGTGACATTTGATATATCATTGTTGCTTAATAAGACTTTCTTTGATCGCTAACATTTCCTGGTATCTGTAGTTCTACCTTTGTGAATTGCTTCTTTGTTTTTTGCACATTCTTCTGGTGGAGAATTCCCCTTTCCCTTGTTGATTTGTAAAATGGCTTTCTATATTCACCTTTAAAAAGATGCATTGCAAATATTTCCCCTCATTTGTTATACAAACTAACATCATATGTCTTTTTTTTTTTAACCACGGGGAAGTTTAAAACCTATCAAGCTTTTCCTTTGCAATTTCCGAGTTCTTTGTTTTTTTGTTGTTGTTTTTTGTTTTTGTTTTGTTTTGGGGTTTTTTTTTTTTGTACATAGAAAGACATCCCTCATGGTAGGATTATAAAAAATATAAAATAGGGATCAATCTTCATTTTTCCGCGAAACTTGTAGTCTGTTCTTTCAACGGTATCGGATCTTTTCTCGATGAATTACCAATTTAAGATACTTACATCATGTAACAGATTTGTGTGCGTGCGTGCGTGTGTGTGTGTGTGTGTGTGTGTGTGTGTGTGTATTTGCATTTAGTTCCTGGACTCTTCATCCTATTCCATTGGTCTATATCTCTTTTCTTGTATGACATCTATACTCTTTCAGTTAATGGGCCTGATAGTATATTTTGATATCTGGCAAGTCTACCTTCAACCAGCTTATTTTCTGTAATTTTCCTACGGCCTCGTCACCTTGGAATGAGGAAAGGAATCATAACCATCTTTAGTCTCAGAAGATGTTTGGGATGCCGGCAACCTGCGTAGATCCCATATCCTGGATCAGTGAGTTCTCTTAGAAATTCTCATGAATGGGGGTTGGCCTCGGATCTGAGGATGCTTTTGCAGAGCCTCTGGGTCTTCATTCTGGCCCGAACCTCTGGGAGGGCCTGTGCAAGTTTAGACTATTTCTGTAACATTGGTGGTTCTAGAAACTAGGTGTGTACCTTCTAGAGATTGACGATGGTGGTGGGTAAGGATAGAGGTGAAGGAGGGCCAGAAAAAGAATGATACGATTTTGAACTCTGTTGTCATTCTGATTTATACTTGGTACCAATGTGATCTCTGCAAAAGGTTAGCTTCCACATTCATAAAATTGGGACACTGAAGCAGATCTATTACTCTTAAAATAAAATGTGGGAAGGGACAGACTGCAAACATGAACAATGGGAACTGGAATACTGTGTGAAATATTCATCTCCGGAAGGAATGAGGTGTTGTTTATTCATACCGTGAAGTCCTTTCAATATTTTTAGGGCCAGGAGGAGAGAGATTTTACCCCACTGCCTTATATGGGTCCTGTTCTATCGTTTCCTGAAAGAGTGCGCTGGATTTCACCTTGCCTTCATTCATGCATTTGTGTTTCTAGCCACCAAAACTTGCTGTCTTAACTCAACCCAGTCCTGCAAAATGCCACCTGCCAGAAACAGAGCAGGGAAAGCAGCAGGAAAAGTTTGGATTAAGCCTGCAGAGAAGCTCTGCTGTAGAACGGTCATAGATGAGGAAGGGAAAGGGTTACACAGGTCAAATTCCACTGAAGCAAGACTTGCGTTAAATCTTCTGTGGTCTGCACTCTCCCCGTGATCAGTGATTTTCCTTTAAGTAGGTTATCACCTTGGCGTGTAAAAATCTTTTGTTATCTTGCAGTTTTGTGGTGACTAGATTTCACCTATAAATAGGAATTGCATGAATATGTTCTGGAAATGAGGAGCAGATCAGCCCTAAACTCGGCCTTCAGAGGTGACTTGTCAGATTACGGACGGAATATGGTTTCTCTTTCGTTAGAAAACGACACATTTCGTAGATGTGGTGTCATCAGGAAATGTACAATATGTGAGATTTCAAAATGCTGTTCCGGTGTCAGGATGTCTTCAAGCATCTTATTTCTGCTCTGAGTTTGCAAAATGGAACCCATATTTTCTTTCTAGAGACACAGACAGAACTATTCCCATGCATAAAAATGACTATTTCATCAACTCTCAGTTGTGTTTTATTATTTTCCTTTGTCTTCATTCTTGAATCCAATCAGCCCTCAGATACCAAAAACAGAAAAAGAAAAAAAAAGATACTTGCAGTTTAATGCTTCTAGTATAGGAGAATATTTTGCTTGACCATCAATGGTCCAAAACCCATTCTTCCCAAATCGCAATGCAATTGAATACGCAACGAAGGCATCAATGTATATCTGGGGTTTGCTTGTTTGGTTTTGTTTTGATTTTTGACTGGCAGCTTGTTTTTATTAAATATCTCCAGAATTAAGGGTACCCCCCTCACAGTGACCACAAGACATTGTTGAGGGTTTAGACCTGCCAGACACAGAAATGGGCTCTGGTGGCCCACAGGCAAAGGCAGAGTTCCTAACCTAAGTGGGTAGATGGAGAGATAACACAGAATGACCATCTGGGATGTTGTGAGAAAACACAGGATTAGGGATGGGGATGGGGTGTCACCGAAGGCTTTCAGGAGGTGGTGATGTCTGAGCTGACTCGACAGAGAAGTGGGATTGGGCCAAGCGAAGGAGGGGCTGAGAAAGGGGCTCCGGGCAGGGGGAAAGCATGGCAAAATCCGGGAAGCATGGTAAGTAATCCAGAGTGGGGAGAAAGTCGGGCACTTGTGGGAAATGGGATGGGCGGCAGGAAAATGGGCGATGCTGGTGTCGTGAAGGACCTCATGTACCATCATCTTGAGGATGAATCAGAGCCTCTGAGAAGTGGGCAATGAAGTTGGGGCGATGGGCACGAGACACACGATCAGACTGATACCTTGGAACGAGCAGTTTGGCAAAAGTGTGGAAGAAGGGCAGAGAGAGATTGAAGACGGTGAAGGTGATTAGCAAGTTGTGGTAGTGATGAATGTGAAAACTAAAGCAGGCTTGGACTAGACAGTGACATGAGGACGGAGAGGATGCTTCTGATTTAACAGACATCTTTGTTGGTCGGGTTGGAGAGAGAGAGGAGTCTAGAATGATTCCTTGGTTGTTCGGGCAGCTGGAAGCATAATTGCTGGCTGAGATAAAGAAGGGGATGTAGGGGACAGTGGGTCTGCCCTGGATGCATGGGGTCGAAGTGTAAACAGCTTTTTTTGTATTCGTGTCTGTAGCTCAGGAGTGAATTCTGACCTAGAGACATCCCCTCTTCCTCCAGCCCCCAGTAACCACTACTCCACTTTCTATCTCTATGGATTTGACTACTCCAGATATTTCATATTAGTGGAATCGTACAGTATTTGTCCTTTTGTGACGTGGCACGTATCACAATTTCCTTCCTTTTTAAGGCAGAATAGTATTTCATTGTATGGATATAACACTGTGTTTCTCCATCCTTTTGTGGATGGGCATTTGGGTTTTCACCTTTTGGCGGTTGTGAGTACTGCTGCTACGAACATTCGTGTGCAAGTATCTGTTTGATTCCCTGCTTTCAGTTCTTCTGGGTCTATGTTTAACTTTTTGTGGAACCACCATTCTGTTTTCCACAGTGACCGTGCCATTTTACATTCCAGTCAGCAATGCGCGAAGGTTCCAATTTTTCCGTATTCTCACCAATACTTATTTTCTGAGTTTTGATTTGATAATAGTTTGGCAACTGTTCTTTTAACTTTTCTCTCTTTGCAGCTTGTGGCAGAGGCTGCTCTGTGCTCATTAAGCTACACTTTTCTTTTCCTTTTTCTCTGGGTACATAGGTAGATGACATTTGCAAGCATCCCTCTTTGTAAGCAGGGCTGACTTCTGTCCAGTAAAGTATATCTGCTGCTCCCCGGCCTGGCTCATAAAAACTTCTGATGTTTCATATCCCATCTACTGGCTAAATGGAAAAGATTCCAGGGACCTAGGTGAGGGCAGAGCCACAAGACAGAAGGAACCTGGTGCTGAATGAGCAAGAAAGCACATTCTCTCAAGTCACTAAAATCAGGGGATACTTGCCATCGCTGTTACTGTCCACTGACGCAGGACTGCTCGATCTCTCGCTTTTTTCTCAGCTCGGCTGCTTCATTTCCTCGAAGGATTAGCCTTCTTTGCTTCTGCATACCCGAGGCAGAAGATAGCCACCCTGAAGTCTGCATGTCCCTTCATTGCTTCCAGTTTGGTAATTAGTGGAGATTATTAGTATTGTTGGAATCCAGGTTCCCATGGTAGAGAATCTGAGAGGTCTCACTTGAGGCAGATAGCCTCCCCTGTGCCAGTTTGCTAGGACCACTCAACGGCACCACTGTCTACAAGCTGGGGCTGCTGGGGGCTCATCCAGAAGGGAAGGTCGTTGTCGCCTAATGGGCGCCTTGAACGGTATCGACCACAACGTTATTTCTTAAAATGTGGTCTGAGGATTCCCTGATTTAGTGTCACCTAAGGAATCGGAGTCTCAGGGCTGGAGGGAGTGGAGTGGCTCCAGAAATCTGCACGTTTGACAAGCACCCCGGTTGATGCCGATGCTCTCTGACATTGGAGAACTAGTGTTGTATTCTAGGGCTCTCAGTGGTGCTTGAATGCCTGATCTTGATGAGAGTTTATACAAAGATCACCTGAGACAGAGAGTTAAAAATCCTCCTGTGAAAGGTCACCAGAAACGGGCCTGCAAAAGCTCTCTTTGATTTAAAACTGTATACTATTTCTTCATATTTAACCAAAGTCTCTTGAAGTGCTTTCAGTTCCTTTGTGGTTATGTGCTAAGGGTTTAGTTGGGCGTTGCAAGCTCCAACGCTTTCAGGGACTGGACAGGTATCGTAAATAAAAGTTGCAGAAAGATTTAAGTCAATTAGAAATGATGGGACCCATGAGAAAACGGGGCGGGTGTGTGTGTGTGCCCAGCAAAGGCTTCCATACTGAAACAGCTGTGTTCACTGCCGTGGCCAGACAAAAGACGTGTCTCAAGGCCAGATTTAGCAAGAGAGCCTGTGAGTTTGGAACCTTTGCTAAGAAATCTCTTCTTCCATCCAAATCAAATGATTCCAAATCCTTTCATCTTTATTCACATGACCTCTTCACCAGGAGTTGTTTTTGCTACTTGTTTTCAGACCCTCCTGCCTCTTCTTAAAAAAGGTGGAGAAGGAAGTTCTCCCGAAGTTCATCATATAACATGAAAACCATTAGTGCTGAGAAAAGGTCTTTATTTTCTTTTTCTTTCCTTCTTTTTTTTATTGAAGTAGAGTTGATTAAGGTCTCTATGTTTAAATGTCATCATTTCCATTAGTATAGGTTATCAGTGTGTTTGTTTAGAACCATGGTTGTTTAAGTATTTTGATTAAGGTAATATATAAGCCTGAAGGAAAATTTGGGAAAGAAATAGAAAAAATAAGCAAAATGAATAAATCATTTCTCCATCCAAAAGTTATCACTGTAAACATTTGGATGTATTTTCTTCCAGTTTTTTTTCCATGGAGAGTTTGAAAAATAATTTATTTTTTTTGAACTCCACCTTCTTCCAAAATGGATTAAAGACAACTATAAAAATCACTTATAAGTGATTGCTTTTGTTCATCTCTATGCAAATATATATATATGTATATATATATATAATTGCAATCATATTGTGTGTGTATGAGTGCGTGTGTGTGCAGTTTGTAAAAGTTACATGTCTAAGAGACTTTTCCATGTTGTTACTTGTAACAGCAACGGGAACATGTATAGAACACTCATTATGTATCAGATGCTGCTGTTCTGAGAACTTTGCATGGACTGCCGTATTCAATTCTCCCAATGAAGTTAAGTGTTGTTATTAGGTCCCATTTTCAGATCAAGACCTTGGGGCACAGAGAGGTTCAGGGCTTGCTGTTCACACAAAGAGGAAGTGGTGCGCTCAGAACCAGATATTTGCTGGCCTGAAACCAGAGTCTGTAAGCTTCACACCATGCGGTTCTGCCTCTCAGGCTTCTAAACTCTTGGGGAGAGTTACATAGCCTGTACTACAGTTTTTCTTTTTCTTTCTTTTAAGCTAACAATACTAAAATTGATATTTAGGTACTTTCCAAAATTTTACTATTACAGATAATATTATAGCGATATCTTGGTACACACAAGCACGTATTTCTCTAAAAATGATACCAAGCCATGGGCATTGCTGAGTCATCAATTAATGGATCTTTAGCATTTTATTCTATACTGCCAACAAAAGCTCTACCAATTTGTATTCCAAACTGGCCTCTGAGAATACCTGTTTCCTTGCCAATGTATGACAATATATATCCTTTTAATTTTTGCTAATGCAATGGGTGAAAAAATATCTCACTAAAAAACTTGCATTTCCCTTATGACCAGCAAAGCTATGTTTATCGGTCATTTTTCCCTTCTGTGAATTGCTTATTAAGAGCCTTTTCTTGGGATTCCTTTATATATTTTGGATAGAAATTCAGTGTTCATTTCAGGGAGCATTAAAAAGAATAAGCTAGGGTACAAGTTAAGAGCATGGCCTCTGAAGCCAGCCTGCCTGGATTCAAATCTTGGTGTGGCACTTCCTAGCTGTGTGGTGTGATGGTGGCCAAGTTACTTGACCTCTCTATGGCTCGGTTTCCTTGTCTGAAAAATGGGAAAGATATTAATAGTCCCTATCTCACATTGTCTTAGGATTCAACGAATTAGGACACAGTAGAGTACTAGCACCTGGCACGTAACAATAAGCACCATATGAAGCAGTTGTTATTATTATTATTTGCTGCAAATATTTTTCTACCTGCTGTTCTTCTTCAACTTTGTGATGTCTTTCACAAGGAGCAAATCGAACATTTTTGAATAAAACTCATCCATCTCTGCAGAGCTTGCATTTCATGTCTTTTCTGAAGGAGGTCTTCTCTATCCTAAGGTTATTAACAAATTCTGTTTATTTTAGCATCGATATAGCATTTATTTTCTCACAAATCCATTTGGAGTTTATTTTTGTGTCAAGTGTGGGATAGAAATCTACCCACTGCATGGAAGAGGCAGCTAATGTTGGTGATCTACCCTCGGATCGCCTTATGGATCCTGAGGCTGGTTCCCCTCGGTAATGTTGCCGTCTCACGGGCTCAGCTTGGTCTCTGCTGTTGGCGGGGTGGGCACCCTGAGTGGCAGGGGGGGGAAGATCAATGTTGTTGGGCCATGGATTGGCCTTCATCTCAGGGCCCACAGTCCATGGCACGTATTCTACCTGCCCTCTGGCATCTGTCTGGGGCTGGCCAATGAGAGAGATTGGTGGGAGATCAGAAGTCAGGATGAAAGAGAGATTGGAGTATTTATTTATTCCTCTTACTCGTTCCCTGTCCAGCCACAGATTTGCTCTCTGTAAATAATTCTTCTTTTAACATTCTTCAGTTCAATCCGTTGAATGTTCTATAAGTGTCCTGCTGGAACTTTGATGACTATAGCAATGGAAATGAAATGAGAGAAAATGTGAAACCACAAAGGAGGAAGACGTTTAAGGCTGACACATATGGTAGAATTGGTTAGAAATCCCCTCAAAAATCTGAGCACTATCAATGAGTCCAAAGCCATCTGGCTAGTAAATCGCCAAGCCTCCATTAAACAGTGTCCACCCAGCCTCCAAATGATGTTCTTTTTTCTCTACATGGTTGTCTCATTTCTGTACCTGACCCCACACATTCACTTGAAAATGGGCCATGTCTTTGTGGGAAAAGAGGTTACAGAAGAGAAGGTATTGTATAGGGATTTTTATATCTAAATTATATATAATGTGTGTCTGTACATATGCATAGATACCCATTCATATCTGGAAAGTTATTTATCTAAATATTAAAGGTGATTATTTTTGGCTGATGGAATTTTTACTCTCTTATAATTCTGAGTATTATTTGAATTATTTTACCAAAAAGACACCGTTTTGTAATATTAAAAATAAAAGTAAAATGCGGATCCCTGTCGGGGGGAAAATCTGAACACTGTAAGGAAATACACTGAACGAGGTCTGTAGTTGATGGCCATCTTATGATGGTGCTCACATTGGGCAAAGCTAACTAACTGTTTCAGCAGTGTGAGGTGCTCAGTTGAGATTTAAAGTTTGTGGTCTTCTGTCCTAGCATAAAACTATCTTCCAGCGTGCATATTTGTGTTATTTTTGTTGGGGGAGGAAAGTGAACTGAAAAGGGAGGGAGTAGATAACGCTGCTGTCAACACATAATTAAAAGGATTTTTTCAGGGTCATGTTTTTTAGGGACCTATGATTCTCATGAGATAACAAGGATGAAATGCAGCTTGAGCTACAGAGGCATTGAAAGAATTTTTAGTGATTGTATACAAAACCCTTTGACCTGTAGACTAAGACTTTCTCCATGCTTTAAAACTCCTTTAAAATAACCTCATTACAGTCTCAGAGACCTCGGGGACAACATTAAACATACCAACATTCGAATTATAGGGGTCCCAGAAGAAGAAGAGAAAAAGAAAGGGACTGGAAAAGATTATAGTTGAAAATTTCCCTAATATGGGAAAGAAAATAGTCAATCAGGTCCAGGAAGCACAGAGAGTCCCATACAGGATAAATCCAAGGAGAAACACATCAAGACACATATTAATCAAACTATCAAAAATTAAATACAAAGAAAAAATATTAAAAGCACTAATGGAAAAATGACAAATAATATACAAGGGAATTCCCATAAGGTTAACAGCTGATTTTTCAGCAGAAACTCTGCAAGCCAGAAGGGAGTGGCAGGACATATTTAAAGTGATGAAAGGGAAAAACCTACAACCAAGATTACTCTACCCAGCAAGGATCTCATTCAGATTCGATGGAGAAATTAAAACCTTTACAGACAAGCCAAAGTTACGAGAATTCAGCACCACCAAACCAGCTTTACAACATATGCTAAAGGAACTTCTCTAGGCAGGAAACACAAGAGAAGGAAAAGACCTACAAAAACAAACCCCAAACAATTAAGAAAATGGGAATAGGAACATACTTATTGATAATTACCTTAAATGTAAGTGGATTAAATGCTCCAACCAAAAGACACAGACTGGCTGAATGGATACAGAAACAAGACCTGTATATCTGCTGTCTACAAGAGACCCACTTCAGACCTAGGGACACATACAGACTGAAAGTGAGGAGATGGAAAAAGATATTCCATGCAAATGGAAATCAAAAGAAAGCTGGAATAACAATTCTCATATCAGACAAAATAAACTTTAAAATAAAGGCTCACAAGACACAAAGAAGGACACTACATAATGCTCAAGGGATCAATCCAAGAAGAAGATATAGCAGTTGTAAATATTTATGCACCCAACATAAGAGCACCTTAATACAATAAGGCAAATGCTAACAGCCATAAAAGGGGAAATCAACAGTAACACAATCATAGTAGGGGACTTTAACACCCACTTTCACCAATGGACAGATCAACCAAAATGAAAATAAATAAAGAAACACAAGCTTGAACTGATACATTAAACCAGATGGATTTAATTGATATTTATAGGACATTCCATCCAAAAACAACAGAATGCACTTTCTTCTCAAGTGCTGATGGAACATTCTCCAGGAAAGATCATATTTGGGTCAGAAATCAAGCCATGGTAAATTTAAGAATACTGAAATCATATCAAGTATCATTTCTGACCACAACACTATGAGACTAGATATCAATTACAGGAAAAAAACTGTAAAAAATACAAACACATGGAGGCTAAACAATACACTACTAAATAACCAAGAGATCACTGAAGAAATCAAAGAGGAAATCAAAAAATACCTAGAAACAAATGACAATGAAAACACGATGACCCAAAACCTATGGGATGCAGCAAAAGCAGTTCTAAGAGGGAAGTTTTTAGCAATACAATCCTACCTCAAGAAACAAGAAACATCTCAAGTAAACAACCTAACCTTACACCTAAAGCAATTAGAGAAAGAAGAACAAAAAACCCCCAAAATTAGCAGAAGGAAAGATTTCATAAAGATCAGATCAGAAGTAAACGAAAAATAAATGAAGGAAACAATAGCAAAGATCAATACAACTAATAGCTGGTTCTTTGAGAAGATAAACAAAATTGATAAACCATTAGCCAGACTCATCAAGCAAAAAAGGGAGAAGACTCAAATCAACAGAATTAGAAATGAAAAAGAAGTAGCAACTGACACTGCAGAAATGCAAACAATCATGAGAGATTACTACAAGCAACTCTATGCCAATAAAATGGACAACCTGGAAGAAATGGACAGTTTCTTAGAAAAGCACAACCTTCTGAGACTGAACCAGGAAGAAATAGAAAATATAAACAGACCAATCACAAGCACGGAAATTGAGACTATGATTAAAAATCTTCCAACAAACAAAAGCCCAGGACCAGATGGCTTCACAGGCGAATCCTATCAAACATTTAGAGAAGAACTAACACCTATCCTTCTCCAACTCTTCCAAAATATAGCAGAGGGAAAAACACTCCCAAACTCATTCTACGAGGCCACCATCACCCTGATACTAAAACCAGACAAAGATGTCACAAAGAAAGAAAACTACAGGCCAATATCACTGATGAACATAGATGCAAAAATCCTCCACAAAATACTAGCAAACAGAATCCAACAGCACATTAATCCAAACAGTCATACACCATGATTAAATGGGGTTTATCCCAGGAATGCAAGGATTCTTCAATATACAGAAATCAATCAATGTGATACACCATATTAACACACAGAAGAATAAAAACCAAATGATAATCTCAATAGTTGCGGAAAATCTTTCAACAAAATCCAACACCCATTTATGCTAAAATAAAAAACTCTCCAGAAAGTAGGCAAAGAGGGAACCTACCTCAAAATTAAAGACCATATAATACAAACCCACAGCCAACATCGTTCTCAAAGGTGAAAAGGTGAAACCATTTCCACTAAGATCAGGAAGAAGACAAGGTTGCCCACTCTCAACACTATTATTCAACATAGTTTTGGAAGGTTTAGCCACAGCTCTCAGAGAAGGAAAAGAAATAAAAGGAATCCAAACCAGAAAGAAGAAGTAAAACTGTCACTGTTTGTAGATGACATGATACTATACATAGAGAATCCTAAAGAGTCTACCAGAAAACAACTAGAGCTAATCAATGAATTTGGTAAAGTAGCAGGACACAAAATTAATGCACAGAAAGCTCTTGCATTCCTATACACTAATGATGAAAAATCTGAAAGAAATTAAGGAAACACTCCCATTTACCAATGCAACAAAAAGAACAAAATACCTAGGAATAAACCTACCTAGGGAGACAAAAGACCTGTATGCAGAAAACTATAAGACACTGATGAAAGAAATTAAAGATGATACAAAAAGATGGAGAGATATACCATGTTCTTGGATTGGAAGAATCAACATTTTGAAAATGACTCTACTACCCAAAGCAATCTACAGATTCAGTGCAATCCCTATCAAACTACCACTGGCATTTTTCACAGAACTAGAACAAAAAATTTCACAATTTGTATGGAAACACAAAAGACTCCAAATAGCCAAAGCAATATTTAAAAAGAAAAACAAAGCTGGAGGAATCAGGCTCTCGGACTTCAGACTATACTATAAAACTACAGTAATCAAGACAGTATGGTACTGGCACAAAAAACAGACATATAGATCAATGGGACAGGATAATAAGCCCAGAGATAAACCCACACACATATGGTCACCTTATTTTGTATAAAGGAGGTGAAATATACAATGGAGAAAAGACAGCCTCTTCAGTAACTGGTGCTGGGAAAACTGGACAGCTACATGTAAAAGAATGAAATTAGAACACTCCGTAACACCATACACAAAAATAAACTCAAAATGGATCAAAGACCTAAATGTAAGGCTAGACACTATCAAACTTGAGGAAAACATAGGCTGAACACTCTATGACATAAATCACAGCAAGATCCTTTGTGACTCACCTCCTAGAAAAAAGGAAATAAAAACAAAAATAAACAAATGGGACCTAATGAAATGTAAAAGCTTTTGCACAGCAAAGGAAACAATAAACAAGACAAAAAGACAACCCTCAGACTGGGAGAAAATATTTGCAAACGAAGCAACTGACAAAGGATTAATCTTCAAAATTTACAGCTCATGCAGCTTAATATCAAAAAACAACCCAATCCAAATATGTTCGGAAGACCTAAGTAGACATTTCTCCAAAGAAGATATACAGATTGCCAACAAACACATAAAAGGATGCTCAACATCACTGGTCATTAGAGAAATGCAAATCAAAACTACAATGAGGTATCACCTCACACCGGTCAGAATGGCCATCATCAAAAAATCTAAAAACAATAAATGCTGGAGAGGGTGCAGAGAAAAGGGAACACTCTTGCGCTGTTGGTGGGAATGTAAATTGATACAGCCACTATGGAGAACAGTATCGAGTTTCCTTAGAAAACTACAAATAGAACTACCATACGACCCAGCCTTCCCACTCCTGGGCATATACCCTGAGAAAACCGTAATTCAATAAGAGTTATGTACCACAATGTTCACTGCAGCTCTATTTACAATAGCCAGGACAGGGAACGAACGTAAGTGTCCATCGACAGATGAATGGATAAAGAAGATGCGGCACAATGGACTATACAATGGAATATTACTCAGCCATAAAAAGAGATGAAATTGAGTTATTTGTAGTGAGGTGGATGGACCTAGAGTCTGTCATACAGAGTGAAGTAAGTCAGAAAGAGAAAAACAAATACTGTATGCTAACACATATATATGTAATCTAAAAATAAAAAAATTGTTCTGAAGAACCTAGGGGCAGAACAGGAATAAAGACACATGTAGAGAATGGACTTGAGGACACGGGGAGGGGTAATGGGAAGCTGCGACGAAGTAAGAGAGTGACATGGACATATATACACTACCAAATGTAAAATTGATAGCTAGTGGGAAGCAGACACATAGCACTGGGAGATCAGCTTGGTGCTTTGTGACCACCTAGAGCGATGGGATAAGGAGGGTGGGAGGGAGATGCAAGAGGGAGGAGATATGGGGATATATGTATACATATAGCTGATTCACTTTGTTATAAACAGAAACTAACACACCATTATAAAGCAATTATACTCCAGTAAAGATGTTAAAAAAAATAACCTCATTATAGTTGTGTGAAGGATTGCCCATCTTTACCCACTTCTTATAAATAAGGACACTATGGCATGGACTTGGTCATGATGATACAACAAAAAGATCAAGTTACAGACTTAAAGCTCCTACATAATGGTATATTAAGTATAGACAGATAATATTTAAGGAGTGGGCATCCATCCTGCATAATTCTGTCTCCTTCTTATCACTCATTCACTTGACTTATAGAAACTGTTCCCTTTCTCCCCTTTAATTTGTTCTAGGTACTTTTGTACTTCCTACTTACTTAACTAACATGATGTCAGATGTGGAGTGATTAACATGAAAATAACCCTTGAACTGCTGGTCTGGCAGAGATGAAGAGCATGGGTTGGGGTAGTGTTGTCATTTAAAGATGTTATATGGAAACCCACGCACCTATGGTCAATTAATCTATGACAAAGGAGGCTAGAATATACAATGGAGAAAAGACAGTTTCTTCAATAAGTGATGTTGGGAAAACTGGACAGCTACATGTAAAAGAATAAAATTATAACATCCCCTAACACCATACACAAAAATAACTCAAAATGGATTAAAGACCTAAGTGTAAGACCCAAGACCGTAAAATTCCTAGAAGAGAACATAGGCAAGAACACTCTTTGACATAAATCATAGCAATAATTTTTTGGATCCGTCTCTTAAGGCAAAAGAAGTAAAAGCAAAAATAAACAAATGGGACTTAAAAGCTTTTTGCACAGCAAAGGAAACCACTGACAAAACAAGAAGACAACCTACCGAATGGGAGAAAATATTTGCAAATGATATGACGAGTAAGGGTCTAATCTCCAAAATATATAAACAGCTCATACAAGTCAATATCAAAAAAACAAAAAAACATGCCAATTGAAAATTTGGCAGAAGACCTGAATAGACATTTTTCCAAAGAAGACATACAGGCACATGAAAAGATGCTCCACATCGCTAATCATCAGAGAAATGAATCAAAACCACAATGAGGTATCACCTCACACCTGTCAGAATGGCTGTCATCAAAAAGTCTACAAATAACAAGTGCTGGAGAGGATGTGGAGAAAAGGGAACGGTAGTACACTCTTGGTGGGAATGTGAATTGCTGCAGCCACTATGGAAAGCAGTATGGAGGTTTTTAAAAAAAATTGAAAATAGAAGTACCATAAGATCAGCAATTCCAACTCCTGGGTGTATATGTGAAGAAAATGAAAACTCTAATTTGAAAAGATACATGTACCCTGGTGTTTATAGCAGCATAATTTACAATAGCCAAGACACAGAAGCAACTTAAGTGTCCATCGACAGATGAATGGATAAAGAGGAAGTACTGGAATATTACTCAGCCATAAAAAGAATGAAATTCTGCCATTTGCAACAACATAGATATACCTACAGAGTATTATACTTAGTGAAATAAGTCAGACAGAGAAAGACAAATACTCTATGTTTTCGCTTATGTGTGGAATGTAAAAAATAAAACAAATGAATGTATATAACAAAACAGAAACAGATGCACAGATATAGAGAACAAACTAGTAGTTACCAATGAGAAGAAGCAGGGGCAAGGTGGGGTATAGGATTAAGAGATACAAACTATTATGTATAAAATAGATAAGCAGCAAGGATATATTGTATTGCACAGGGATATATTATATAGCCATTGTTTTGTAATAACTTTAAATGGAAGATAATCTATAAAAATATTGAATCAGTATGTTGTATACCTGAAACTAATATAATATTGTCAATCAACTATACTTCAATTAAAAAAGATGTTGTATGGAGGGTCATGGTCGCCCTGTTTCTGTGCCATGGGCACCTGCTTCGGCTGGGACTTTCTTCATTGACCTTAACCACTTAGAGGGAGTGTAGACACAGAGCCTAGGTAGAAAAACAGAGAGCAGTAGAATCTCTGACACAGCCAATATTTAATCTCCCACTCTGGAGATTAAAAAAGCCCCCATAGAAATAGATGTATAATAACTATTTAGATATTACTTATTTGTTAGCTTATGCGTGGTCTGCTCATCCATGAGACTCTGTACTCTATGAGGGAGGGGAACATCTTGTTTACCGTTGTATATTCAGTGCCTAAACTGTGCTTTGCCTATAGTAGCTACTCAGTGCCTGTTTATTAAATGAATGAGTGAATGAATTCCCAAGCAGTGGCTTAGCAGAAAGGACTCTGAAGAATGAAGAAATCCTGAGCAGATAGTGTAAAATTAGATCACCTTGAGATC
The DNA here is from genome assembly GCF_964270905.1 of Leucopleurus acutus. Lineage (NCBI taxonomy): Eukaryota > Metazoa > Chordata > Mammalia > Artiodactyla > Delphinidae > Leucopleurus > Leucopleurus acutus. The sequence continues at coordinate 197,284,013 of NC_139142.1, forward strand.
ACAGAAGATAATTCATCTTGGACTTGTGGTAGGATAGAATACCCCCATCCCCCCAGAATGTCCTTGCTCAACTCATGGCATCTGTGAATGTGCCACGTGATATGTCAAGGGGGCGTTAAGGCTGCAGGTGGAGCAAAGGATGCTAATTAAGTGATCTTGAAGTAAGGAGATTATCCTGGGTTTTCTGGATGGGCCCAGTGTAATCACAAGGGTCCTTTAAAGTGACAAAGGGAAGCAGAAGAGGAGGTCCAAGTCAGAGAGAGAGTTGAAGATGCTGTGCTGCTGACTTTGAGGATGAAGGAAGGGGCTGTGATCCAAAGAATACAGGCGACCTCCAGCAGCTGGAAAAGGCAAGGTAACAGATTCTCCTGTGGAGCTTCCAGAGGGAACATAGCCCTCCTAACACTGATTTTAGCCCAGTGAAACCCATTTCAGACTTCTGACCTGCAGAATAGGGAGATTTCCTCTTTCATATCAGATGTGAGTGTGTGATTCAGACCTGGCCAACTAGAACATTGCATTTGCCTGGTCATCGTTATTAGGTAAGGGTTGGACTTATCTGAGTCAGCTAAAAGACTTTTTCTGGGACCTTTGGGAGAGAGGCTTACAGGCTTGGACCCTGGAGATGCGGGGAGCCATCTTATCACCATGGAGAGCCAAAAACCGAAGGCAACATGGGGAGCTCAGAGCCAAGAAAGGGAGACAGACTGGATATTCAGGTCAAGCTGCTCTGGAGCTTTTCCATGACATGAGCCAAGAAATTTATTTTTTGCATAAGCCAGTTTAACTTGGGTTTTCCAATTCTGTCAGCGAGTTTTTAGTGAGGAGGCATACCAAAGTGATAGAAACAACTCTATGTCTTTTATAGTTTTTATTTATATATATATGTGTGCATATATTCTCACTGCATATATTCTCTCATAGAGAGTGTACTCAGCCATTCCCAACCAGTCACTTTTTTATTTTTATAAAGATCTGAGTCAAAACACCCCAACTGCCGGCACCACCGACTGTCGGTCTGTGTAGACAGGTGGTCAGCCTGCATCTATGTGACCCTTAGTGTCAAGACTACATCAGGAAGACAGGACCTTCTCATGGAATTTTGCTGTAATGAGTCTTCCTTCTGTCTTTGTGTGTTCCACGTGATGCTGTTGATTAGCATAATGAAACTCTTCTCTTCATCATTTGAAAACATTAGCTAATAAACATTTAAAATATTACCAGGAGGTCGCTTTTAAAGTGCAATACTTTAAAGAAATGATTTGTCTTCACTAAGTAATTTTGCTTTGTTTTCCTATGGTTTATCCATGTTTAACTAATGTATTCCTTAAAAACTCATGAACATGATCTTATACACATGAGTGGCTTTATTGGTTGAGGCATGTTTGTCACTGGGGTATTCAACATTGAAGAGCAAAATTTTCTCCCTGTGTGGAAGCCTCTCTTACGCGGCTTCATCTTAGGTGGAAAGCTGCCCTTCCTTCACAATTGAAGTGCCTGTCGGGACCAGGTGGGTCACGAGTGAAGAGGGCTGGGTGGGGATTGTAGTCCGTGAGGAGACCTTGTTGTCTGAAGGGGCCCTGCTGCCAGAGACCAGCTGCTTGTTACTGTAGGATGTAGGCCCACTTGCTGATCTTCTAGCTTTTCAAGAGGTCATAAATCTGGGTATTTATGTGCAGCTCCAAAGCTTTGCATATAGAAATCAAATTAAAATTTAAAAAGTACTTTATGCTGTGTGGCTGCTTTGTGACCACCTAGAGGGGTGGGATAGGAAGGGTGGGAGGGAGATAGAAGAGGAAGGAGATATGGGGATATATGTATACATATAGCTGATTCACTTTGTTATAAAGCATAAACTAACACACAATTGTAAAGCAATTACACTCCAATAAAGATGTTAAAAAAAATAGAAACCATGAAATTAACAACAACAACAAAAGTACTTTATGGGCCAAATAAATCCCCAACAACAGAAGCCATGTCCACAGGCTGCACTGTGGCTCCCAGGCCACAAGGTCGTCCTTCTAGAATACATTGATTCATCTCCTGCGTCAGGAGATGGCATTGACCTCACTTTGATCATCAATCCAGTTGTATTTATTGTGCTTGTGCTTCATTTTCAGGTGCTTTAGGGTATTATTAACCCTGATGTGCCCAATAAGTGCGAAAGCTATGACACTGTTAAAACGCCAGTAACTGTGAAGCCCTCGGTAATCATTAGTCAAATCCATTTCACCTGACTCCACTAATCAAGGTCATTTGAAGACTCTCGTGTCCTTCAAGGAGCACATAGCCTAAACAATAAGGTGTTTGCCCGAGGTGTTTTCAGAAACTTGGAGTCAGCTGCGTCTAGCTGGAGCTGAGCTGGTTAAGACTGACTAGGACCACCGACCCGCCAACTGGGCATGCGTGAGGTCCTTTTGACGTCAGAGGGCTGAAGACTCCACCCTCAGATGTGCTAAGCGCCTCCATTTTTTTTAAATTGAAGTATAATTGATTTACAATGTGTTAATTTCTGCTGTACAGCAAAGTGATTCAGTTATGCATATATATACATTCTTTTTTATATTCCTTTCTATTATGCTTTGTCACAGGATATTGAATATAGTTCCCTGTGCTATACAGTGGGACCTTGTTTATCCGTCCTATATATACCAGTTTGCATCTGCTAATCCCAAACTCCATTTTTGAACACGTAGAGGCCGGTAGCTTAGTTACACCTGCACAGAATCAGGATGATGACCACACCTTTTCCCAGTCATGTTTCCCCACACTGCTCTGCTGCCTTATCCCATAAATTCCCCGAGCCTCTTGTCTTCAGGGAGGTGGATCTGAGATCTGTTCTCTCTTGGCTACCTTGTGAATAAACCCTCGCTGCAAACCTCGGCATCTCAACGTTTTGCTTGTGGCACATCTGGCAGAACAAACCTGGTCCGGTAATGTTGTGATGGGAGGGTGTTAGAGAAAAGAGAACACAAGAAAACGGTGAGAAAAGGACAGAAGTTGCGCCTATGTTGTGGATGAATTATTTGGGAGTAGGTGTGATTCTGAGGGAGAAAGAATCCTCCAGTATATGCGAACTTCAACATTAGCAAAAAAAAGAATAAAATAGAAAAAATTGAGTGTTGGCTCTAGGATTCAGCCTACAAAATAGATGTCTATTAACCTAAAACTTTTCAGGAGAAGACTATCAATTTGTTAAAGATTATACACAGTGAAAGTCCATTGTTTCCCTTCTAAGCAACTTGGGGCAGCAATTTGCACAGTAGGTCATGTTTTTAGCCCAGATGAGATACTGTTTTATACTCCAATGGAAACTTTTCCATTTCAAAACGATTTTATATGCCAGAGTTATTCTTTATCATTAATCACACAGTGCAGGTAGACACATAAGAGAGGAAGAGAAGGGATGACAAATCCTCAGATGATTCCAGCAAAGGCATGGCTATTTGAGGAACATTAATGCTGGCAACCCTCAAGGCCATGAGTCACCACCCCTGGATGACTTCAGCTTGGATTATCAGGCTGCTGGTCCCTGAAGTGAGTAAAGCAAGAGCAGCACAGTCATCAAAGAGGAACAGATAAAAAAGACCTTAAGTTTTGGAACCGTTTTAAAAAGGCACTCCACAAAAATCTTATCAGAAGCTCTAATAGTGCCCAACAGTTAACTGCTGTGCAAGATTTAGTTTCCCCAAGATCTTCCAGTTTGAGTTAACAGTATCTTCCTGGTCCATAAATGTAGGGCAAAAAGTTTAAGAGCATGAAGCAGTTGTTGAATTTCCTCTCTGAAAACACCCAGTATTCTTTCTCTCCAAATAAAACCCACACCATCTGAAAACCCACGCAATTTCAAACTACAGCAAAAAGGCTGCGTGAGGGAAGCTGCTATGTTGCACGTTCCCAGTTGCTTCTCCAGCCACGGAATTTAACTCTCTCCAGATGTAACCCTTCACTCCTTCTCCCTCCTCATAATTTTTGTCTTGACTAAAACACAGCTAAGAATTTTTTTTTCCTCATGTGACCTCGAAAGCAGGAGACACTGAATTACAACTTCAGTGATAACATACTTGGTGTAGTGTGGTTTCTCTCCTGTCTCATAAAGGAAAAAAGAATATAGTTGGGTCAAAAGGACTAGATCAAAAAAATTTATGATAACTCATATCACAGGAAAATCTTGGTTCTGAACTAAAAAGGGTGATTTACTTGTAACAATTCTCTCACAGATTATAGGATTGAGGATGGAGAGAGATGCGTGTGTTTGCATATGGGAATCAAATTAAAATTTAGAAAGTACTTTAAGGGTCAAATAGGTGTGTGTATGAGAGGGAGGGAGAGAGAGGGAGGGAGAGAGAGGGAGAGAGAAAGTGTGTGAGTCCCTGGTTAGGCAGCTAAGGTGATAATTTTTGCAGAGGGTCATTCGGGGTGGTGATAACAGGATGAACTCAAAAAGCAGAAGCCTTGGTGGGATGTAGCTAATGGGATGTGAGGAAAAGAGGGGAGTCCACAATGACACAAAAGACTCGGCTCTGGTTATGTATAGAATAACAGAGGAACTGATGACAAGGTTTTATGGGTCCTTTTCTCTGATACTCAATGCGTTGATGAGTGGAATGGTTGTGACTACTGTGAGAGTAGTGCCGTGGTCACCAGCAGTGACGGGAATGTTGAATTTGATGGTTAAAATTTCGGACTTACGAACTATCAAGCACAAAATGGACTCAAATTTTACATGTAAGCTATTTGTGGGCACAATCCGAGTAGCTGGAACCCACGTTCTACCTTTGGGTGAGGAGCCCAACAGCATGTCTGTGTGCGATCCAGAGAATGTTATTTCAGTTAATCAACATGTGCTCGCGTTTAGCCGGAAGAGGTAAAAACAAAACACAAAGTGTCACTGTCTGTTTGTGATACATATCTTGTAAGTAGATGTGTTTATTTGACTGGAGAAGGGTCTGAAGTCTACAGGAGGAGTTTTTAACAATTAATTGAGCAATTTTAGCCTTGTAATATTGTCATTACAGTAACAGTTCTCAAAGAAGGGTCCTCTGAAGACGACACTTCGAAGGATGTGAAGGGTTGCTAATATACTAGCTACCTTGTTTATAGCCCTATTCATACGAACCTATGATACTTGCCCATACAAATTTTAAAAATGCTCAGTGCACATATAATGTGTGTGTGTGTGTACATATATATATATATATATATATATATATATGTCTACGTTATATATAATACTTCATTATACTTACATCATGTTGTGTAGCCCAAGAGGTATTTTTCCCTGTTCTGCAGGGAGCCCTCCTCTAGTGTATATTGGGGAGAATTGTCCTAGGATGATCTCCAGACCTGGCATATGACTGGGTGGGGTGAGGAGAAGCTGTTCCCCGCTCCCAGGTCACCACGGTCCCTCCTACTCCTGGTGACCCCTGGCCAGGCACGCCCCACCCCGTGGGTTGCCACCCAAGCTGCAGTAGGGGTGAGAGTTAGGGTGTGCCCCGCCTCCCTTTATTCTCCCTTCCCCTTCCTCCTCCAGAGGAACTGCATAGCGTCGCGGCTGAGAGTGGACCCTGGTTTCCTGCAAGCTTGTCCTGCTCTCAGATGAGCTACTTCCGTTATTACATATGTTATTTCTCTCGAGTCTGCAGGTTGGCAGGAGGTCAGCTGAGCCACACTGGGCTTGGGTGGGGGCGGTTCTGTTCCCCGTGTCTCTTGCCCTCCGCCTGGGACGGGGAGGTTAACCCTGGCATGTCCTTCTCGCGGGAAGGCTGAGTTAACAGAGTGCAAGCTGTATCATGCACGGGTTTTTTCGGGCCTCTGCCAGCTGCCCATCTGGTAACATCCCAGGGGCCAAGCGTCACAGGGTGAACTCAGAATCATGGAGAAGGATAGGGGGCCTTGAAGCCATGTGCCAAGGAGCACAGCTAGAGGGCAGAGTGAAGAACTGGGACCATTAGTGCAGTCTGCCATTGAAGGGCGGGTCAAATCCCACTGAGATGGAGTCCCTGAAAGGCACTGCCGTGGAGGAGGAAAGGAAGTGATCAACTTCACGTTGATCATTACTTTCCCATTGTCCACGAGAAGAGCACCCGTGATGTGAAGTTCCTTATAGGGATTCCTGTTGCCTTCCCTGCTCCCCTGTCCGCAGTTCCGTCCCTAAACAAAGCTCCCCTGTCCTCCACGTTGCCAGTCTCAGTCTACCTCACTGGAACTTCCCTTTCTCACTTGCTGGACCTCTGCTTGGTGCCCATCCCACTTCACAGCCCTACGTTTCTCCACATCTGAGCATCCAGACTGGAGGAATGGTCCTTAGGATGCTTTACGGTAGCTTCTGGGTCTCCAGGTGCAGCTACCTTCCAGCTTGTCCACCAGCGTGCCTTGTAGACTGTCCTGTCCACACACACGCACTCACTCACACATCCCTTACTACTCCTAAGGATAAATATGAATTCTTGAAAACAGTGTTACCCCAGCACTCAAAGAGAAAGTAAAACACGTTCCTACCCACCCCAAATGAAGTGCTGTCTGTCCCACAACATTGGCCAACACGTTGTCATTACGTTTCCTTGATGCAAAGTCCAAGCCACAAAAGACCATGGTCTTTCCCCCCACTCTCTGTTCAACTGGAGATGAGTTAGGAGAGATTCAGTCTTCTAATTGTGCAGATAGCATCTTGGATAAAAAATAATGTACAGTCTTTCAATGTCATATAACTTGAGTTACATATGAACAAACCTTGCTGCTTATGCAGTTAGCAGGCCTCCTAGGTTGAGGATGAAATTGGAAATCTGTTTGCTAGGGGTTAATCCTTCATTACCTCTGGTTTCCAAAAGATGAAGACAAAATATGAGTAGTCTTTTAAGCAGTGAGACCGGTGGACAGCAATTGTTTGAAGTCTTGGCAGAATATTATATGAGGCCACAGTTTCCTGAAATAAAACTGAAAAAGTCTAGATTTTTTGATCTGGAAAATTAAGTTTATTCTGTCATTTAGGTTTCTGACCAGTAGCTTTTTGGTGTGAAAAAAACTATTTAAAATACACTGTTCTCAAACTCTGAAATCCCTGTGGTTTGGGAGTTAGCTTCAATCTTGGTAAATGACCTAAAAAAGAGTTTCTCTATCCATATATTCTGAGAATTAAAATAGCATATATCTAGCTTTAGGGGTTGAAAGATGTTAAGAATATTTCATCATGTGCATGAATCTAAGTAGAGTTCAGCAAGTAGAAGGGGACAAAAGTTCCGTGGTTCTGATTCCCAACTCTCTAAACAAGGTGGAGTCAGCCTTGTACTTTTATGCCTAGAAGCCTCGTTTGTTAATTCTCTGCTTCTGGGAGAGTGTGAAAAGGATCCCCAAGGTCATGAAAAACCATGTTAACCCCATTTTCTTAAATGGTTTCTCCTCTGCTTTCAGCATGGAATTGTAATCTCAACTTGTTGAAAATGGCAGGTTGTATGGTCCTGGCCTCTGGAGTTGGGCAGACCTGGCTTTGAATGTCAGTTCTGCCGCCAGCTGTGGTGTAAACTGTCAAGCTACTTACCCCTCAACCTCAGTTCATCACAAAACAGGAATAACCCTAGAATCTGCCTCATAAGGTGGCTGTGAGGGTTAAATGAAAAAGAAGTGCCTGTTAAAGCACTTGGCTGACAACTTGACACAGACTAAATGCTTAATGCATTCCAATTGTTATTGTTATGATTACTTTTTTTTTACATCTTTATTGGAGTATAATTGCTTTACAATGGTGTGTTAGTTTCTGCTTTATAACAAAGTGAATCAGTTATACATATACATGTGTTCCCATATCTCTTCCCTCTTGCGTCTCCCTCCCTTGCACCCTCCCTATCCCACCCCTCTAGGTGGTCCCAAAGCACCGAGCTGATCTCCCTGTGCTATGCGGCTGCTTCCCACTAGCTAGCTATTTTACGTTTGGTAGTGTATATATGTTATGATTACTTTTATTATTCCATCCTCAACTCCTTCCTACTTCTACTTCCTCATAATAATCCTTCATATACTTACAGTCAGGTAATATTTTTCCCCAGACATTGTCTTCTCCAGGTTAAACAACCCCAAGTCCCTCAACTGTTCCTCACCTGGAAAGCTTGAGATGCCTGTTCCTCTAGGTGTTCTCTCTGTAATGAGATACAGAGACTGCAGCTGATGCCTGGAGCTTGTCGGCTAGGATAAACTCCTTGAGCTGAGTGGGGTGAAGGGCCACTGGCCAAATGGAAATAGTCAATGTCTTTCACCTGGTGTGGAAGGCATTCCACACGTCAACGGGCTTCCCTGGTGGCGCAGTGGTTGAGAGTCCGCCTGCCAGTGTAGGGGACACGGGTTCGAGCCCTGGTCTGGAAAGATCCCACATTTCGCAGAACAGTTAAGCCCGTGTGCCACAACTGCTGAGCCTGTGTTCTAGAGCCCTCGAGCCACAATTACTGGGCCCATGTGCTACAACTTCTGAAGCCCGTGTTCCTAGAGCCCGTGCTCTGCAACAAGCCACCACAATGAGTTCCCGGATAAGGACCAGGAAAGATAATGGTGGGAAGAGCAGATAAGGTGGAGGCAGAAGAAAGAGAAGGTTTGCTTCCTGGGCTGTGACTCTGCCTGTTGGCCAGCCTGTGAGACCAGACCAGTGTCCAGAAATGGACACATCATCTGTCTGTGGCACTGAGGGACCTGCCCTTTTTGCGGGGGGGTAAACTCCTTCCTACCATCAAGTGTGTGGCCCAGGGAATGCTAGTTACCCTTGTTTCATTTTCTTGGTTCTGTTCATCCATTACAGTAGCTGTTTTTCTCAGCTCTGGGTCCTTGCAGCTCTAAGCCATGCTCTGCCTGTGCTGAAGAGTGGGGGTGGTGAGCAAGCCCTACAGCCCCAAGACAGGGACTTCCTTCAGCTCCCCACTAACTCGGTGACCAGCAGCCTCTGGTTTCCAACTGGTGAGGAAGCTCCTCTCTCATATCACAAAACGCACATTTATCCATCGAGTCCACGAGAATAAGATGATTATTTCAAGGGAGAAGAAGAGAGAATGAGAATGTGGGTGGTGGTAAGAAATTGAAGAGCAGAACAGATGAGTAAATTATATAAAAATGCAGTTGTCTTAATCTTCTAATATGTGCGTGAAGGCAGTAAGTGAGGGGAAGGCATCCAAACGTTTATGAGTCGTCTCATGTACTCAGCAACACTCGTTTATTACCTGAGTGAAGAGAAATCAAAAGACTGATAGAAAGATACTCTCTTTAAACTCCTCAGCCTTTCCCTTGATTCAGATGTGCTTCGTCATCTTGGGTTCACTTGTCAAACAATTCTACGCAATAGAAACTTACGAAGGGGGATGTGATGAGTTGAATTGTATCCTCCCCCAAAGATATGGTGAAGTCCTAACCGGACTCAGAGTGTGACCAGATTTGGAGATAGGGTCTTTACAAAGGTAATCAAGTTAAATGAGGTCAGTAGGTTGGCGCCTAATCCAATATGCCTGGTGTCCTTATCAAAAGGGGAAACACGAACACAGACACAAGGAGAAGATGACATGAGATAGGCAGGGGGGATGCCATGTGAGGTGGGAGGAATGCAGTGATGCCTTTACAAACCAAGGAATGCTTGAGATGACTAGAAGCTACAGGAGAGGCATGGAAGCAACTCCTTCCTAGTGCCTTCTGAGGAACATGGCCCTGCTGACGCCTTGGCTTGGACTTCTGGCCTGGAGAACTCTGTGACGACAAATTTCTGTTGTTTTAAGCCACCCAGTTTGTGGTACTTTGTGATGGAAGCCCTAGGAAACTAATATAGAGGAGATACATGGAGTTTTCAAAAATTAAAAATTTTTATAGAAATAAAAATTGTTCAATTTGCTCATACACTAAAGTCGATTCAGTGACTGAAAGTTGAAATCTCAAAATTAAAAACCAGGGTGGTCCATTGTTACTGCATAAAAAAATGCCAACCTAAAAGTTGGACAGCAGGATAATCTTCTGATTTTGTTTTTCCTATGAAACAGTGCACAATCAAAATGAGCAATAGCACAGATACATTAAGAACATCCCTACTGTGTCATATCATGGCACGTATAGAAGTTAAAGTCAAGACATTTTATTGTCAAGAGGTGCTAGTCTCAGGCTACGTTTCCATATAGATTTTGGTCAACGACCCTAAATAACAGAGAACTTATAAACAATTCCAAAAGGCAGTGTGTCAGGCAGATGGTTTTGCGGTCAAGGTGGGGGAGAGTGTAACGTGGCAAGCAGCGTGGTACCATATGTACTCTGGCTGTTCTGAACTAGCAGGTGACTTAAGCGTCACTTGGGGGGGGGGGCGTTCTTTGGATTTTACTTAGATCTAAAATGAGTTTAAAATTTCAATGCTTTAAAATGCTGCATGCTAAAGAAATCAATCTTTTATTTAAAAAAATTTTTTAACATCTCTATTGGGGTATAATTGCTTTACAATGATGTGTTACTTTCTGCTCTGTAACAAAGTGAATCAGCTCTATATGTACATATATCCCCTCCTTCTTGTGTCTCCCTCCCACCCTCCCTATCCCACCCCTCTAGGTGGATACAAAGCACCAAGCTGATCCCCCTGTGCTACGTGGCTGCTTCGCACTAGCTATCTATTTTACATTTGGTAGTGTATATATGTCCATGCTACTCTCTCACTTCGTCCCAGCTTACCCTTCACCCTCCCCTTATCCTCAAGTCCATTCCCTACATCTGCGTCTTTATTCCTGTTCTGCCCCTAGGTTCTTCAGAACCATTTTTTTTTTTTTAAGATTCCATATATACGTGTTAACATATGGTATTTGTTTTTCTCTTTCTGACTTACTTTGTATGACACACTCTAGGTACATCCACCTCACTACAAATAACTCAATTTCTTTTTATGGCTGAGTGAGATTCCATTGTATATATGTGCCACATCTTCTTTATCCATTCGTCTGTCGATGGACACCTAGGTTGCTTCCTAGTCCTGGCTATTGTCAATAGAGCTGCAGTGAACATTGTGGTACACGTCTCTTTTTGAATTATGTTTTTCTCAGTGTATAAGCCCAGTAGTGGGATTGCTGGGTCATATGGTAGTTCTATTTTTAGCTTTTTAAGGAATCTCCATATTGTTCTCCATAGTGGTTTATCAATTTACATTCCCACCAACAGTGCAAGAGGGTTCTCTTTGCTCCACACCCTCTCCAGCATTTATTGTTTGTAGATTTTTTGATGATGGCCATTCTGACTGCTGTGAGGTGATACCTCATTGTAGTTTTGATTTGCATTTCTCTAATGATTAGTAATGTTGCGTATCCTTTCATGTGTTTGTTGGCAATCTGTATATCTTCTTTGGAGAAATGTCTATTTAGGTCTTCTGCCCATTTTTGGATTGGGTTGTTTGTTTTTTTGATACTGAGCTGCATGAGCTGCTATATTTTGGACATTAATCTTTTGTCAGTTGCTTCATTTGCAAATATTTTCTCCCATTCTGAGGGTTTTCTTTTTGTTTTGTTTATGGTTTCCTTTGCTGTGCAAAAGCTTTTAAGTTTCATTAGGTTCCATTTATTTATTTTTGTTTTTATCTCCATTTCTCTAGGAGGTGGGTCAAAAAGGATCTTGCTGTGATTTATGTCATAGCATGTCTGCCTGTGTTTTCCTCTAAGAGTTTGATAGTGTCTGGCCTTACATTTAGGTCTTTAATCCATTTTGAGTTTATTTTTGTGTATGGTGTTAGGGAGTGTTCTAATTTCATTCTGTTACATGTAGCTGTCCAGTTTTCCCAGCACCACTTATTGAAGAGGCTCTCTTTTCTACATTGTATATTCATGCCTCCTTTATCAATGATAAGGTGACCATATGTGCATGGGTTTATCTCTGGGCTTTCTATCCTGTTCCGTTGATCTATATTTCTGTTTTTGTGCCAGTACCATACTGTCTTGATTACTGTAGCTTTGTAGTATAGTCTGAAGTCAGGGAGCCTGATTCCTCCAGCTCCTTTTTTCTTTCTCAAGATTGCTTTGGCTATTTGGGGTCTTTTGTGTTTCCATACAAATTGTGAAATTTTTTGTTCTAGTTCTGTGAAAAATGCCATTGGTAGTTTGATAGGGATTGCATTGAATCTGTAGATTGCTTTGGGTAGTAGAGTCATTTTCACATTGTTGATTCTTCCAATCCAAGAACATGGTATATCTCTCCATCTGTTTGTATCATCTTTAATTACTTTCATCAGTGTCTTATAGTTTTCTGCATACAGGTCTTTTGTCTCCTTAAGTAGGTTTATTCCTAGGTGTTTTATTCTTTTTGTTGCATTGGTAAATGGGAACGTTTCCTTAATTTCTCTTTCAGATTTTTCATCATTAGTGTATAGGAATGCAAGAGCTTTCTGTGCATTAATTTTGTGTCCTGCTACTTTACCAAATTCATTGATTAGCTCTAGTTGTTTTCTGGTAGACTCTTTAGGATTCTCTATGTATAATATCATGTCATCTGCAAACAGTGACAGTTTTACTTCTTTTCTGATTAGGATTCCTTTTATTTCTTTTTCTTCTCTTATTGCCATGGCTAAAACTTCCAAAGCTATGTTGAATAATAGTGGTGAGGGCTGGCAACCTTGTCTTGTTCTTGATCTTAGAGGAAACGGTTGGACTTTTTCACCATTGAGAACGATGTTGGCTGTGGGTTTGTCATCTATGCCTTTACTATGTTGAGGTCGGTTCCCTCTATGCCTACTTTCTGGAGAGTTTTTTTTTTTTTAGCATAAATGCGTGTTGAATTTTGTTGAAAGTTTTTGTGCATCTATTGAGATGATCATATGGTTTTTATCCTTCAGTTTGTTAATATGGTGTATCACATGATTGATTTCTGTATATTGAAGAATCCTTGCATTCCTGGGATAAGCCCCACTGGATTGTGGTGTACGATTTTTTGGATTAATGTGCTGTTGGATTCTGTTTGCTAGTATTTTGTGGAGGATTTTTGCATCTATGTTCATCAGTGATATTGGCCTGTAGTTTTCTTTCTTTGTGACATCTTTGTCTGGTTTTAGTATCAGGGTGATGGTGGCCTTGTAGAATGAGTTTGGGAGTGTTTCTCCCTCTGCTATATTTTGGAAGAGTTGGAGAAGGATAGGTGTTAGCTCTTCTCTAAATGTTTGATAGAATTCGCCTGTGAAGCCATCTGGTCCTGGGCTTTTGTTTGTTGGAAGATTTTTAATATAGTCTCAATTTCCGTGCTTGTGATTGGTCTGTTTCTATTTTCTATTTCTTCCTGGTTCAGTCTCTGAAGGTTGTGCTTTTCTAAGAAACTGTCCATTTCTTCCAGGTTGTCCATTTTATTGGCATAGAGTTGCCTGTAGTAATCTCTCATGATCGTTTGCATTTCTGCAGTGTCAGTTGCTACTTCTTTTTCATTTCTAATTCTGTTGATTTGAGTCTTCTCCCTTCTTTTCTTGATGAGTCTGGCTAATGGTTTATCAATTTTGTTTATCTTCTCAAAGAAACAGCTATTTGTTGTATTGGTCTTTGCTATTGTTTCCTTCATCTATTTTTCGTTTACTTCTGATCCGATCTTTATGATTTCTTTCCCTCTGCTAATTTTGGGAGTTTTTCGTTCTTCTTTCTCTAATTGCTTTAGGTGTAAGGTTAGGTTCTTTATTTGAGATGTTTCTTGTTTCTTGAGGTAGGATTGTACTTCTAAAAACTTTTCTCTTAGAACTTCTTTTGCTGCATCCCATAGGTTTTGTGTCACCATGTTTTCATTGTCATTTGTTTCTAGGTTTTTTTTGATTTCTTCAGTGATCTCTTGGTTATTTAGTAGCTTATTGTTTAGCTTCCATGTGTTTGTATCTTTTACAGTTTTTTTCCGTAATTGATAGTTAGTCTCTTGGCATTGTGATCGGAAAAGGTACTTGATATAATTTCAGTATTCTTAAATTTACCGAGGCTTGATTTCTGACCCAAATATGATCTTTCCTGGAGAATGTTCCATCAGCACTTGAGAAGAAAGTGCATTCTGTTGTTTTTGGATGGAATGTCCTATAAATATCAATTAAATCCATCTGGTTTAATGTATCAGTTCAAGCTTGTGTTTCTTTATTTATTTTCATTTTGGTTGATCTGTCCATTGGTGAAAGTGGGGTGTTAAAAGTCCCCTACTATGATTGTGTTACTGTTGATTTCCCCTTTTATGACTGTTAGCATTTGCCTTATTGTATTGAGGTGCTCTTATGTTGGGTTGCTATATCTTCTTCTTGCTATATTGCTGATTGCTATATCTTCTTCTTGGAATGATCCCTTGAGCATTATGTAGTATCCTTCTTTGTCTCTTGTGAGCCTTTATTTTAAAGTCTCTTTTGTCTGATATGAAAATTGTTATTCCAGCTTTCTTTTGGTTTCCATTTGCATGGAATATCTTTTTCCATCCCCTCACTTTCAGTCTGTATGTGTCCCTAGGTCTGAAGTGGGTCTCTTGTAGACAGCAGATATACAGGTCTTGTTTTTGTATCCATTCAGCCAGTCTATGTCTTTTGGTTGGAGCATTTAATCCACTTACATTTAAGGTAATTATCAATATGTATGTTCCTATTCCCATTTTCTTAATTGTTTTGGGTTTGTTTTTGTAGGTCTTTTCCTTCTCTTGTGTTTCCTGCCTAGAGAAGTTCCTTTAGCATTTGTTGTAAAGCTGTTTTGGTGGTGCTGAATTCTCTTAACTTTGGCTTGTCTGTAAAGGTTTTAATTTCTCCATTGAATCTGAATGAGATCCTTACTGGGTAGAGTAATCTTGGTTGTAGGTTTTTCCCTTTCATCGCTTTAAATATGCCCTGCCACTCCCTTCTGGCTTGCAGAGTTTCTGCTGAAAGATCAGCTGTTAACCTTATGGGGATTCCCTTGTATGTTATTTGTTGCTTTTCCCTTGCTGCTTTCAATATTTTTTCTTTGTATTTAATTTTTGATAGTTCGTTTAATATGTATCTTGGCGTTTTTCTCCTTGGATTTATCCTGTATGGGACTCTCTGTGCTTCCTGGACTTAATTGACTATTTCCTTTCCCATGTTAGGGAAGTTTTCAAGTATAATCTCTTCAAATATTTTCTCAGTCCCTTTCTTTTTCTCTTCTTCTTCTGGGACCCCTATAATTCGAATGTTAGTGCGTTTAGGGTTGTCCCAGAGGCCTCTGAGACTGTCCTCAGTTCTTTTCATTTTTTTTTCTTTATTCTGCTCTGTGGTAGTTATTTCCACTACTTTATCTTCCAGCTCACTTATCCATTTTTTTGCCTCAGGTATTCTGCTATTGATTCTGCTATTGATTCCTTCTAGAGAATTTTTAATTTCATTTATTGTGCTGTTCATCATTGTTTGTTTGCTCTTTAGTTCTTCTAGGTCCTTGTTAAACGTTTCTTGCATTTTCTCCATTCTATTTCCAAGATTTTGGATCATCTTTACTATCATTATTCTGAAGTCTTTTTCAGGTAGACTGCCTATTTCCTCTTCATTTGTTTGGTCTGGTGGGTTTTTACCTTGCTCCTTCATCTGCTGTGTGTTTCTCTGTCTTCTCATTTTGCTTAACTTACTGTGTTTGGGGTCTCCTTTTCGCAGGCTTCGGGTTCGTAGTTCCCGTCGTTTTTGGTGTCTGCCCCCAGTGAGTGAGGTTGGTTCCATAGCTTGTGTAGGTTCCTGGTGGAGGGGACTAGTGCCTGTGTTCTGGTGGGTGGGGCTGGATCTTGTCTTTCTGGTGGGCAGGACCATGTCCAGTGGTGTGTTTTGGGGTGTCTGTGAACTCAGTATGATTTTAGGCAGACTCTCTGCTAATGGGTGCGGTTGTGTTTCTGTCTTGCTAGTTGTTTGGCATGGGGCCTCCAGCCCTCGAGCTTACTGGCTGTTGGGTGGAACTGGGTCTTAGTGTTGAGATGGAGGTCTCTGGGAGAGCTCTCGCTTGATATTACATGGGGCTGGGCGGTCTCTGGTGGACCAATGTCATGAACTTGGCTCCCACCTCAGAGGCTCAGGCCTGACACCTGGCTAGAGCACCAAGACCCTGTCAGCCACACGGCTCAAAAATGAAGGGAGAGCTCCTCTTCTGCCCCGCGCCCAGTGGGTGGGCCCAGGTGAGGCAAGAGGAGGCCCAGGCCCGGTGCTCGGGATGCCTGGTCCCACGTACCGTTTCCACATGTTGTTTGGCAGCAACAGACTGAGCCAGCTCCTCCAGATCAGGTGGTGGGTGGCGAGAAGGGAGAGGACAGCATGGAAGGATGCAAGCTTAGAAGTCCAGAAGTCAACTTTTAATGTGATCACAATTCTGAAGGAGAAAATCTGCTGTATGTGCGGAAAGAACATTAGGCCCTAGGGAGGTACTGTGTTGGCATTCGTGGATAGCAACCAAAGGTGTTCATGTTTTGGTTCTTCCTGAGGTCACCAGGGTGCTGTGTCTTATAAAGGTAACCTGTGAGATGGTCACCTTTCACAGAGGAAGTGTGCAGCTCTGGAGGGAATTCTGCCTTTTCTCAGAATTCTCCAAGGAGGGATCCTTATCTTATTTTGCCCACTCTAGGCACCCAGATCTCAACTCAACCTTTAGAAAGTTTTGATGCTGTTCAGTGTCTGCATGTAAAATGGCTGGAAGTGACAAAGGTATCAACAGAATTTGGGGAGAAGGCTGAGCTCTTGTTGCATGCATACAACTAGAAAGCACTTTGCTACTCTCAAGACACGACAAGACTTCTTTCACGTCCCCCACTATGAGCGTGCGCAGGCTCTGACCGGTGGGGCTAGCCCATCATGGATTATTCTGGGTGTGCCGCGGGGAAGTCTTGCCCCACTCAGCTGGTTTGTACTGGGATGGCGCATTGATTTTCAGCACCAATATTCCTGAATCTTATTTCCTTTTACGTTTTTTCATCTGGGATACATAGGCACCTCTGGACCACCCTGAGTTTTTAGATATGTCTAGGCTTTAAAGTGTGAGTGAATATACAGTATGAAGTGAAGGATTCATCCTCCTGCTTGCTTTCGGCTATAAGAAAAGCATCCAGGCACTGGGTTCTTTTCACTGTAATTCATGAACACCAGAGAAGTGGCAACTATTTAAATACCTTTATGAGCAATAAATTGCTCTGTATTAAATGGTTGATAAATATTAGAACTCAAACGTGTACATTAAATGTACCAAATTCCAGTGAAATACAAATTGAAAGAAAGTAATATTTGAAAACAATTACCAAAATATTTTAAAATGCTGACAGAATTATGAAGGAAATGGTATTTTAGGTTAATGCAAATTGATCTAGTCCTCTTAACATATATTATCAAGAACTACAAAATTCTTCATATACTTTAACCAAACCACCTCACTCTTTTGAAGCTCACTCATTGAAATAACCAAAAAGAAGCCTCATGTATGAAAGTATTCAATTTCATGCTATTCTTAATATATGAATCTGTGAACAAATATTTCCAATAGGAGGGTTGGTTAAACAAATGATGATCTGCTAATTGGATCAAACATTGGGTAACTATTATAACAACACTGTGTGAACACTCTAAATAGGATAAAAAATGTGTGTATCTCCAAGCTTTATAATGGGAGCAGGTTACAGGAGTACATATTTCCCATGATTATTACTGTGCACATATGTATATTCATTCATTCACTTTAGAACAGTTTTTGAGCACTGACTATATAACAGATGTTGGTGCTAGGTGTAGGAAACACAAAGGTGAAAGATATTCCTGCTCACACAGAGGGTCGGCCCAGCTGGAAAACAGTCATGAGAACAAATGGAAAAGTGTAGTCATTCACAAAATGCTATTGGAGAACAGGAGGAGCCTTTAAGTTGGCCGAAGACTCGAAGAAGGCTTCATAAAAAAGCAAAGATTTTTATATGCACAAAATTTGACAGCAGTGTAGAGAAAAGAAATCAGTTGTATGAAAGTGTAGGTATTAGAAATGACTCACACCTTTTTAAACATATGTATTGCGATTTAATTCACATACCATAAAATTCACCGATTTAAAGCATACAATCCAGTCCTTCTTAGTATATTCATGCAAACATCACCACAATCTAAGTTTAGAACATGTTCATCATCCCAAAGAAGTGACGTGTTCTCGCTCTTTCAAATCTCTTCCAATGTTAAATGTTTTTGTAGTAAAGAATCAAGGCGTGGGACTTCCCTGGTGGCACATTTGTTAGGAGTCCATCTGCCAATGCAGGGGACATGGATTTGAGCTCTGGTCCGGGAAGATCCCACATGCCACGGAGCAACTACTGAGCCCGTGCACCACAACTACTGAGCCTGCACCCTAGAGCCCACGAGTCACAACTTCTGAGCCTGTGTGCCACAACTACTGAGCCCATGTGCCACAACTACTGAAGCCTGTGCCCCTGGAGCCCGTGCTCTGCCACAGAAGAGGCCACCGCCACGAGAAGCCTGTGCACCGCAACGGGGAGCAGCTTCTGCTCGCCTCAACTAGAGAAAGCCCACACAGCAACGAAGACCCAATGCAGCCAAAAATAAATAAATGAATAAATAAATAAATGAAGGCGTAAAGACAGAAACCTTTGATGTCTGCCATTGTGGGAAAGCTTTATGTTGCTTGTGAAACAAACCACAAATATGTCATCATGTCTTTAATTTTTAATTTTATTAGTGACAAGGTAAATAGGTACATGAAAATCTTCACAGATATCTACACGTGTATTTAAATAAAGCAAGAGTTGAGTTCAAAGAGTGGGGCTTCAGTGGCGACTGGTCCATGTTGTTTACTTAGTGTATAAAAATCTCCAAGTTTATAAAACTTGATTTGCCCATTTTTTTTCCCATTCTTAAAAGCTAGCTGCAAGTATTTCAAAAGGCATATCTAAAATATAGATAGATTCTAAGAGAAGCACGGCACATTATGAATGATGAAAGTGATTGGCTTTACATGATGAGAAGCAGATTCACTCAATGCACTGGTAGAATATTCTCCATGTGGAGGGGGGGCGGGGATGCTCAAGAACGCACCTGACCTCAGTGTTCGTTGATGGCCGTCTGTGAACTGCCTGCAGGTGGCAGCGCCTGTCCTTCTAGACGGGGACCACTCTTGGCTGAGATGTGAGCCTGGAGCTTGCCTCTGAAGTCCTCATACCTGCTCTGTTCTGCATCCAGCCTTGCCCCTGGCACCTCGAGTCTCCTCCAGGTGTCTGTACGCCCTGGCTCATAGGGTCCCAGACCTAAGAGTTCCTTCGCACAGATTAGCTTAAAAGGCAATAGGTGTGTTTTCTCAGGGATCTTTTATTCTCTCTTGGCCAGAAGTCAGGCATGACGAGAAGATTTAGGGCTTTATTTGGGGGAAGAGAGACCCATCTCTGTGATATGATTGGAGAGACATCCCTCCAATCATCTTACAGAAACGGCCACCTCCCTGTACGACCAATTCTACCCAGACAACTAACACCTAAGACCCCCTGAGGCTGGTGTGGGACCCTCCAACTCTTTGAAACATGTGCAGTTCTCACCCAGGGAGCCACACACACTGGGAGCCAGACTTGGGTTCCTGACAGCTTGAAACCACTACCGTGACAGAATTTAACTCACAAGCGGACAGAATACAAACTGTTCAGTGTGTTCGTCCATGTGCCTTTCGTTTGGTTTCCAAAGAAGTTGTGCAGCTGTAACCAAATGGCTCCTCTCCAGGTTAAGTCATGACCGAAAATTTAGTGTCTGTGAGTCTGGCTCATCTTTCAAATCAAGTGTGATTATTGAAATAGGGATATAAATTTTCCAACTGCTTCATAAACTTAAGGATTTGGGTCTGCTGGTTCTATCATACTTAATATTCAGGATATTAATTTTAAAAATAACTAATGCCAGTGTAAACATGCTTTTGATACGTAGGTCTATAAAATATTGCACATAAATATAAAATTTGTTCAGCATCTCTTCATAATAGTTTTTCATTATCATAAAAAGGATACAAACTTGGGCAGACTATATAAATTTGGCTGGTCAATTTTACTTGAAAAATGATACTGTTACACATGATTATGGATTATTTACAAGAGTTTTAAACATAAAGTTTCTGTGATGGTTAAATTAAAGACAATGGGAAAATAGCTTAAGTAAAAATTATTTTCCAAAGTCATGTACTATAAAGATTAGCAGTAAAAATGAATAGTAAGGTGGGAATAGGCAATTCTAAATAAAATCCCTAGGAACATGTTTTCTAGGTTCATCTCACATCTGCCTAACTTTATGTTTCCTCCTATTTATGTTTAACACGTCTTTTCTGTGAATATAAGTTTGAGGTGTAGCAGAAAAAAATAGGTGTTTAATACCAAGCTAAATGTTGGCACTGCCTCTGGTAGATATTAAAAATAATATGTTCACCCAAATTATTAAATTGCTTTTTCATTAATGGACTCTAGAAATTTTACCATTGCTTTTAAGCACCACCTAGGGTCAAGAGTCCCTGGAAATTTGCATATTGCTAATTAAGTCAACGGAAAGATTATTATTATTTTTTTTTTGTAAAAGGAAATACAAATGCAACTTTTTGCAAAGCTGAATTAAGCAGATGTGAGGCCCTGGAAAGTGTGAATAAAAGTAATTTCAGGTAGAAGGCAGCAAGGTGTTGAGTGAAACGGTCTTCGAATACCAGTTTGCTTTTCTTTAACGCTGTCTAAATCCTGACTAAGTTCTGCTAAATGATATATTATGCACAAACTGGATATCTCGGAAGGAAATCTAGTGAGTGATTTTGAAAACCAGCGAACCAAATCTTAATTTCCAAATCCTCTAGAGTATCAGCCTAGAGCCATGGAAAATAAATAAATAAATCGTTATCCTCACTTACAAAGATGATCTTTGCCGTTTCCAAAGTACTTTCACAGTCCCAACAGCATAGGTTGGTCTCCCTGAGCAGTAACGTCATTAGAAATGTTTCTTTTCCAGAGGGAGGTGTCAAATATTCCGTTGGATACAGTAGTGTCGGAAGGTTTGGTCCTAGTTCACCTTCTAAAGTCTATCCTAATTCAGACATTGCATCTTTGAGACTTCAGTTGGATTTATCTGGAAAGCAACCTCATGTTCCCATACCCATTTCAAAGTGTCTGCCAAATACGGAAGGACTCAAGCCAAAGACATCTTCCGCGATTGTCCATTGTTTCTGCAGCGTCAAGGATGCTTCCTTCCGGAAAAGGGTCACTGGGATCCGAGGCAGCTTTTCTAAAGCACAGTGTAGACAAGGTGATACCACGGCCTTTCCAATTCTTAGGACACTGGCAGGTAGAGGAAAACCTTGGTTGAACCTTCCTGATCCTTCTTTTCTTTGAACTGGACCAGTGTCGGAGTTTGTTTGGTCTTTGGTTTTCCTTTTCACGCCTCAGGGGTTTTCTCATTGGTCAGCTGTTCCCTGTCATTCATATCATCCTGGGGGGGTCTTGCTCGGTCAAAGAATCCGCACTACAAAGAGAGAAACAGGCTAGCAAGTCAGGTCATCCTGAGAATTTGTGAAAGTCCTCATTCTAAGAGTTTTCCCTTTATTTGCTGTCTAAGGAACTTGGTGCTCTGAGAATATAATCTGCTCAATTCTCCAAATTAGGAGGTGAAAGCAGTGTGTTCTTTACCTGCAGAGAGGAATTCATTGCCTACGCAGAGCGTCTGTGTCCTTCTCGCCATGTCCATGGTGGTGGGAGAATGTTCATTTTATATAAACCACTTATGGACCTCGTATATTTTTCTGGGGTTACAGCAACCTGGCCCAAGGAGTCCCTTTCTGCTTTCGACATGTTTCTGGAGCCAGCAGCAATGTGAACTGCCAGCCAGGGATGGCAGATTCCTGAAGTGGACTGTGGGGTACCTTGGGATGGACTGAAGGAAGAAGTGAGGAGATGCTTGTCTATCTCTCTGCACTTGGTGGAACATACAGTATATGGAGGAAAATTAGATGGGTCCTTTATTTCAATCCCAGAACATCTTCGTGACTCTGAAAATCAATTAGCAACTCTGGGAAGAGGTGATTATAGAATTTTCATTCTCCTGAATTTCAAAGGAGTACTTGGTCTAGGAGAATATAACTTTTCCTAGGAACCTAGAACCTTAATTCTTATTGTTTCTTAGGTTGGAAGCCCAATTTGTTGGGTTTGACTTACAACCATTGAGTCATCTTTCCTTTGTAGGACTAGTGCAATATTCTATCAATTGCTATGTATCGTTGCATCATTTATGGACATAAAGTTTCTATAAATAACAGACTAACATGAAAGTCTATTTGTAAAGGTAGACTGTGCAATAGACCCTTGTGGGCTCAGGATGGCACAAAACAGCTGATAATGATCAGGAAAGCCATTATTTAACTCAAAAGGCAAGGTTTTCTCAGTTTATTAAGCATGCCTCATGTTGTTTCAAAATAAAAATACACTATGATTTTGGAGAATGCCAACAATAGCGATTAACTAAGATGTGACTGGATTAATTACTTTCACAGTCATGTCACTGTGACATTGTTTCTATTTTGGAATGGAAAGCTCTGTGAAACTTGGCAGTACTGTGGTTTGGGGACCAGAAATTAACTCACATTGTAGACTTTTAGTAGAAACTTCAGCAAAACACATGACAGAGTAAGTTAAGGCTTCTTAATGGAGATGGACTAGTTGACAAGATCAAAAAAGCAAGTCTGAGAATATTAGAACATGCATGATCTATGTGGTGTCATTGAAAACCCATGTAATAATTAATTACTATATTAATTGCATCCGTGTAGTGCTTATAAAGAAAACTCTCAAAGTATTGCTGATAGGATTGTGTCAACAAAAAGCTTAAGATCTCGATTAATTAAATAAGAAAAAGAAGTCTTCATCATAACATGATCACTCCAAGCATATTGGAAAGAAGATCACAGGTCATAGTTAATAAAGTCCAACTCTCTTTACATTTATTTACAAGAAATTACAAGATAAAAGCGGCAGTAAACACCCTCAATCTTCTTAAATGTCAGTTTCACAAGCATACTAAGTTTGCCAAAGCAAACAAGACCATTTTCCCTTCATGTCCCTATGTTGGAAATTCCCAAATCATGCCTCTAGCCTTGTCTTTTAAAATCCTAGGTATATCCTTCTAAATCCTCTCCGTGGCCTCTCTACTGAAAAAGGAAAAGAAAGCAAATAAACTTACCTTCCACAAAGCCAAGGTTAAAATGGCCAGAACCAGTAATCCAAGAAGTATTGCTAGTATTATTACCCATAACGGGATCGAGAAGGAAACATTCGGGGTTGCCCAAATAACCGATGTTTTAATCTGGAATGGAACATAAAAGAAATGAGCTCTAACGTGAAAACTACTGGGTGAAATAGAGCAGTAATTACCAATATAATACTGGGGGGAGTACTTCTGAGAGGATCCATGCAATAATTGAAATCACCCCAGGGGAGATTTGATGGTTTACAGCACTCGAACATGGCATCTTAAAAATTGGCACGTTCTCAGGCCTCCCAGGTTAGGTGCAAGTCCAGTTACAGACACTTGGTGGGTGTTTGGCTTATACCAACCCAGAAACCCTAGAATAGAATTGAGGTGGACCAGGAACCAACAAGGTGGAAAGGAGTTACCTTAAATTGGGTTGGACCTTTTACGGCAAAAAATGGCTAAAAGTAAACCCTACAAAAAGCCAAGTCTGCCCACACGTTTCTCCACACAACTGGGCTCACCTCACTGAGAGGTGAGCTTGCAAACAACCATGGACTGCTGGAGTGCAAGAAGGATAGACATCACCTAATTCCTCATTTTACAGATGAGAAAATTGAGTCCCAGGGGACTAAGTGATCCACAGATCTAACTAGTGTCACTGCCTCTTTAGCCCTAGGCTCTGTGCTCTATCCAGAAAGAGCCCATCATTGCTCTAGTAATCACAGTCATGTAAGGCCATGATGCATTTTATGAAAGTAACTCACACTTTATGAAAGTAACTGTAGTCAGCGACATGAATGCTAATTGTCCCGATGTATTGGAGCTGCCTTCGGTCGTAAATCCAATTTTCAGTTGCTGTTGGGCCTCACTGAATTCCCCACTGTTGCAAGGGAACTTCGACAAAAAATGAGACCTTCCCAGCAGGACTGCACACTCCATGTGTGCGACCCCCCCCCCCCGCCTCCCCACGTGGGAAGAAGCAGCTCTACTGTAGCCCATGTGCTGGGGACCTCTGCCTCTGGAGACTCCCAAAAAAACCAAGGAGAGACCCAGCCCTGCCGCACACACCTGCTGTCAAAGAAAAGAGGAAGAAAAATATTCTTGGATCTAAAATGTTATTCACCAAAGCAGGCCTATCTGGTTTTAGAGAGAAGTGAGCATCGCCTCAGTTGAACTGGTTCATGTGCTCCTGGTTTTAACTGTGTTGGTTGGAAGGATCCTGAGTCTCGTCCTGACCCACATGCAGAAACTCTAGGCCACACTTCCCTACCCCACCAGGAGGTGAGGGTGAACTCAGGGTGGGGTGGTGGTTCTGGTGCTTCCCCTGGCTGGAAACATGGGTGTTTTCAGAGCCTGTGACCTAGTGCTGGGTCCTGCCTCTGCTCACGTCTTTTTTATTTTTTTTAATATTTATTGATTTGTTTTTATTATTTATTTATTTATTTGGGCTGTGCCTGGTCTTAGTTGCGGCATGCGGGATCTAGTTCCCCGCCCAGGGATCAAACCCAGGCCCCCTGCACTGGGAGCGTGGAGTCTTACCCACGGGACCACCAGGGAAGTCCCTCTGCTCACATCTTTCCTTCCACCTTCTTAACTAGATTTGAGCATTCTGCCTGTGCTCTTCTTAGCCTGTCAAGGTTTTTATTGCTCCTTCATCCTGGTCCACGTCCCTTGTGCCACACACGTACTGATGACTTATTCACTTGATTCTCCAGCCCCAAGTATCATTTACATCCAGGCTGAACAACGACACTGATGGTGGTGAAACTGCTAGAGATTCCACGTGGTGAGGAATGCTGGGGACTTGACAGATGCTCTCAGTGAGAGAAAGCCTAGCATAACCTACTCACCTTTGTACCTTCCTCCTTTACCTGTTAGCTTCCCTGGCCGGTGTTGCCCCTATTCATCCAGAGCATCGATAAGAGGGTTCCATGATAGCAACGTTCCATGACCACAGAGGGATCACACTCACCCTACTTGACACAGTTTGAGGACAGGACACATGGTACCAATTTTGAAGAAATGCATTGCAAGGACTCAAACATCTCCATTCCAGTAATTTACTCTGAAGTGATCCTCTGCATGGTTATGGTTCCACAAGCCAGCTGGGGACCAGACAGTTTCTCTTTATATCCCTTTTCCTTGGTGAATTACATCTGATAATGTATGAAATCAGTGCTCAGTCCTGCATCTTAAGGTGCTCAGAGAAAGGGCATGAAATGATAACTTAAAATAACCCTAATATTACTGGAGGCACACTGATACAGTTTTTTTTTTTTAACATCTTTATTGGAGTATAATTGCTTTACAATGGTGTGTTAGTTTCTGCTGTATGGCAAAGTGAATCAGCTCTATGTATACATATATCCCCATATCCCCTCCCTCTTGTGTCTCCCTCCCACCCTTCCTATCCCACCCCTCTAGGGGGTCACAAAGCACTGAGCTGATCTCCCTGTGCTATGCAGCTGCATTGCACTAGCTATCTGTTTTACATTTGGTAGTGTATATGTGTCCATGCCACCCTCTCACTTTGTCCCAGCTTACCCTTTCCCCTCCCCATGTCCTCAAGTCCATTCTCTGTGTCTGCATCTTTATTCCTGTCCTGCCCCTAGGTTCTTCAGAACCATTTTTTACTTTTTTTTTAGGTTCCATATATATGTGCTAGCATATGGTATTTGTTTTTCTCTTTCTGACTTACTTCACTCTGTATGACAGATTGTAGGTCCATCCACCTCACTACAAACAACTCAATTTCATTTCTTTTTATGGCTGAGTAATATTCCATTGTATATGTGTACCACATCTTCTTTATCCATTCATCTGTCGATGGACACTTAGGTTGCTTCCATGTCCTGGCTATCGTAAATAGAGCTGCAATGAACATTGTGGTACATGACTCTTTTTGGATTATGGTTTTCTCAGGGTATATGCCCAGTAGTGGGATTTCTGGGTCATATGGTAGTTCTGTTTAGTTTTTTAAGGAACCTCCATAGTGGCTGTAGCAATTTAAATTCCCACCAACAGTGCAAGAGGGTTCCCTTTTCTCCACACCGTTTCCAGGATTTATTCTTTGTAGATTTTTTGATGATGGCCATTCTGACTGGTGTGAGGTGATACCTCATTGTAGTTTTGATTTGCATTTCTCTAATGATTAGTGATGTTGAGCATCATTTCATGTGTTTGTTGGCAGTCTGTATATCTTCTTTGGAGAAATGTCTATTTAGGTCTTCTGCCCATTTTTGGATTGGGTTGTTTGTTTTTTTTGATATTGAGCTGCATGAGCTGCTTGTATATTTTGGAGATTAATCCTTTGTCAGTTGCTTCATTTGCAAATATTTTCTCCCATTCTGAGGGTTGTCTTTTCGTCTTGTTTATGGTTTCCTTTATTGTGCAAAAGCTTTTAAGTTTCATTAAGTCCCATTTGTTTATTTTTGTTTTTATTTCCTTTTCTCTAGGAGGTGAGTCACAAAGGATCTTACTGTGATTTACATCATAGAGTGTTCTGCCTATGTTTTCCTCTAACAGTTTGATAGTGTCTGGCCTTACATTTAGGTCTTTAATCCATTTTGAGTTTATTTTTGTGTATGGTGTTAGGGAGTGTTCTAATTTCATTCTGTTACATGTAGCTGTCCCGTTTTCCCAGCACTACGTATTGAAGATGCTGTCTTTTCTCCATTGTATATTCTTGCCTCCTTTATCAATGATAAGATGACCATATGTGCATGGGTTTATCTCTGGGCTTTCTATCCTGTTCCATTGATCTATATTTGTTTTTGTGCCAGTCCCATACTGTCTTGGTTACTGTAGCTTTGTAGTATAATCTGAGGTCAGGGAGTCTGATTCCTCCAGCTCCGTTTTTCTTTTTCAGTATTGCTTTGGCTATTCAAAGTCTTTTGTGTTTCCATACAAATTGTGAGATTTTTTGTTCTAGTTCTGTGAAAAATGCCATTGGTAGTTTGACAGGGATTGTATTGAATCTGTAGATTGCTTTGGGTAGTATAGTCATTTTCAAAATGTTGATTCTTCCAATCCAAGAACGTGGTATATCTCTCCGTCTTTTTGTATCATCTTTAATTTCTTTCATCAGTGTCTTATAGTTTTCTGCATACAGGTCTTTTGTCTCCTTAGGTAGGTTTATTCCTAGGTATTTTATTCTTTTTGTTGCAGTGGTAAATGGGAGTGTTTCCTTAATTTCTCTTTCAGATTTTTCATCATTAGTGTATAGGAATGCAAGAGATTTCTGTGCATTAATTTTGTGTCCTGTTACTTTACCAAATTCATTGGCTAGCTCTGGTAGTTTTCTGGTAGCATCTTTAGGATTCTCTATGAATGGTATCATGTCATCTGCAAACAGTGACAGTTTTACTTCTTCTTTTCCAATTTGTATTCCTTTTATTTCTTTTTCTTCTCTGATGGCTGTGGCTAAAACTTCTAAACCTATGTTGAATAATGATGGTGAGTACGCAACCTTGTCTTGTTCCTGATCTTAGTGGAAATGGTTTCACTTTTTCACCATTGAGAATGATGTTGGCTGTGGGTTGGTCATATATGGCCTTTATTATGTTGAGGTCGGTTCCCTCTATGCCTGCTTTCTGGAGAGTTTTTTTTTTAATCATAAATGGGTGCTGAATTTTGTCAAAAGCTTTTTCTGCATCTATTGAGATGATCATATGGTTTCTATCCTTCAATTTGTTAATATGGCGTATCACATTGATTGATTTGCGTATACCGAAGAATCCTTGCATTCCTGGGATAAACCCCACCTGATCATGGTGTATGATCCGTTTAATGTGCTGTTGGATTCTGTTTGCTAGTATTTTGTGGAGGATTTTTGCGTGTATGTTCATCAGTGATATTGGCCTGTAGCTTTCTTTTTTTGTGACATCTTTGGTTTTGGTATCAGGGTGATGGTGGCTTCGTAGAATGAGTTTGGGAGTGTTCCTCCCTCTGCTATATTTTGGAAGAGTTTGAGAAGGATAGGTGTTAGCTCTTCTCTAAATGTTTGATAGAATTTGCCTGTGAACCCACCTAGCCCTGGGCTTTTGTTAGTTGGAAGATTTTTTTTTTTTTTTTGCGGTACGTGTGCCTCTCACTGTTGTGGCCTCTCCTGTTGTGGAGTATAAGCTCCAGACGTGCAGGCTCAGCGGCCATGGCTCACGGGCCTAGCCACTCCACGGCATGTGGTATCTTCCCAGACCGGGGCATGAACCCGTGTCCCCTGCATCGGCAGGTGGACTCTTAACCACTGCACCACCAGGGAAGCCCAGTTGGAAGGTTTTTAATCACAGTTTCAATTTCAGTGCTTGTGATTCGTCTCTTTACATTTTCTATTTCTTCCTGGTTCAGCTTCGGAAGGTTGTGCTTTTCTAACAAATTGTCCATTTCTTCCAGGTTGTCCATTTTATTGGCATAGAGTTTCTTGTAGTAATCTCTCATGATCCTTTGTATTTCTGCAGTATCAGTTGTTACTTCTGCTTTTTCATTTCTAATTCTGTTGATTTGAGTCTTCTCCCTTTTTTCTTGATGAGTCTGGCTAATGGTTTATCAGCTTTGTTTATCTTCTCAAAGAAACAGCTATTAGTTTTACTGATCTTTGTTATTGTTTCCTCATACGATTTTTAATTTACTTCTGATCCGATCTTTATGATTTCTTTCCTTCTGCTAATTTTGGGGTTTTTTTTGTTCTTTTTTATCTAAATGCATTAGATGTAAGGTTAGGTTGTTTATTTGAGATGTTTCTTGAGGTAGGATTGTATTGCTATAAACTTCTCTCTTAGAACTGCTTTTGCTGCATCCCATAGGTTTTGGGTCATCGTGTTTTCATTGTCATTTGTTTCTAGGTATTTTCTGATTTCCTCTTTGATTTCTTCAGTGATCTCTTGGTTATTTAGTAGCATATTGTTTAGCTTCTATGTGTTTGTTTTTTTTCTTGTAATTGATATCTAGTCTCATAGCGTTGTGGTCAGAAAAGATACTTGATATGATTTCAATTTTCTTAAATTTACCAACGCTTGATTTGTGACGCAAGATATGATCCATCCTGGAGAATGTTTCATGAGCACTTGAGAGGAAAGTGTATTCTGTTGTTTTTGGATGGAATGTCCTATAAATATCAATTAAGTCCATCTTGTTTAATGTATCATTTAAAGCTTGTGTTTCCTTATTTACTTTCATTTTGGATGATCTGTGCATTGGTGAAAGTGGGCTACTGAAGTCCCCTACCATGATTGTGTTACTGTCGATTTCCCCTTTTATGGCTGTTAGCATTTGCCTTATTGTATTGAGGTGCTGTTATGTTGGGCACATAAATATTTACAATTGTCCTATCTTCTTCTTGGATTGATCCCTTGATCATTATGTAGTGTCCTTCTTTGTGTCTTGTGATAGCCGTTACTTTAAAGTATTTTGTCTGATATGAGAATTGCTCTCCAACTTTCTTTTGATTTCCATTTGCATGGAATATCTTCTTCCATCCCCTCACTTTCAGTCTGTATGTGTCCCTAGGTCTGAAGTGGGTTTTTTGTAGACAGTATATATATGGGTCTTTTTTTTGTATCCATTCAGCCATTCTGTGTCTTTTGGTTGAGTGTTTAATCCATTTACATTTGAGGTAATTATCGATATGTATGTTCCTATTACCATTTTCTTAATTGTTTTGGGTTTGTTTTTATAAGTCTTTTCCTTCTCTTGTGTTTCCTGCCTAGAGAAGTTCCTGTAACATTTTTTTGTAAAGCTGTTTTGGTGGTGCTGAATTCTCTTAGCTTTTGCTTGTCTGTAAAGGTTCTAATTTCTCCGTTGAATCTGAATGACATCCTTGTTAGGTAGAGTAATCTTGGTAGAGTAACCCTAACCCTAACCCTAACCCTAACCCTTTCATCACTTTGAATATGTCCTGCCACTCCCTTCTGGCGTGCAGAGTTTTTGCTGAAAGATCAGCTGTTAATCTTATGGGGATTCCCTTGTATATTATTTGTTGCTTTTCCCTTAATTTTCCCTTAATTTTTGATAGCTTGATTAATATGTGTCTTGGCATGTTTCTCCTTGTATTTATCTTGTATGGGACTCTGCGTTTCCTGGACTTGATTATTTCCTTTCCCTTATTAGGGAAGTTTTTTGAACTATAATCTCTTCAAATATTTTCTCATTCCCTTTCTTTTTCTCTTCTTCTTCTGGGACCCCTATAATTCGAATGTTGGTGTGTTTAATGTTGTCCCAGAGGTCTCTGAGATTGTCCTCAATTCTTTTCATTCTTTTTTCTTTATTCTGCTCTGTGGTAGTCATTTCCACTGCTTTATCTTCCAGGTCACTTATCTGTTTTTCTTCCTCAGTTATTCTGCTATTGAATCCTGCTAGAGAATTTTTAATTTCATTTATTGTGCTGTTCATCATTGTTTGTTTGCTCTTTAGTTCTTCTAGGTCCTTGTTAAACGTTTCTTGTATTTTCTCCATTCTGTTTCCAGGATTTTGGATCATCTTTACTATCATTACTCTGAATTCTTTTTCAGGAAGACTGCCTATTTCCTCTTCATTTGTTTGGTTTGGTGGGTTTTTACCTTGCTCCTTCATCCGCTGTGTGTTTCTCTGTCTTCTCATTTTGCTTATCTTACTGTGTTTCGGGGTCTCCTTTTCGCAGGCTTCAGGTTCATAGTTCCCGTTGTTTTTGGTGTCTGCCCCAGGTGGGTAAGGTTGGTTCAGTGGGTTGTGTAGGCTTCCTGGTGGAGGGGTGTGGTGCCTGTGTTCTGGTGGATGAGGCTGGATCTTGTCTTTCTGGTGGGCCGAACTGTGCCTGGTGGTGTGTTTTGGGCTGCCTGTGAACTTAGTATGATTTTAGGCAGCCTCTCTGCTAATGGGTGCGGTTGTGTTCCTGTCTTGCTAGTTGTTTGGAATGGGGTGTCCAGCACTGGAGTTTGCTGGTTGTTGAGTGGAGCTGGGTCTTAGCGTTGACACTGAGATCTCTGGGAGAGCTCTCGCCAATTGATATTACGTGGGGCCAGGAGGTCTCTGGTGGACCAATGTCCTGAACTCGGCTCTCCCACCTTAGAGGCTCAGGCCTGACACCCGGCTGGAGCACCAAGCCCCTGTCAGCCACACGGCTGCAGCATCCATCTGCCATTACTGTTGCTGTCTTTCTCTCTCAACAGCTGAGCACGATAACATACACCCTCTTTCTCCTGAACCGGGAGAAGCTGAAGGAGAGCTGGTGGGAGCAGGAGGGGCCACAGTCACAGTTGAGGCTTGACTCCAGCAAAGTCAAAACAGCGCGAACCCCCTCTTCCTGCGCCCCGCACCAACTTGCCCGGCATGTGAGCTGCCGCATCACTTTCACCTTATGATACAGTTTTCAGAATGAGAATTTCAGAATTTTGGAACTACAAAGGGTAGTAGTGGTCATGCACTCATAAGCCAGTTACAGTGACCTAGGAGATAGAAAATCTGATGCCATGGACAATAATGAGGTTTCTTGTAAATGTTTTTTCCCCCTAAGCTCTAAGTCCACTAAGGAAACAACATAGTTTTGGTCTGTATTTTGTGCATGTGTTAGAGATCACCAAAATTTACTAATAGATAATTTACAGGAACACAGGCAACAATACTTTCCCATGTTCCCTCTTCTGATTTACCTAATTAATATCTGAAGTCACCTCCCAATGTTTCATTTTAACATAGGAAGCAGTTCTAATTTTATAAGTTAAAAAAAACGCTAAGCTAAAGGAGTTGAAATAAGGGCTGATGGTCTGTTCAAATTGTTGGTTTAATAAAAAGAAATGGAATGAGAGAATAGCTGCTGAGTTTTTGCTGAGTTTCTTTGCCACTTGGCTATTGCAGGCTTCAATGTCTTATCTATAAAACTAGTCTGTCGGCATACAGATGGCCAAAAGGCACGTGAAAAGATGCTCAACATCACTAATTATTAGAGAAATGCAAATCAAAAGTACAACGAAGTATCACCTCACACTGGTCAGAATGGCCATCATCAAAAAATCTACAAAAAATAAATGCTGGAAAAGGTGTGGAGAAAAGAGAACCCTTTTACAGTGTTGGTGGGAATGTAAATTGGTACAGCCACTATGGAGAACAGTATGGAGGTTCCTTAAGAAACTAAAAATAGAGCTACTGTATGATCCAGCAATCCCACTCCTGGGCATATATTCGGAGAAAACCATAATTCAAAAAGATACATGCATCCCAGTGTTCACTGCAGCACTATGTATTTACAATAACCAGGACATGGAAGCAACCTAAATGTCCATCGAGAGATGAATGGATAAAGAAGATATGGTACATATATACAATGAAATATTTCTCACCCATAAAAAAGAACGAAATAATGCCATTTGCAGCAACATGGATGGACCTGGAGATTGTCATACTCAGTGAAATAAGTCAGACACAGAAAGAGAAATATCATATGATATCGCTTATATGTAGAACCTTAAAAAATGGTACAAATGAACTTATTTACAAAACAGAAATAGAGTCACAGATGTAAAAAAACAATCTTATGGTTACCAGGGTGGAAAGGGGGGAGGGATAAATTGGGAGATTGGGGTTGACATATGCATACTACTATATATAAAATAGATAACTAATAAGGACCTATTGTATAGCACAGGGAACTCTACTCAATGCTCTTGTAATGGCCTATATGGGAAAAGAATCTAAAAAAAAAGTGGATATATGTATATGTATAACTGATTCACTTTGCTGTACAGCAGAAACTAACGTTGTAAATCACCTATGCTCCAATAAAAATTAAAAGAAAAAACCAAACCCCACCCCCCACCATGGTCTACCTGTGGAAACAAGCAGAAGAGGTCACTCACAAAGATCTAATAATGATATTTGAAGGTTTTTTTGCAGAAGTGATGGAAAAGTACAAATAAAATACCCCATTTAATACCCCATTAAATTGAACAGGGTATGCTTATTAGGGTGTCTAGAAGCAGAAAACAGCTTTACAAGGTATAATTACAAAATCTGCTGGCTTTCTGTTTGCATTTGCTTCCAAAGAGTCTGACAACAGTCTTAAAACAGTCTCAGAGAAGATGATCACTGATGTCCTTATCCGTTCTAAAATCTGAAATTCTCATCACCAAAACTTTTGCCAGTCTGCTCCTGGTAACATTATGTTCATTTGAAAAGTACCATTTCATACCCTTTCTCTGAGCACTTTCAATGGAAGGATTATGCATGTCATGTACGTTCACCATCTGTAATTAACTAAGGGGAAAGGACATAGAGATTTAAAGGAAGGCAAACTCAGTGACTTTGCCCCCAAGCCTGCATTCTGCTGTCCTCGCCTGCTGCCTTTAGGACTTGTATGTGGCACGGAGGCTGCCCGATCTCTATCTAAACCGGGTGCAGGTGCAGCGACCTTCCGTCACCCCTGGTGGTTCCCTAAGCTTATCTAGGTTTTTCACTGCCTAGTCCAGAAGTTGTTACACTAGAGACAGTAGAAATACAGAACAACAGTAGTGTCCCAGAGCACTTCCTCGGATTTCCAGGGCTGAGGATTTAGATGGCTGCTGCTAGAACAGGGTGGATGAGTCAAAGGTAACACATCATTGGGAGAGTCATCCAGGTCTTGGAAGGAGAGGTCTTTCTGAGAACACATTGATTAGGGAGTTAGGCGACATATTCAGGTCTGTAAATGGCAACAGGGCATTTCATCTGCAAGTGGAAACAGGTAAAGCCAAGCTTTCCTGAGACTCAATACTCTGTATAGACGAGAAACTTGAACTCTACAGGCAAGCTTAAGAGAAAAGACTTAATTGATCACTTTTATGGGACCAGCGTTTATTTAAATTTGTCATAGTCCTGTGGAAACCCTAGGATGGTTTGGAAGAATCTTGGCCACAAAATAAAATGTTGAAAAATACGCAAACTTTGTTATTTCTAATATTTCTGTTTGGTAGCTCATTTTGACAAGCTCACAAGAAGCTTAGATTATCCATTGGATAAGAAATAAGAAAAGTAGGTCTTAATTTCTAGAGTTCCTAATGACTTAACACCAATTTACAGTAAGAATTTTTCATTCATTTCGAATAAGATTTATTAAACAGCCTATGTTCTCTGAAGCTCTGTTGGTATTATCAACAACTCCAAGCTGGAACACTCTATAACTCTGGTGTAGATCAGTGCTCTCCAATAGAAATATAATGCAAGCCATGTATGTCATTTAAATTTTATAGTCATCACATTTAAAAAGAGTAAAAAGAAACATGGGGCATTAATTTTAATAATATTTAATTTGACCCTAAATATCAAAATTATCATGTAATTGATATAAATTATATCAACATGTAATTGATATAAAAATATTCTTTCTTTTTTTTTCTTTTTTTTTTTAATAAGTCTCCAAAACCCAGTGTTTATTTTACACTTGCAGCAAGTGACAACTGCTGGATTTTTATTGGTTAAAGTAAAATGTAGTCTTACCCCAAAAATAAAGCTGCGTTTAATGGAAAAAATATCTTATACTGCTACAGTTTTAAGGTTTACATTTAAGTGAGATAAAATGAAGTAAAACTACTAGTTCAGTTCTTCAGTCACTCCACCCACATCTGGGGGCCTCACCATCCATGGTAATGTGGTGAGTGGCTACCATATTGAACTGCACAGCTTGAGAACTTTTGTATAATCTCACACAATGGTGTGTTGAGCCAGGTTACCCAAGTCCCTCGTTATTAGATTCATTTATCAAGAAGGTGGTCCCAAGGTGGACAGTGGGGTGTATTTAGGACTAAAGCTTTACTTTAAGAACATGGGTTTTTGACTACATATATCAACTGCTTTAAGAAAGAGTCACATTGAGTAACTTGAGTACTTAAAACATAGGGAGAAAAATTCAACTACATGCCAACTAATTAACAAACTGTTTTCCTTTTTTTTTAATGTATCAAGAACCTATGGCTATTTAAAGAATTAGTATAAAATTTTAACAATCCACTTAATATAACTGTCTGCAATTTTAGGAAGGGGGATCCATGAATTGTAAGTGGTTTAGATGTTCTTAAAGCGATGCTAAGTAGGGAACATTTAATCTTACCTTTATCGTGTTGTAAATCTTGTTGTTCTTTATTATGTTGGAAAGACCATAAATAAGTCTTTAATATGCCTACATTTTATCGTTGACATTTATGATATGTTTTTGTATATTTTGACAAAATACCAAGGTAGAAGGAAAAAGCTCTGTCGTATTTGCAATGGTGATTAATGTTGATGTCTGTATTTATGTATCACAAAATCTTGTGTAAACATACTTCAGTGGGGTCACAAGAATGTTTTATATAAATGTACCAAGACACCCTACCTAGAGTGCCATTTAGAACAAAATAATAACATGAAGTGGACCAGCTGAACATACCTTTCAACAACATTCAAATAGCTCCTATGAGAAAAGAAGTCCTGTGATAAGTTTGAACTCCAGACAATTGTTTCATGTAAGAGATCCATTTTAAGATTCTGGAGTTTTGCTAACAACTCAAAAAGTCAAATGGACTCAAAGTTTATGTGTGAGTTCTTAATTAAGGATTTTACTGACATATTTTATAATAACTGCCTTTGGAGTTACACCAGACAATAATATCCTCTTCTAGATGTAAATTATTCAGCTTTAGTCACATGACACACAAATGCCAAACTTTATGAATACGCAAAAAAAGTGCTCAAATAACTGAATGATTTTTTTTTTCTTCTGCGCTGTAATGATTCAGCATTTAGTCATATCCCCTTTACATCATGCAACCTTTTCCTTGCCTCTGAACACGACAAGTGTCACCTGGCATGGAGAGTTCATTTGTTACAAACACAGACACTGTGCCAGTAGCAAGTGGGGATTACTATTTTCTTCAATATGGAAAGTTTATCTAGGGTTCAAGAAATGGTTGCATTATGACCATGTTGAAAAGGAAGCACAGATAGACTCCTCATGGCACACAAGGGCCTAGTAAAACAAGCAAATATTTTTGTCTTACTACCAAAGAAGGAACCGAGATGCTTTCCCCAGTGGCAGAGTATGGACTGGAGCTCTGATGATCCTTCAACCACCTAGTCCAACTGATTCTACCACCAGAAAGCAATTCCCTTCTGCTGGGTCCTTTTCAAGATAAGGATGACAGGATTTTTGAGAACACGCTCTAAGAAACAGCTCTAAGCACAGTCCTCTCAAATCAAGCCTGTAGGGCACAGCTAACTTCCTACTGGCAACATCTCCTTCAGTCAGTCAGGGATTGGGAGACCTAAGAAGTTTTCCCATAACCTTTACATAAATGGTGCAGTAAATCATCTACATCAGATAACAAGACTTTTTAAAAGATGCAGGAACAAGGGTGGTAGGGACGGGGAAAGCATGTATCTGATCATTTTGTGGATCTTTTGAGATGAGTTGAGAACAGCAGGCTGGCACCTGTGGCCAGGACAGAAAGATGCAATCCTGTTGATGGAACTGACTGTCACATATGTTTCTGTTATGGAGCATGTGCTCAGAGAAGACAAAGGACCCAGATTTATCTCCCTTAGAGTTACAAGCCTTTGAACCTCCTTGGATGAGCATTCTATATTAAAAACCCAAAGCCTCTGTTTTCTAGGTTGAACATAAATCCAAACTCCAGCAGACATCTCGTAAGAGAAACAGAGGCA
Organism: Leucopleurus acutus; assembly: GCF_964270905.1. Taxonomy (NCBI): domain Eukaryota; kingdom Metazoa; phylum Chordata; class Mammalia; order Artiodactyla; family Delphinidae; genus Leucopleurus; species Leucopleurus acutus. The sequence continues at coordinate 197,320,803 of NC_139142.1, forward strand.
AGCTAAGTGAAGAAAGATGTGGCAGTATTTGCTTTAAATGCCACCAAAGTTTACTGAAATATTTTGACTGTGTGAATTCATGGATGTTTCCTGTTGGACATCCTGGACTTTGCTGGAGAAGGTAAGACATTTTGGGGGGGTTGCTATTATTGAGACCTGAGACTTAACTCGTTTTAGGTACAAAGCTAGAGCTTTTTATACATAATTTAAATAATCTTCTTAACAATACTTTCAGGTCAATGTGGTTAACAGCCTCAGCAAAGTACATAGAGTGATTTCCAGAAGGTTTCCACTTAGAGCAGGGTGGATCCAGGGTGAAGGCCAGGAGAAGCTGTTTTGAAATCTGTGGATTTTCTTCGATGCTGCCTGCCCGTGTTAGAGGTTCCCAATCCTAGCTTCACTGCAGAATCATCACTTGTAGAGCTTTCAAAGCGCAGTGGCAGAGCTCCACCCGACTCACTCAATCCTGATGTTTCGGGTGGGGTCTGAGCATGTATAAACCTTAAAAGTCACATGGATGGTGATTCTTTGCATGCTCAGGGTTGAAAATCACCCATCAAGGGATGAATTTAAATTACGAAAAGTAGATTAGGCTAGAAAGAGTAAATATTAGTTACCTTTTAAAGACCTAGGCTGAAGAGAAATTACGAGAGTATCGACTTTTACACCGTCCGAAGCAATGCTTCTCAAACATGACAGACTACCTGCTGCCCTGATGATTTTGATAAAAGGCAGATTCTGACTCAGCAGGTCTGGAGTGAGGCCTGTTTCTGAATTTCTAACAGTTTCTTAGGTACTGCTGATACTGCTGGTCTGCAAAACACATTTTGAGTAACAAGGACCTGGGGACCAGAATCCAAGTCGAGGTTGCAGGTTTCTATGGCGTGACCAAGAGATGAGGTTTACATGTTAACATTGTTTCCTGGAGCCCTGACTGTGGTCACTGTCACCGTTAAAGGCAGAGTTTTGGTGATCGTGCCTGTTCATCCCCCGTCATCTGTTCTCCCCTCTGCTCTGCATGGCCTTGCCAGGTTGCCAGCAGTTGTGCTGTGACAGATATGTGGGTGTCAGTAATGTTTAATAGCCTCAATTGAAAACCTGTTTCATTCAAATGAAGCTCAGAGTGTACTTCTTTCTTCCCCCAGATATTACTGGTCTTTGCTTAGAAAGGAAAGATGACTGTTCCTGTAGCTGGTCTGTGGCAACTGTTCCTAAGGAAGAGAGTCTCCCTCATCCCTCACTCACCAGGGTGTCTTTTTTTTTTGCGGGGGGGGGGGTGCTACACGGGCCTCTCACTGTTGTGGCCTCTCCCGTTGCGGAGCATAGGCTCCGGACGCGCAGGCTCAGCGGCCATGGCTCACGGGCCCAGCCGCTCCACGGCATGTGGGATCTTCCCAGACCGGGGTACGAACCCGTGTCCCCTACATAGGCAGGCAGACTCCCAACCACTGCGCCACCAGGGAAGCCCACCAGGCTGTCTTTAAAATTACAATCGGTATGACTTCATTCTGATGATCACGACTATCTGGACTTCTTTCAAACAAAAGAGCCTAATTAAAAAAATGGTATTAGTCCTGAATTTTGTGGGAGAGGGGTAGAAGTTTACAATGAAGGTTTAAAAATTTGATCAAATAACACTAAAGAATTTCCAGACTGAAATAAGAAAATAGTGATCTGAAGCGGGAAACTTTTCTCAAGCCACTGTAATAAGCATGTAAACCTACCACAAGCAAAACAGTGATTTAAAAACTAATTTCAATAAAATGATTTGTACCTAATATATTTTAAGATACTCACTGCTATGCTGCCTTCAGGGAGTTTGGCTGGCTGGTCTTTATAAGGCATCTTCTTAACTTCAAAGGACACCAGGGATGCAAGAGAATAGGGATCATTTTTCCTCTGAAATTAGAAACATTTAGTTAAGTATAGTCCATGTAAAGCTTTTAAAAGTTATATTGGCAGCCAACCGGTTGTTTTTCATGTTGTCCATTTCCAAAGCAAAATTTCCTGCTTCCTTCTCTCTTCCTTTTCTCTCTTTACTTTTTCCGCATCCATCTATCCATTCATGATCCATTCATCATCTCCCCGTCCACCTTCTGTCCATCATCCACCCATCCACCCACCCATCACCCATTCACTATCCATCCAACCAACCATTCATCTTCTTATTTCTAAAGGTAATTCATCTTATGAACAAAAGAGTTGGCATAATAAGGTTAAAATAAAAGCAGAAAAGCAGAGTTCCTAAAAGGAGTAAGCACAAGTGCCATTAGAACATAACAGGGAGACGTCGTGGGTTACAAATTCTTGTTATCTGAGAGAAGGAAATATTTTAGGAGAGAGACTGCTGCTAAGTTACAAAGAAATTAATCACATTTCATCTTATACAGAAGACCCTGAACAGATCTCTCAGTCGTGGCACTATTAGGATTTGGGGTTGGTTAAGGAACTGTCCTGTGCATTGTAGGATGTTTAGCAGCTTCCATGGCATCTACCCACTAGATGCCAGTAGCACCCCTCACCCAGTTGGAACAATTGAAAATGTCTCTAATTACTGCCAGTGTCCTCTGGGGAGCAAAATCCCCCTGGTTAAGAACCACTCACCTAGAACCATACAGTGTTTTTGACAGAACTTTTCAGCAAGTTCTTTTTGTTTAATCGGTTCTCATATTAACTGTTGATTAAGGTCAAGGGAAAGTATTTAAGAGTAACTCAAGGAAAACCATTCTGAGAACTTAAGCTCCTGTGGTTCTCCTCCGTTTAGCTTGAGACAGTGATGAGATCTATCCAGGGGTGGGCTGTAGCTGGCTCATAATGGTGCTGGAGAGCAGAATGTTAAAATTTCAAGAATTTTGAGTACCTGTTGTTAAATAGAGCCATTATTAAAACAAGTTATATATACATAAACGTTAGTAAATTATATTTTTAAAAAGGTAATAAACACTCTAAACTCAGTACTTAGCAATAATTTTATTGCATTTTACTATTATCTATGCTCTTGATATTATTTAAGTCTATTGTATCTGTAGGGGAAATACTATATGATGGTGTGCTGCTCTGCATCTCTTCCCAACTCTGTATTCGGTGATGCCATGTTGGCAGCTTGAAACTGACCATGGCGGGAACAGTTAACACCGTGCGAATCAGCAAATATTACATTTCAGAGTTGTTTTCCCTCCAGAAAGTGGTTTATTAAACATTTACTAGCACTTCACCATCTATAATCCAATGTTGGGTTTCTTGAGGCCAATCCAACAGGTTGCATTGTAATAATTTCAATATTTTTACAAATTTATTTTTCCCCTGTGGTTCAATTTTTTCTCCCTTCAGTAAACCCCATTTCTTCTACGTGCTGAGGACAGGCTAGAGTATGCAAAACTTTTATATATACTTAAAGTCACTACTTCTTTGGCTTTTTTGTTTTTTCTATCCTGACATTATAGGGTAAGCAACTTTGTTCATTTGGAAAAATTCTTTCTTCGTCGTTATTCTTCCTGTGTTCTCTTGTCTCCTGGCATTTCCATTTTAACTGAAAGCTGGATTTTTGTTTGTGTGAGAAGTGTTTTTTAAATTGTGGAAATCTTTGCTCATAAAATCTTGTGTGTACTTGATTTAAATCTACTTTCCTTAATACCATGGCTGATAGAAGAAACATGACAAATTCTGGTAATGAGATTCTGTGCATAAGGGTTATAATAACATATTCAAATGTGTGTCCAGGATCCCAAACCTTCAAAGAACAAGTTTTCTTTAGTCTCCAAGTTCAATAAAAAAAACACTGATAGAAAATAATTCCCTTGCTCTTGAAGTCATACCTTTGGGAAACAAATCATGAGAGAAGTCTATCTCCGAATCAACTCTAGATGGAAAGTTTTTGTCCTACATGATTCTGCATTTATGAACATGGAAGTTTCTTAATGAATAACAAATGAACTTAATTACAAAGCAGAAATAGAGTCACAGATGTAGAAAACAAACTATGGTTACCAGGGAGTAAAGGAGTGGGGGAAGGATAAATTGGAGATTGGGATTGACACATACGCACTACTATGTATAAAATAGATAACTAATAAGGTCCTACTGTATAGCACAGGGAACTCTACTCAATATTCTGTAATGACGTATATGGGAAAAGAATCTTAAAGAGTGAATATATGCATATGTATAACCGATTCACTTTGCTGTATACCCAAAACTAACACAACATTGTAAATCAGCTATACTCCAATAAAAATTTTAAAAAAAGAGAGATGTGGGATTTGAAGTCTCGAATGTGGAGAAACATGTTTCTCTGAGGGGATTTTCTCTCACTTTCCTTTAATCCCTCTACTCTTGGCCATTTTGAATCTTCCTCACATTTTCCATTCATCACCCATATTTACCGTCATTTTCCTTGGTTCACAAAACACTGTGCTTTGCTGAACCTCAGAAACACCTGGGATCAGGTTCACAGATTGTGATTCAGGAAGTCTGCGATGAAACTATAGTTGCCCTATATTGTTTGGAATTTCCACATTGTTGTTTAGTTTTTTATCTTTCTTGATTATTTTCTTCCCCGACAAGATTACCCAAAACTGGAAGGCATAGAGCGTGGAATATAATAAGGCTTATACCTTCCATAGCACCTGGAACACTATGCCTGGAAGGGCTTCATCAATCCTGCTTGAGTGACAGCATGAATGGATGGTGAATGAACACATCAGATGGCTGGGTTATCCGATGACCCTCCTATCCTATATCCACCCATTTGATAGCACCTTATAAAAGGTTTAATTTTGTCAATTATTGAATTGGACCTCCTCCCCCATAAATGAGATTAGGAAGTTCAGGAAGTTGTAAGAGAAGGTAGTGACATACATTGAGGGCTGCCGATCATGATAAGGGGCTATGGACACACTCTCACCTCCGTTAGCTAATTCAGCGATGCAAATGGACACAGTCTGGGACCTGAACAAATCTGGTGGTAGGCAAATAGACTGTAAATAATACAATTCATAGATTGATCTATTCTTTATTTTAAATTATTCTCCAAAAGCAATGTTTCTTCCACCCTTTTCAGTAGAAAAATGCAGTTTTTTTCATTTTTCTAAGATGCTCTGAAGCTCCACGGAATGGGAAATATGAGCTATTAAGCTCTGATCTAGGTCAGCACCAAAGATACACGAGTCCTGTGCCTGTAAGTCAAAAACCTGGTACAGGTAAGTGTTTAATTCATGAGCACAGTGCTTTTATTGATTCCATGTTCAAAGTTGAATGCTTTCAGCAGTGCTCTTTACATAACTATGATATTATTCTTATGTTAAAAAATCATCTCTTCTTCTGCGTGGCAATCTACTGCTGTAATAGCCATCACTGCCATATTGTAGGCAATTTAGGATTAAAAAAGTAGCTGGAGTTAATATCCCTTGACAATATCTTGAACCCTCCACATGCCCCAGCTAGCTATTAATCCTCAGAAAATGCCCTATCCCTCTGTCATTGCCACATCATTTAAACTGCGGTTGGCAGCCCACCACCTGCCTCTATTACATACTAGTGCACAAAGATTGGCTTACGGTCATGGTACTAATAAAAGTTACAGAGCTGGGAACAAATGGAGTGGAGAGTGAGGCTTTTAAGTTGGTGAAAGACCTAGTGAGGGTGGCTGGGACCATGAAGAGCTCCCCGGCTGCTAAATTCCTTCTCAAGAATTATTTTTAAACCACACACAACCATTTTATAAAGCCTGTGTTTAAATACTCAGTATCTCCCAGAAACAAGGCGTTGTGGGACAACAAAACTTAAAACAGTTACTGGTCAAACTTTAAGCTGTTAAAGAGGTTGCTCTTTCAAGCAACAATCACAGCACAGATCATCGTGTAGAATTAAAGGCCAGTGTGCGTGTTTACCCTGTGGGCAAAGCCAAACACAATGCCGCAGATCACGTCAGCCGAGAATCGTAAACTTTCTCTCCCGGATTAGGAAGGCAGAAAATGTTTGCCTCCTGCTGGGTTGTGTGACAAAACTATTAAAGACTTCCAGGATGTAGTATATTCTTTGAGCGGCAGGCTGGCGGCAGTTTGCAGTAATGCTCTCCTCTCTAGCCATCAGCTTCTGAGACTGGTATAAGCAGAAACAGTGGAAGTACAGAAGTTTGGGCTATGGCTGTGGGTAAACATGAAGTGATGTATGCCAGTCTCTCCTGAATCTTTGGAAGCGTCACTTTGCTCTGGTAGAACCTCAGAATGTCCCTGCAGGTTGTTCTGGTCTGACTCTACTTGTGCTAAATAGTTATTGTTTAGAAAATCCTAGTGGGAAGCAGCCGCACAGCACAGGGAGATCAGCTCGGTGCTTTGTGTCCACCTAGAGGGGTGGGATAGGGAGGGTGGGAGGGAGACGCAAGAGGGAGGAGATATGGGGATATATGTATACGTATAGCTGATTCACTTTGTTATACAGCAGAAACAAACACAACAATGTAAAGCAATTAGACTCCAATAAAGATGTTTAAAAAAAGAAAATCCCTCAATTGCTGTTGACTTCTTCCATATCCACTGGGTCTTCAACAGGTAGATAAGATGCAATTTTCTTTTCTGTCTCTTTTTTTTACTTCTACATGGTGAAAGTGCTTTATTTTTTAAACTTTTTAAAAGATTTATTTTATTGAAGTATAGTTGATTTACAATGTTGTGTTAATTTCTGCAAATCGATTGCAGAACAAAGTGATTCAGTTACACACATATATATAAATATATATATATTCTTTTTCATATTCTTTTCCATTATGGTTTATTACAGGATTTTGGATATAGTTCCCTGTACTATACAGTAGGACCTTGTTTTTATCCATTCTAGATATGATAGCTTGCATCTGCTAACCCCAAGCTCCCAATCCATCCCTCCTCCACCCCCCTCCCCCCTTGGCAACCACAAGTCTGTTCTCTCTGTCTGTGGTTCTGTTTCTGTTTCATAGATAGGTTCATTTGTGTCATATTTTAGGTTCCACATATAAATGATATCATATGGTATTTGTCTTTCTCAAAGGTGCCATTTTCGCTCCGTAGGTCTTCTACTGAAACAGTATGTTATGCACAGACAGACGTATGTCATCTGAAATAGTCATTTCCCCCTTGACTGTAATGCCGTAATGATTTTAGTCCTGCTTCATTGAAAAGCTGTGCTTCCTCATTTCAGTAGGATGTGATGCCCAAAGTAATAGGAGGGGTGGATGGTTATCATTTAGACTGTGTGGGCTTGGGAATTCATTAAAACTCATCTCCCTCAACTCTTAGAGAAAAAGTAACAGTCAAAAAGCAGAATGGCTATGAGCAAATTGATGGCATGCAAGTGGTACCTGAAGCAGTGCCTGGCACATAGTTGGCAGTTGGTACTTCATAAATATTCATTGAGTGAATGAATAAATCATGGTTTAACAACAACAGCAAAAAGAAATTGTGCACTGCCCTTCTCCTTAGGTCAGTTGTTCAAAGCCAGGAATGATTTTGCCCCCAGGGGACACTGGCGATGTTTGCAGACATTTTTGGTTGTCACAGCTCCGGTGAGAGTTGTTACTGGCGTCTAGTGGGTAGGGGCCAGGGCTGCTGCTAAGCAGCCTATCATGCACAGGACCAGCCCACAGTAAAGAATTCTCTGAACCAGGATATTAATAGGGCTGAGCTTGAAGAATCCTGCCTTAGGTTAAAAAACAATGCTTCACAAAAACCTTTTTAAAAATACTTTTAATTTTCCTCCTCTTTATTTTAGAAACAAAATTATGTAAGATTTGTGAGACTACCGCAAGTATTCTGACTCATAGAAAACGTGAGAATCTAGAGCTACAAAATTCTGTATTATTAGCTAGACTCAGAAGGATTTTATCATTGGATTTTCTATGGTACAATGAGCCAAATGAGTTTTCTGGTAGTTAAAATATGGGCAAGAATGCATAGACTTGAGGAGTTTTAATTTAGCTTTTTCCCCCAAATCCTCCCCACACAACAAGGTCACAACACAGCAGTCTCATTTAAACAAGTAGCAATTTCCACGTGGAAAAATTCATCTGCTTAGTATAAAGGAGATTTTGAACCTTTAAAATACACACAGCCAATATAATCATCCTGGGAAGTATGGGATGCCACAGTCCAGACAAGCCGAAGCAGCGAGGAATCTACAAATCAACGTGCCTGGAACTTTACCGAGAAGCTGTCCTGGCTGAAGCCCAGGCTGTGGTATCACCAGACGAGAAGAACTTTCTAGGACACTATCTCTTCCCCTGCTAAACCATTTATATTTGAATTTTTCTGGGGATATGGCTTGAATTACGTTCTTGTGCTCAGCATCATTTCATTAACTACTATTTACCGAGGAACTACTAGATAGTGTTGAGTCAAACATATTTGTTCAAATCTCAGTTACTGTCTGACGGTCTTAGGGACTGAGGATATTTAAATTGTGTTCACCTAACATATCACACACACACACACACACACACAATGGAATATCATTCAGCCATAAAAAAGAAAGAAATCTTGCTTTTTGCAACACCATGGGTGGACCTTGAGAGCATTATGCCAAGTGAGATAAGTCAAAGAGAAAGAAAAATAGGGTATGAACCCACTTACACGTGGAATCTAAAAAAAGCCAGATTCATAGAAATAGAGAACTGATGGTTACCAGGGGTTGTGTGTAGGGGAAATGGATACATGATGTTAAAGGAACAAACTTGCAGCTAGTACATCAATAAGTCCTGGAGACCTAATGTACAACATAGTGATTATAGTCAACAATACTATAGTATAAACTTCAAAGTTGTTAAGAGCCCATATCTTTTTTTTTTTTTTTTGCAGTACGCGGGCCTCTCACTGTTGTGGCCTTTCCCATTGCGGAGCACAGGCTCCGGACGCACAGGCTCAACGGCCATGGCTCACGGGCCCAGCTGCTCCGCATGTGGGATCTTCCCGGACCGGGGCACGAACCCGCGTCCCCTGCATCGGCAGGCAGACTCTCAACCACTGCGCCACCAGGGAAGCCCAAGAGCCCATATCTTAAAAGTTCTCAACACACACACACACACACACACACACACACACACACACACACACAAAGGTAATTATGTGAGGGGTTAGAGGTATTAACTAAGCTTATTGTGATAATCATGTCACAATATATAGTATCAAATTGTCATGTTGTACACCTTAAGTTTACATAGGTCATATGTCAATAAGATCTCAATAAACCTGGAAAAATATCAAATTCACCTGATGGGAAAGATGACCAGCTGATCTAGGCTGCATTCCTTCCAGAGAGTTCTTCAAAAATTTTTTTAAATTAAATTAAAAATTTTGAAAATTAATCTAAAAATATAAAAAATTTTAATGGAAAAAATAGAAAATCAAAACATTAAAAAAGTTAAAACATCTAAAAATCCTTTTCAAAAAAGCTTCCCTCTGAGCTTTTGAGAAGAGGTTTCCTGTGAGTGGCACGTCAGTGCTGCACTGTTTCTCTTACCTGGAGAAATGTCTTGGCCCATAACCGTGACCTGACTTTCAGGACAGCGCTTTCTCCTCCCCCTAGTTGTCCCACTGCACAGGAGATTTGTAAGCACTCGATATTTGTACAATTCTGCAAAAAACAACAGCAGTAGTGACGAACCAGTGTCTTTAAATTGTGGTAGAGAATCAACACCGAAGTCAGTTTATTTACATTTTGTTTCCTCAGAAGTCATCCCTTAATCCATAAACTTTAAATAAAGAACAAGTACACTGAAATGATCAAGAAAAAACACAGTTTGGCAGGAAAGATGCATCAATGTTAATGGTAATGTAGAGCTAAAACGGAACGTAAAATACAACATAAAATTTAAGCTCTGTTCTAAGGACTTTAAAACAATCTTCCCACATCAGTGACTGAACTGCTGTTTCATATTATCAGAACTTGGGAAGATATTTCTTACAGACAATCACAACACCTGACCCTGGACTAAGTAAATCCTGAAAAAGCTTCGGAAGAAGGTCCATGAGTCCATTATCTCAGAGACCCAATGATATTAAGCCATGGACAGGTATTTGTTCCATAGCTTTATTCTATCTAAGTTACTTCCTGGTTATGAGGCAGAATCTCCTACAAGTTCCATCCATTAAGCTGCATTTATTTATTTATTTATAATTTTTATTGGAATATAGTTGATTTACAATGTTGTGTTAGTTTCAGGTGTACAGCAAAGTGAATCAGCTATATACATACATATATCCACTCTGTTTTAGATTCTTTTCCCATATCAGGTCACCGCAGAGTATTGAGTGGAGTTCCCTGTGCTATACAGTAGGTTCTTATTAGTTATCTATTTTATATACAGTAGTGTGTATATGTCAATCCCAATCTCCCAGTTTATCCCTCGCCCACCTCTTTCCCCCCTAGTAACCATAAGTTTGTTTTGTACATCTGTGACTCTATTTCCCTTTTGTAAATAAATTCATTTGTACCATTTTTTTAGATTCCACATATATTAAGCTGTTTTTAAACTAGTCTGTAGGGTTGCCTAACTTATAATGGGTAACTTTTAATATATGAAATGCATATTCCTAGAAAGAATTCATTATGATGACATTCTATCGAATTGTGTTTTTCTGATTGGATCCCAATATGTAAATCAATGGACACCTCACAATTCATTTTCTGTGTGCCCGTGGATAGGATGATACTTCTCGAATTGTACCCCCTCACTGACCTGGATTTATCCTGTGGATCGTGCTTTATTCATTTCCCACCTCTCAAGCACTGATGCTCAGTAAGCATCAGTTTATTGGATACTATGTGAGGTAGTGGACTGAGGCATCTCACTTTAATGACACTGATAAACCACAGAGTAACCTGAGGAATGTACTATTGATACAATTAGAAACTGTTTTTGGACTTCCCTGGTGGTCCAGTGGTTAGGACTCTGCCCTTCCACTGCAAGGGGCACGGGTTTGATCCCTGGTCAGGGAAGTTTCCACGTGCGGTGTGGCCAAAAAATAAAACGTAATTCTGAACTTAAAAAAATGGTTTGAAAACAAATAAAAACCTTGTCTGAGAACCTCAGAATTCTCCAAAAACAAAGCAGTCAGGATTGTGTATCTGATAAAGTCCAGTAAGGCCAGATTTCTCTAAGACGTTTCCAAATACAGGTGGGCTGGGCCGTTCTGGTTCCCCTAGCTGGGTGCTGAGAGGTTTGGGGCCTTGTGCCTTGAGCAGGAGCAGGAATCTCAAAGTTCTACAGTTTGTGCCCCTTGTGAGGACTCTCCTGTTTGCCTGTGCTCCATTACTGACGTGCTGTGTATCACCAATCCCACCCTCTGGAGGCAAAAGAGGGGAGTCAGAAGGAGGTAATTCTTGTAAACTCCCTGGGATGGTGGTCCCTGTTACCTAGCTCTGTTGGAGGGTTTTTGGAGAAGGTGATGCTCAGGATGAATCTTGAAGGGCGAGGAAGAGTTACTTAGCAGTATGAGGTGAGGAGGGCATGGTTCTCCTGTATAAGACCAGGGCATGTTCAGAAGAGAGGAGAAAAGGGTATTTGGGGGGTGGGGTGGGCAGGTGGAAATGAGATAGGAATGAGGTAAAGTCTAGGTGGTAAAGAATCTTCCTATTTGCTAAGAAGTTTCAGTTTGATTCAGAAGGTCCCGGGAAGCCCATGAAGCATTTTAAGCCAGGGATCTAATCATGTTTGTATTTTAGGGGACGGGTGGTAGGTGAGGAAGAATGGAGGGAGAAGAGTGGGAGGCAAGGAGGTTGATAAAGGCCAAGTGAGAAATGGCCAGAGTCCAAGTGAGAAATGTGGGGCCCTGAACTGACGCAGTGGGACTGGAGAGAGGAAGATGAATTCTGGAGAAGTTTAGGAAGTAGAATAGATCCTTGGTGACTAATCAAAGGTTGGGACGAAGGAGAGAGAGGGATGGGGGAGCTCTTTTGTTTGGGGGATTGCGTGAATGGGTACTGGCTTTCCTGAGATTGGGAATGCTAGAGAAGAGGCACATTTCGGGGGGGTCATGGAGACAGTTTTGCACATGTTGGGGCTGGGGTCGATCAGACATCCAGATGGACCTATACAGTCTAGAGTGTAGTCGGGAGGGGCTAAGATGGCAGAAGGCGCACCTAGGCCTGACTGGAGTCACACAAGGGTCACACAAGAAATTTCTCTAAAAGAGCAAAATCGATGGGAGAGAAGAGGAGGGGGCTGAGGATGGAATCCTGAGGCACAGGAGCATTTAGGGATGGGCAGAAGAGAAGTCGGTGAAAAATTCCAAGAAGGGGCAAGCCAGAAGGCAGGAAGAGAACCAGATGAGAATGTTGTGGGGATGGCAAGAGATGAGATGATTTCAAGAAGTGGTCAAGAGTATCATATGCTGAGGAGGGTCAGAAAGATAAGGTTTCTGTACGCTGAGTAGTGAAAGGGAGGAAGAGAAAGCTTGGAGAGGAGGAGATGGGATGAAAAGTACAAAAGCAGTGGGGACCCAAGATGAGAAAGGCAAGGATATTCTTAGGCGGAGGAGAAATTATAGTTCCATGTTAACAGATACAGATTTTTCCTATGCAAATTGGAAATTATGATCCCAACACAGGATGCTGGCATTTTGCACTTTCAAATTCCTAATCAGAAATGGTATTCAGTAAGTTGTTTTTAACTAAACAAAAACCGTAGGAGGTCTTATTTAGCTTTTGATTTTAAAATAAACTTTGCATAATCACTCTCTATCCCAAATTGTTTTGACTTGACGACATGGGGAGGTGGATGATTTGCAATTTTTGAACCAATAAGACAGAAAGGGAATAAAACATGAGTTAACAAAATCAGATATGGAAATAAAGGATCGCCTTGCTCTCATCTGTAAATAATACGTTTCTACGATATTCAGAGGTTAAAAATCGTCTTGTATTAAAAAGCTTTAATGAGACAGAGAAGGAGGGAAAAAATCTGACCTTACAACAGAAGTGAATAAAATATTCAAAGGAATTTTAGTTATTGAACTTCATTGCCTCAGCGTATGCATGAGAAATACACCAAAGTGGAAAATGGAAAATATATTCGAATCTTGATTTTCCAAATTGTTGGTTCCCATAGGTTTGGACATTGGTTCGCCAGAGGGCTTTCTCATTGGCACTGAATATGAGAATTCTATAGCTGTCAGTTATTGTTTTCTTTTTTTAAAAAAAATCAAGAAAAAGAGGGAGAGGACTCAAATCAATAAAATTAGAAATGAAAAAGGAGAAGTTACAACAGACACTGCAGAAATACAAAGCATCTTAAGAGACTACTACAAGCAACTCTATGCCAGTAAAATGGACAACCTGGAAGAAATGGACAAATACTTAGAAAGGTATAACCTTCTAAGACTGAACCAGGAAGAAACAGAAAATATGAACAGACCAATCACAAGTAATGAAATTGAAACTGTGATTAAAAATCTTCTAACAAACAAAAGTCCAGGACCAGATGGCTTCACAGGTGAATTCTATCAAACATTTAGAGAAGAGCTAACACCCATCCTTCTCAAACTCTTCCAAAAACTTGCAGAGGAAGGAACACTCCCAAACTCATTCTATGAGGCCACCATCACCCTGATACCAAAACCAGCCAAAGATACTACAAAAAAAGAAAATTACAGACCAATATCACTGATGAATATAGATGCAAAAATCCTCAACAAAATACTAGCAAACAGAATCCAACAACACATTAAAAGGATCATACACCACGATCAAGTGGGATTTATCCCAGGGATGCAAGGATTCTTCAATATACACAAATCAATCAATGTGATACACCATATTAACAAACTGAAGGATAAAAACCATATGATCATCTCAATAGATACAGAAAAAGCTTTTGACAAAATTCAACACCCATTTATGATAAAAAACTCTCCAGAAAGTGGGCATAGAAGGAACCTACCTCAACATAATAAAGGTCATATACGACAAACCCACAGCAAACGTCATTCTCAATGGTGAAGAACTGAAAGCATTTCCTCTAAGATCAGGAACAAGACAAGGATGTCCACTCTCACCACTGTCATTCAACATAGTTTTGGAAGTCCTAGCCATGGCGATCAGAGAAGAAAAAGAAATAAAAGGAATACAAATTGGAAAAGAAGAAGTAAAACTGTCACTGTTTGCAGATGACATGATACTATACATAGAGAATCCTAAAGATGCCACCAGAAAACTACTAGAGCTAATCAATGAACTTGGTAAAGTTGCAGGATACAAAATTAATGCACAGAAATCTCTTGCATTCCTATACACTAATGATGAAAAATCTGAAAGAGAAATTAAGGAAACACTCCCATTTACCACTGCAACAAAAAGAATAAAATACCTAGGAATGAACCTACCTAGGGAGACAAAAGACCTGTATGCAGAAAACTATAAGACACTGATGAAAGAAATTAAAGATGATACAAAAAGATGGAGAGATATACCATGTTCTTGGATTGGAAGAATCAACATTGTGAAAATGACTATACTACCCAAAGCAATCTACAGATTCAGTGCAATCCCTATCAAACTACCAATGGCATTTTTTTTACAGAATTAGAAAAAAAATCTTAAAATTTATATGGAGACAAAAAAGACCCCGAATAGCCAAAGCATTCTTGAGGGAACAAAACAGAGCTGGAGGAATCAGACTCCCTGACTTCAGACTATACTGCAAAGCTACAGTAATCAAGACAATATGGTATTGACAGAAAAACAGAAATATAGATCAGTGGAACAGGCTAGAAAGCCCAGAGATAAACCCACGCATCTGTGGTCAACTAATCTGTGACAAAGGAGGCAAGGATATACAATGGAGAAAAGACAGTCTCTTCAATAAGTGGTGCTGGGAAAACTGGACAGCTACATGTAAAAGAATGAAAGCAGAACACTCCCTAACCCCATACACAAAAATAAACTCAAAATGGATTAGAGACCTAAATGTAAGACGGGACACTATAAAACTCTTAGAGGAAAACATAGGACGAACACTCTTTGACATAAATCACAGCAAGATCTTTTTTGATCTACCTCCTAGAGTAATAGAAATAAAAACAGAAATAAATGAATGGGACCTGATGAAACTTAAAAGCTTTTGCAAAGCAGAGGAAACTACAAACAAGACAAAAAGACAACCCTCAGAATGGGTGAAAATATTTGCAAATGATTCAATGGACAAAGGCTTAATCTCCAAAATATATAAACAGCTCATGCAGCTCAGTTTCAAAGGAACAAACAACCCAATCCAAAAATGGGCAGAAGACCTAAATAGACATTTCTCCAAAGAAGACATACAGATGGCCTAGAAGCACATGAAAAGCTGCTCAACATCACTAATTATTAGAGAAATGCAAATGAGAATGGGCATCATCAGAAAATCTACAAACAACAGATGCTGGAGAGGGTGTGGAGAAAAGGGAACCCTCTTGCACTGTTGGTAGGAATGTAAATTGATACAGCCACTATGCAGAACAGTATGGAGGTTCCTTAAAAAACTAAAAATAGAATTACCACCTGACCCAGCAATCTCACTACTGGGCATATACCCAGAGAAAACCGTAATTCAAAAAGATACATGCACCCCAATGTTCATTGCAGCACTATTCACAATAGCCAGGTCATGGAAGCAACCTAAATGCCCATCAACAGACGAATGGATGAAGAAGATGTGGTACATATATACAATGGAATATTACTCAGCCATAAAAAGATACGAAATTGGGTCATTTGTAGAGACATGGATGAATCTAGAGACTGTCATAGAGAGTGAGGTAAGTCAGAAAGAGAAAAACAAATATTGTATATTAATGCATACATGTGGAACCTAGAAAAATGGTACCGATAACTGGTTTGCAAGGTAGAAATTGAGACACAGATGTAGAGAACAAACGTATGGACACCAAGGGGGAAAAGCGGTGGGGGGTGTGTGTGTGATGAATTGGGCAATTGGGATTGACATTTATACACTAATATGTATAAAATAGATAACTAATGAGAACCTGCTGTATAAAAAAGATAAAATTCAAAAAAAAAGAATTGAGGTATAACTGACATAGAACACGATTAATTTCAGGTATACAATGAAATGATTCAATATTTGTACATATTGTGAAATGAGCACCACAATAAGTCTACCTAACACCCATCACCACGCATAGTTACATAATTTTTTTTCTTGTGATGAGCACTTTTAAGCTCTACTCTCTCAGCAACTTTCAAATATGCAGTACGGTATTATTAATTGTAGTAACCATGCTGTACCTTACAACCTCATAACTTAAATCATTGTTTTCGGTTCTGTCATTCTTCCTGGAAACTTTTAAAAAATAATAATATTAGTTTTATTAATTTATCCTAAACTGCATAGCATATAGATTCCCTACTCTTATGTTTTGAAAAATATTACAGTGCCATAAAAATTTACAGGAACTTGAGTCATATCTGCCAACTGCCATAGCTTTTTGCCATGTAATTGCAGGTACTTCTATCAAGATTATAATAAATGTTCCTCTCTTGATTTAAGTTTAACTGATTATGTTAGACTTGCTCCTTGCACTTTGTGGCCATTTCCGTGTTTGAAACTGTTTGTATAGTCAAGATGAAATAAATACATGTCAGAGCATGTTCAAGACATACATTTTCACTAATTAAATTTTTATTGTCTTTTCAGTGGGATCTGGGGAAGAAAACTAGGCAAATACATGTGTTCAGTCTGTCATCCTGACTTGAAAAATTCTGTTTTATACTGCTGTTTTTCTATATATTTGGTTACTTTTTGCCCTACCCATCCCTATGTGTCTCTACTTGTGAAGCGCTGGGAGATTATGTTGGTTTTATTATCGTTTGTTACAGTGATCAAAGATTCTTGAGGCAGTACACTCATTATATGTCAGGTCTGGCATAAATGTTTTAAAAAGACATACATTGAAAAACACCACAACATTTTAACCTTTTTTACACATACAACCAATGGCATGAACATTCACATTGGAATGAGTGGGAAAACTGAATCTAAAATGCTGAGTTATGGGACTTCCCTCTCCATCCACTGGTTAAGACTCCGCACTTCCACTGCAGGGCGCAGGGGGTTGATCCTTGGTCCAGGAACTAAGATAAAATAGTGCATGACACGCAGCGTGGCCAGAAAAAAAAGCTGAGTCATGAATGCCGTCCACAGTTTCACGAAGGGCTGACTAAGCTCAGGCTAGATCCACCACAGACCCCACTGCTTTGGGCCCAGGAAATCTGCAAATACCATCCTCGATTCTTCCACTGGAGCAGAGAATTGTGAGAGTCGGGAATGGACACCCCAAGGACCCACTGCATGGGCAGTGTTCCAGGCTCACTTCAAACTCTCACCAGTTCAGTGTCTGGGGACCGGCTGATGACTGAATCTTTGTCTTCTTGAAATGCATGAAAGGTCACCTTTTATGTTTTCATTGTTATTTCTCTCCTGTGGCCCCCAGGGCAGGTTCAGAAGAGTGAAAAGCTTATATTACAAAAAAAAAAAAAAAAAAGTAGTTGCTTTCACACCTACAATACGTACTGCCAAAAATTGGGGCGTATCTGAGCCTGGGAGGGGACTGAAAAGCAGTACTTGAAGTTAAAACCACGTGCATTTGGGAATTCTGTCCAATCCAAAATCTGCGCACTGAGACAACTCACCAGGACCTTGGCGGGGCTCTGTCTGTGAGGCTCCAGCGCAGGCACGTCTCTCTTCCTGACCAGATGAGGGATGGTGGAGTTTCGCAAAAAGGCGCTCAGCTCAGGGGTGTCTTCGGCGGGGGCAGCGGGCTGCAAAGAGCGAGCCAGAAACAGCACATCAGGTACATGAGCGCTCGGTACCTTTTCACTTGCCTTGAGTGCTAGGCAATTTTTTTTTTTCGTGACTGTGATTCACCTGAGAATTCAGACCCGTTCTCATTGACCAGCAGCATACGCATCAGCAAGAGGAACCACACTGGTGGCAAACAAGCCTTTCCATTCTCCACTTATAGGAATCCCTGAAGCCCAGGGAATGCACTCCTGGAAAGTTTATCTTTATAAGCATAAGATTTTAAGCAGAAGTGATTTCCCCATAAGGGCAGAGAGGGTGGAAGTGACTTTCTAAGTGTGAGCTGTCATTTTCCCATTACTTTGCTCTCATTGTCGATCAGGGAACCGAGGGACATTCTGTGTGGTGAGATGCATCCTGAGGTGGCAGAAAAGTGAGGTGCTGATGGTGGGGAAACAGCCAGATGTGGTCAAGGACTTGGGCGTGTCTGGGCCCCAAACCCTGTAGCTGTTAAGTAGTGCTCCCTCAGGAGAGAGCTGTGTTGCAATGAACATGACTCTTCCCTAGCACACCACGTGAGCAGTGTGCCATGATGGAGCTTGTTTTCAGCCCTGAGTTTGTTTTGCAAGTGTTCCAGAACTTACGATGTTATCTCAGGCTCCGTGCTGGCCCTATCTGATCACCGAATAAATATTTTGAGAATTCCAGTAAATCACACATAGTATCCCATTAAAATTCTTTATTTTAGACCGACTGAATATAAAACCTAATTTTTTGCTCCCCACTACCTGTCCCTGACAGCACATCTTCTTTTACCCAGTCTTTTTTTTGTAGTCACAGGAAGAATCCTAGTATGCTCGTCTCCGTGGAATGAAAAAAGATATGCCTACACTGCAGCTGAAATGATAGGGCTCATCATGTCCTAAGAACCTAGAAAAATCTACTGGATAAACAGAAAGATAGAGTCCAGGCTTCTTGGTATGACACAGCCCCCTATATGCTGACCTCCGTCTGCTGCACCAGCCTCCCCCTTCATCAAGAGGCCCGGGCATCCTGCTTCCCAGCAAGCAGAACGACGCTCCACTCCTGCCCGGCACCAGGCTGACTCCCTGAGGCCTGTCTGATGTTCCAGATGATGGCTGTGCTCTCCATCAGCACCTGTCAAGCTGTACAGTCACTGTCTGCCAACTGGTGTGAGTTGCCCCATGAGAAAATGTCAAGTGAGAAGCATAGAGTCATATATAACATCCAACAAATATCAGAAAAAAAAGAGGAAGGAGACCCAGCCGGGAAAAGTCACAGGGGGAAATCAGATGTAGGAGACACCCCAGGAAAGTGATTCTGCAGCAGCCTCAGGAAAGGAAAGTTGCAAAAATAGTGACTAATGGGCTAGATTCTTTGCTATTCCTCCCATGGACAGGTTAGGGTCTAATCCCCCCCTTAAGCCTGGGCTGGCTTCAGGGACTTGCTTGACCAAAAGAATGTAGCAGAAAAGAAAAATAAATGAAAAATAAGTGACTAGGAATGTTAAATCCTGCCGAGGAATAAAGAAAGGTTAGGACTAAAAGGATTCACTGAATTTGTCACTTAAGAAAGTATGGACGTACGATCCAGCAACTCCACTTCTGGCTAGTCACCCGAAGAAAACAGAAACACTAACTGGGAAAGCTATCTGCACTCATGTTCAGTGCAACACTGTTTCCAATAGCCAAACCTGGAAGCAACCTAAGTGTCCACCAGCGGATGAATGGACAAAGAAATTGTGCTAAACATATACAACGATATACAATGCAGAATTATTCAGCCATAAAAAAGAAAGAAGTCCTGCCATTTGTGACAACACGGATGGACCTTGAGGGCAATATGTTCAGTGAAATAAGACACAGAAAGACCTTATGATCTTACTTACAAGTGAAATCTAAGAAAACAAAAGCAAAAAAAATCACGAAACAAACTTATCAGAGAATAGATTGGTGGTTGTGAGAGGTGAGGGTCAGTGGTGGGTGAAATGGGTGAAGGGGATCAAAAAGTACAAATCTCAGTTATAAAGTAAATAAGTCCTGGGGATGTAATGTATAGCATGGTGGCTATAAGTAACAATAGTGTAGTGTATATCTGAAAACTGCTAAGAGAGTACATCTCAAAAGTTCTCATCCCAAGGGAAAAAATTTGTAAATATATAAAGTGATGGATGTTAACCAGACATCATGATCATTTTGCAATAGATACAAATATCGAATCATTATGTTGTACATCTGAATACAATAAAATGTTATATGTCAATTATATCTCAATTAAAAAAAAAAAAAAGAAGTTATGGATGCCCTTTCCTGAGCAGGGGATTGGTATAGGTGGAAACTGAACCACAGAAGCTAAAGAATGAATGGGTTTAGAGAAATGGATAATTATTTGAAGAAGTATGAAATTAAATCTCAATCTTATTCTCATATTAACTAATTCCTAATGGCTAAGAGATGAGGTGCAGCTTCATCCTCCAAATAAGAAGGCACTGGAACAAAGCAAAATAAAACATGAATATTCTTAGCAGCTATTTATAAGGGAGACAAAAGATAGTAGCATAAAGCTTTAAGGGCATAAAGAGGATGCTGGCTTAGAAGTTACGACATTTATACAAAAGACTACTGGACAGTTTTTTAAAAATGATGTAGAGCTATGTAGTAATTTAGAAAGATATAAGATCTTAGTAAGAGGAAAAGGCAGGTTACAAAATTGCACACATAATACGATTTTTTTAAATGGCTGTTTATTTACATTGTGTGTCAGAAATAGGACTATTCAGAATAGCCATCTAATTGTTAGGCAGTGGTGGAGTTTTAATGATATTAAGGAAGTTTTGCTAATTACTTTTTAGGTATGATAATGGTATTATGGATTTCTAAAGAGTGTCCTTAATTATTGGCAATATACAATGAAATGTTTATGGGTGAAGTGGAAAAATAATGCATAAATAAATAGAAAATATAACAGTAAGTGGGTGGTGACATTACTGGAAATTAAATATTTTCTTCTTTATCTTTTTACGTCTTGCCTGATATATTCCTATGATGGACGTTTAGTACCTCTTAAGATGAAAACCAAAAAAATTATAATAAGAGTAAAAGAGAAATAAGGAAGTAGGGGTAGCAAGCTTGGCTAACAATGGAAGGGAAAAGAAATCCGTTCTTGTAAGAGGATACAGAGGCAAGTTATTTGCTTATTGTTTGTTTTGAAGATGGAGGAAATAAGTAACGTTATAGGCTCCAAGGAAGGAGCTAGTAGAGAGGAGGTTGCAGATACAGGAAACGGGGAATAGTGGATGCAGCAAAGTTAAATTTGGAACTGGGAGAACTTTCCTCTGAAAGTGCTGGAGAGGAGCTAAGAATGAGGGAGAGATGATTGGAAGGTGTATGTGTGGGTGGGAGGCGGGCGGTGAGGAGGGATTTGGGATGGGAAATGGGTCATTTGAAGACTGTCTCGCTTTAAGGTCACCTGCTAATAGTAGTGATGTTCAAGAGACTGGATAGGAGGTACGGGGAGAGGAGTGAAGGTCTGGAGAAGCCGGTTGAGGAGAGCCGGAGGGAGAGACCATCAGATGGCAGAGGGGAGTCTGCAGATGCTGCGGCCCAGTGAGCACGAGCCGCCCTCGGTCTGCAGCAAGCCCGCAGGCTAAGTGGTAGAGAAGCCAAAATCTGGGAGGGTGCAGGGACTCGGAAAGGATAGAGGACAAGGGAGGCGAAGTGAGGGAGCTTGTACAAGAATGTTTTAACCAGCTCATCGTGGATTCCAGGCTTGGCAGGAAAGAAAGCATGGCCAAAGGCAGCCTTGGGAGTCGGGTGGGTGGACTGACTCAGAGAACGTTTTCATATCAAGGAAGAAAAGGGCTAATGGAGAAAGGAAGTGAGGAAAAATAGAAAAGCAGGAGATTGATTTAGAGTCTTGGATGCTGAACTGAATATTTCAGAGGTCAGGTAGCTAGAGGTGATGTTCAGAGCACTGGGGTGATGAGGTGCCTGGGAGTGGGGTGAGGGTCAGCCCCATGGCCTTTGCAGCATTCCAGGACAATGGCAGGTGAGCCATGAGTTAGCTCAGGGATACTCAGTGGTGGAGAATCTGATAGAGAAACCTTTACAGCGTAAGATTAAAACTTGAGCTTAGACAGAAAATTCAGAATTGTGGAAATCTTTAAGATTCCCTTATATGTTTTCCATCATACACTCTGCGTGTGTGTGTGTGTGTGTGTGTGTGTGTGTGTGTGTGTGTGTGTGTAATTTTTGCTTTGAGATTTGTTATGTCCAATTTCTTCTTTTTTTAATAGGTCACTGGGAGACATGTTAACTTTGTAAGTAACCAAACTATAGAGCAGAGATGCTGGAAAGAACTAGGGCATATTTTTTATTCCCAAGGTGTAGCCTAGTAGTAGTAGTAGTAGTAGCTGTAGTAAAATAATAACCCAAAGAGAAGAAAACTCTTCAGCTTCCTGTGTGTTCCTATCAGATGCAGCTTGTGCACAGATAAAGTTATGACACAACCTATTGTGGTGGTCCCTGGTGTACCGTTTCTCACAAATATTTCTAAGTGGTCTCTCGGTAAAACAAAGGACTTTCTCTGAGCTAGAGAATGAACGTATGACACAGCAGGGGTTGGCTGATAAAATGTGTTTCTTTCTTTTAGTGACATTGTTTTACAAACAGAGGAATGCCATGCTTAAACACCATCATCAGAAAGTCTTCCAATGGCTCGCAACACAGTTTTCTCAAATGGCATTCCAGAAATTATTTCCAAGGACAAAACAAAATACAACCCAAAAAACAAGGTAGAAGTTATCCAAGAAACGTAAACAGTTAGTTAAAGGCTATTTTCCAGATGAATTTTCAGAGCCTGTTTCACAATGGATCATGAACCCATAAGTCAAGTTTTTCCTTAATCTGAAACCCTTAGGGGTGAGGGAGGCTGGCCCCTTAGCGCCCATGTTAGGCGGACTTTCAGTTCAGGGTAATGTTTGCTAAGTGCTATGCAAGCTGGTGGTAAACACTCATGTATCTTCTTTAGAACAAACATGAAAATTGCTTCTTTCTGCAATAAGGAAACAATTGTTAGCAATATGGCTCTCTCCCCAGGGCTAGTCTGAATCTGACCCCAACAGGAGTTTTCTATTTTCATAAATCTTCACAAACTCTTACTCTAGGATAGGTTGAAATTTACAGATTAAGTTAAATTAAAGTGGCTGGAATGTGCAATGCAGTTGGAAACGCAGCTTTGGAAGAAGAGTTGGGTGACATTAGATTAAGGGCTCTGTGGATCCAAACAAACGCAACACACACTCTGTTTTCAACTTGTTTGTCATTTGCCTTTGGATTTCGGATATTCCTAGTCCACAAGGGGCAGCGCCCTTCTCTCCTGTGACACTTTGCCTGTAATTAAATCGAAACGGAGACAAGTCCAAGGGGTCGGTCCACCATGTCATTTTCTTTAAGACATAAATGTTCAGGATTTATTGGGAGAGAAAAAAACCACAGCTGTTTTTTAACCTCCTGAACAGTTCATGCAAAGCATAACTGAAAGAATCAGTTCACTCCTTTGGTGATTTTGAAGCTTAGTTGTTGGACATGTGTTTTTACCTTCTGAAATATACATGAGAACTTGAAGACCATCTTAAAGAGAAGGTAAGGCAAAGAGAAATAGACCTCAGAAAGTATGTCTTTGGTGGCTGAAAATTGGCCATGTGATAAGTAACACTACTACAGGTGGTGTTATAAGTAACAGGTGAATGAAATTCCTCTATCAGAGAGAGCAGGAGAGAAAGGAGAGAGAGAGGAGAGAGGAGAGAGGGAGGGGAGAGAGAGGGGGAGGGAGGGGAGGGGGGAGGGAAGGGGGGAGAGAAGGAGGGGAGAGAGGGAGGGGGAGGGAGAGAGAGGGAAAGAGAGACAGAGAGAGAGAGAGTTGGGCTGGGAGCTGCTGCGCTACGAAGTACCAAGTGTCCTGCACTCTGAATTAACAAGAAGCAGTAGCACATGGAGGCAGTTATGAAGGAAGAAAATTCTCTTAAGGATAAGGCAAAACTATGCAAGTTTGCCAAGCCACTGTCTGATTTAAGAAAGCAATTTGCAGGGCTGTAATCCCTGATGAACAGTTTCTGTGTTTCTGCTTTCCATGTCTGCACTCTCTGGTTGTAATTTGGACTTCCTGTGGGAGCGGCCTTGTTCAAGAGATCAGTTCTCAGTGGTAACTTCCTGCTTTCTGCGGCTCCAAAGACAGTTCTTTCTACCTTGGCTTTCTCTCTTGCTATCAGTTGTCCTAGTCCAGTCCCCGTGAGATCATTTTTACCTCAGGATTCTCCCTTCTTGAACTCAGCCCCAGAACATTCTACTGTGATCTTAACGCAGGTTGGATTTGACCACCTTGTTTGTTTTGCTCTCTGGGCACAGTCTTACAATCCGTAGCTCTGTGTCCCAGCATCTCGTACTTGGCTGTTCCTGACAAAATCTTGCCAATTAAAAAAGTTCTTTACTCTCTATGCAAATTTGGTTCCTTAATCGTGTTTACTTTTTCAACTTCATCTTATCGAGAGATTGTAGCCTGTTTGAAGGACTCTCCCAACCCTAGGATAGAGTCCACCAAAATAAGAAAATTGGTAGTTTGAAATCATTATTTTACTGCCTTTAGAATAGTTGAGAAATACTTTACCCAATTCTAAAATTTTATTCCAAGGAGGATCTGGAACGAATTAGATTTAATGGATTGGTTGGAGTGCTGCAGACAGTTGAAGGTTTCAGAATATTTCAGATGGTAGGATGTGGGGAAATGGCCGCCTCCAAACCCTCTGTCCCTGCCCTAGACCATGGAGTCTGGAAGTAGAAACTTCACGGCCACCTGTTTCTGCCCCCAGGCTTGTAGAAGACAGAGAAATGAAGTGGAACTATCATGGGAGGAACAGAAAACCAGAGACCACAGCCTTTTCATTGGAGTTGGGAGTGAAAGCCGGGGTGACAGTGACACTCCCAAGTGCCACCCCTCATGCTTGCTTGGGCTGCACTCCGCAAGGGTCTGTGCACCTCGGTCAAGCTTTTCCTGAAGCCCATCATCTCCCCGGGCTTCTTTCTACCCCCACGCTCAGACGTTTGAACAGTGTCAGAAAGCAGGCTGAGTGGGTCCCCGCGCAGGCTAACATGAGGCAAGCACTTACAGATAAAAACCTCACTCCCTTCTGAATGTGTCCTCCCTGCCCGCAACCCTAATTTAGTTGCTGATGCTCTGTACTTGGGTAACAAATGAGTGGGATGTGGGTGAGATCTTGTGCCCACTTTCTGCTAAGACAGTCACAGGTCTTAGGAGAACACGGACATGGTGGTGGCTTTCCAACGTGGTCAGTGTCTCCTCTTCAAACCTTGTGGACATTCGGGTAACTCATGGGATAACCAAACAATACACTTCCTGTTAGAGCTGAACCCGGTCAGGCCTACTTGCACTTGGAGGCTGAAGTGAGGAGAGTGCATTTGGAAGGCATACTTAATTTATAGGTGGGTTGTATTTCAGAAGGTTTTCAGCCTTGAATGTTTGGCACTCAGAATACCTTCGTCTTTAGAAATGATGTTTTAAATGGTGATTCAGTTCTCGGGCCAGCCCACAAGAAAATCTACTTTATCCACAGTATGGCTTTGATGCATACAGCTAAGTATTTGCAATAAAAAATAAGGCCAGGGCAGTTGCTACATGAGTAATTTTTTAAAATAGGAAAAAAATGGTTGTGTTAAGTACATTACATTAAATGCTGATAGACTTAATTAGAGTGAAGCCTTGTGGAGATTCTGCGGAGGATATCTGGGGAATTTCAAAGGTTTTAGAGCTGGGGGCACTGGTTCCTTAAAGTGGGTGGCCTAGAAAATGTTTCAGAGGAAATCCGATGGTTTCCAATTCATAAGCCGATCTCCTGAGAACTTGTGAGAGTTGGAAAGAGTCAGTGAAGGAGAGAGCTATTTTCTGTGGTAAGTGGATAAAAGTGAAAATATACATGGGAGAAGTGGACTAAAAAATTGTATGTGAACACAAGAGGAAGGGAGTTTTTGTGAAAGGAAATCAACTGAATGGCTGAAGAGGAAAACATGGTGGGGCACTCTGGAAATCCTCTGGAAGAAATTTCAGAAAGTTGAGGTGGTGGTTCCTCCTCTGATAGGTCCATGGTTGGGACATTTTGGTGGCTGATCCAGTGGAGACTGGAGCTTCCTCAGAAAAGACTGGTAGATGCAGAGGTTTTAGAGACACTCACCACCTATCCCTCTACTCATAAAGAAATTGTAGAACCATATAGTAAGGAATTGTACATTCGTCCACGCATAGGTAAGATTTAATACTGTGGTTTGATTCTGCCTATGTGAATGTATTTCTGTGGTTTGATCCTGCCCATGTGAATATATTTCTGTGGTTTGATCCTGCCTATACGAATATATTTCTGTGGTTTGATCCTGCCTATACGAATATATTTCTGTGGTTTGACCCTGCCTATGCGAATATATTTCTGTGGTTTGACCCTGCCTCTGCGAATATATTTCTGTGGTTTGACCCTGCCTCTGCGAATATATTTCTGTGGTTTGATCCTGCCTGTGCGAATATATCTCTGTGGTTTGATTTTGCCTATGCGAATACATTTCTGTCTCCTTTTTCCTTATACCATATCCACCCCCTCTCTGCTCCCCAGTTAAAGAACTAAGTTTCTAAAAAAATTAGATAGTTTAAAATAAAACTATCTATACTCCAATTAAAAAAAAAAAACCCTGGCAATTAGCTTTGATGCAAGAATCTGAAATCGATATGAGATTTAAAAGTTTACCTGGCCTATTCTTTTGACAACAACAAGATATAATAAATAATTTGCTAATTTCCCATTCATATTTAAGACAAAGAATAGACTGTTTAGCTTTGCATTATCCAGAAAGAAAGAAATTGCCAAGTAAATTAATAGTGACTTCACCAAGAAACTATTTACTATCTTAAGAGGAAAGTAATTTCCAAGTACTCTCAACTGTTTATAGCTACTCATATAAAAATTGATTATCAAGTTTTAAAATCTATTTATTGATAAAAGCTCATTTAGACTCTTTGGGTCATACTTGTTAAATACAGGTAAAAGTACTTTGAGAACCTGAAAGTAGTAACCTTTCAAGTTTTCCATGAATTCAGAATTTCAAGAATTCACAACTTGTTATACTGAGTTATTTTAGCGTGCTCTTACTTTCTATTGTAATCAAATCTTATATTCAGTTTCTACAGATGGAGTTTTATAAAATAAGCATAACTGAGTTGCATTTTAAAAAGTACTAGCCTCAGAAAGATTTTTAATCAAAGTCTATACTTTAAGAAATAACTGGCTAGCAGGGAATGCAGGTAATGGGGACATACTCCCACCCAGTTTGCACGAATCTGCCAATGTTTAAGGCTAGTTATCTATTGGTACCATTACAGCCAGTGTAAACGTTTGTTAAATTGCAACAAAGAAAAAAATAACTCACCACCAACACACTGCACCAAGTTACATAATATATACAAATATATAGAAATAGTGTCAGATACACACTAAGCATTAAACTCAAAGAGAGTTAGAAACCTGCTGCATAATCATGTGCTCCAAGAATCTCAGGACTGAAATAGGGTCTCAGGTAACTGCAGAACAAGAGATGTGAACGTTTTCATTACGTAGATGTTATCTATTAACATTTAAAGATACTATTTTCTAATAAGCTGCTGTCCTTGAAGATGTTAAAATTATCTCAGTGAAGAACAAAGAGAGAGGAAATGGGGTGGGGCGGGGGAAGGATGCCAAGGAGGAAGTATTTTAAATAATTTTGTGGAATACAAGTGGCCTTATTTATTAGTTCCCCATGAAGAATGAGGCTTGTTGCCCCACAAATCCGTGAATACTGGACCTCCTTTCAATCTTCCTCTCTTTGAATAAAAGGCATGTTGGGTTGAAGAAGAAATCCTTTCATAATGTCAGTGCCCCAGTGCCACTGGTTGAGAACAGAGGAGGACCTGCGTTCCGGATGATTGAATTAGTATTTCCCAAAGCCCGCCCTCTGCTCATCATGTCCCTGCCAGTACTAGAGAGTGTTAATGAAGTTCTCTTTTGAGGACATCTCATTAACAAGGGATTTTTTTTTTTTTCCATTCAAATGTGACATTTTCAAAGGCTTACACTCATTAATTTCTTTCCTTCCCAGAAGGAACCCAAAGCCAGATTTGGGTTTTAATCTGGACAAAATCAGCTCTGTGGATGCTTGAGGTCCTGGGTAGTGCAAGTGTGACTCACAAACCAGCAGATGGTGATCGGGTTGGGGGTCTGCAGAGAGGCAGAATCTCAGACCCCCTCCAGACCCTGTGTCTTACAGAGACCTCCAGGTGATTCGGATGTGCTTAGAGTTTGAGAAGCCCTGACCTAGGTGCCTCTATAAGCTGGGGGTTCTCAGGGCATTAAGATGGACTTTGGCAAATTATCGCATTTCACTACTTGCTATTGGCAACATCTGGAAAAGCCCATTTTGGCAAAGACCCTTATGTTTTTTGGCAATATACCAAAAAAGACTTTATAAATAGCATTTTGTACAAATTCTCCAAAACATGACATGGGGTCTATTTCTGATTTGGGTTTAGTCATGCTGCTGGTCAAACCATGTGTAAGAGGTAATATCGAAAGAGGCTAAATGAATGACAGATTACCATGAGCAATAAAACCAGGAGAAACTGAAGTTTTCTGGGAGTGATATTTTAAGTTAGAGCTGGTATTTTACCTATGACAGTGAAAGCAAAGATCTGATCAGTTATCACTGAAGTAACATAATCACTTTGCTTTTTACTTTTAGTAAGCCACTGTTTGTATTTTCTCCTTACCATGAAAAATAGAGCCAAGCTGCTGGTTAGACAAGGCTTCTTACCTTTATATCCTGTGGGTTGATATCAGGATTTGTTTGACATCGCAGAGGTCCCAGAGTTTGAATATGAAAAATGTAGAGGAGAAATTCATCCCGGGCAGAGAAGGGCCAGCCCACCTCCAGGAGGGTATCACTGATGGTGCTTGGTCCAATATTGTGCAGCTACAAGCAAGGAACACATGATGGAATGGTTAGCACAAGGCAGCAAGATGAAATCAAACTCCATAGACTCTGGACCTCTTCTAAAGAAGCCTTTATTTTGGCTTTAAGTCAAAGCCAAAATATGGACTTTGACCATGAAAACAGGAAGACAGAGTCTCTATAAGCAAGAGGAGTTCTGAAAGCAAAAGATGAGCTGATGCTGAGAGAAGACGATTCAATCTGTGAAGCTCTAAGGGTAGAGTTCCTCTGCAAAGACCAGATTCACCATGTCTGATAATTGTGCAGTTTACCTTACATTTACATTAATCTAATCACAGTGCTAGGAATGCCATTTTAATTATCTGCTTTCTAAACTTGGTTATTCTTTCTTTACATCGAAATCTGCCCCTTTCCTGACTACTGATTTGTCAATTGCAACCATATGCGATGCACTTTCTCTCACCCTCTGGACAAATGGCTATCCATCAAATACCAGAGATGGTCCGGGCTCACCACAGTGCACTTCAAGTGTGCATTTCAAAGCTGAGCCCCTTCTGTCTTAATCAACGAATCTCAAGGAAAGAAAGGCCACAGTGCATAAGGAGATGAACATTTCGAACACAAGAATCCTATACTTGCAGGACACAAAACATTAAGTGGATTTAAATTTACTGTGGTTTTCAAAAATTCACTTCAAAGTTAGCTGGGACCTTTTGTCTTTTTTTTTCACAGTTCTGACAGCTGTAATGATCCATAAAACAATTTATTATTGGTTTTGCTTATTAGGTGGCTTGTTTAATTCATATTATCAAAGCAACATGGCATCCTGTGATAAAAGTATATTTTGAGACAAGAGATTAGCCTGTAAGAAATGTTCAACGATTACTTTTGGCACTACTGGTTATTACCCTAAAATTTTATGATCCATTTTGCTCAGATTAGAAACAGGGCTGCCCTGAGAATGATTGAGTTTGAATGTTTTCAGACTTTAAAATTTCACCATTCTTAAGGAGAAACTAGTACACACAAGGTTTAATAAATTATTTGACAATAATTTTTCTTCCAGCTAGGTTCTTAATCTGAATGGCCTTGGGGACTGTGTTATCCTTTTGTTATCAAGAGAGCTTAAGCCAAAGCTTTGATCCAGCTTTGGACAGGGCTTCTGATTCTGGACCACAGGTTGGGCACATGGCAGGCTTTCATGTTGACACTGCACAGGAGCTGATGCTTCTTCCCCATATATGTAAACAGCTCATCAGTTTTGAAATGGCTTTATTGTTATCCTTAGAGAATGCTATTCATGTCCCTTGTAGCTTGAGATGAAAGTCACAGAATTATTGGGTCAGCGGCATGCAGGATAGGGAGCATTGACCAAGAAGGAACCTCAAACAGAAAATGGCTTGTAACATCATTTTCACCAGATTTCCATTCTTGGTCCCTTGAAGATGAACAGGAAAAACTGTTCTCCACTGATAGCATTTACTTTATTTAAAGAAAAAAAAAGAACAACTATTAAACTAACCCTTTACTCTATCTTGGTTTCTAACTATAAAAAAATTTAAATGTTTCATATAATGTGTTCACAAAGCTCTTCCCTATAAACAGTTTAACACTTGAAGTGGGATCAGATCATCAGGGCTTTATCAGGAGCTCGTGGTTTGCTTCTGAAAAATCAGTGGACTATTTTAAATCTCAGAATAAGATACATGTCTGATTGGGGTTAGTCGAATGAACAGTAAAATTATTCTTACCTATCTACCATCCACCCACATTATATATGCATTTTGGGGGGTACAATTGTGAATAATCCATACAGTTTTCTCTGTCTGGTAACTTCTGGTTGGTGACCCTTTAGTTTAAGAGGTGGGTGGGTTTTAAAAATAGCTGAAAATGTAGGAAGAAGTGAAAGTCTAGGGAGCTAGTCATTTTTAGAAGTAGGCTGTCCAAACATTAAAAGAGAGGAAATAAAGAGCATTTAAAAATGAACAGGAGCAAGATAAAATGTTTCTCACTGTATAATGGCTCTCGCCACTAAAAAGCAAGTGACGGTAGAGTGGTTACTTAACAGGACACTCCCAGCACCCACTGCAATATGAGAGCAAATGAGGACAAATCTAGGCAGGATATAAACAGCTCCGACCTCAGATTGGTGTCTTTTATTATTACTAAAGAGCATAAGAACAAACCCTGAACGCAATTTCAACAGAGACAACGGCTACCTCATAAATATGTTCCACCAATGGTCCAACTCCCTCCTCCTTGCGGGGCTTCTCTTCCGGTTCCCAGTTACGAATGGGCAGAACGATCTGCGGAGGGTGGGATACCCTGAAACATGGAATGTGACGTCAATGGCTGGTGCTGGCACATGTAAAGAACGCTTCACTTGTGTGGAGTACATTAACAGCGGCGGCAAAGAGTGACTGTCAGTTTATTTGAATAGATATTTCCCGCAAGGAAAAAAGTAGTGAAAGTTTTGTTCAGCAAAATCACTAATAGGTAAGGGTCTGAAATATCTCTTAATTAACTGGTCTCTAGCTCAGATTGACTATTTTATAGCATCTCCTCTCTTGGGCACTAGGGGGCAGAGCAGAGAGCATGCCTGAGCTGAGATGGATAATTTCACATATACATACGTAAATACATACATCTATCTATAGATCCTGTGTAAGTGTGTGTGTGCGTCCGCGTGCACGCGCGTGTGTGTACAGGATCTATAATCCATGCTTTATGCCATATCAAGAAATGGGACATTTTTGTGGATAAAAATCTAGACTTCTGTGTGGTGTGTTAAATGTCCAGTTGTGACGAAATACCGTTTCTAGTTAAATACTGCAGAGTGGAAAAGTGGCCACTTGTATATTTCTCCTTCTTAGATTTCTCTGGCTTTCCATGAACGCAGGCATACCTCTCACAAGGCCAGGCCCAGAGCCAAAATAAAGCCTGATCAAGTTCTAGAGTTATTTTATAGATAACTGAAAGCGTGAGACAGAGTGAGAGAATGTGAGAGTTACATGGTAGAATCATGTAAGTAAGATATTAACTTGTTACATCGGTATTTTTGCCTGCTACTTACACCTAGAAAGGGAGCACGTGGCATCATTCCATATTAAAAATTGATTGCAAACTAAATTGTTATTGTTATATAATCTTAAAAAGGATAATTCCCCCCAAACAATGCTTTCTAGCAGTTTTTAGGTAAAAGGTATCTTTAAAAGAATTCTCAGACCTTCAGCTAACTTCAGCAGAAAACATCTCTTGGCAATCCGAAGTCTTAAATGCCCTTTTAAGAGTACCCAGTAATTAGCACAGCCTTTAGCAACTTCGGATGTTATCTTTTGGGTAATGTCTTTCTAAAGCAGAAAGCAAAATGCATTGGGTTAAATTCTGACCCTAGGGCAAATAATTTAATTTCTGTGTGTCTCTATTTCCTCATCTGGAAAATTTTGATAAAACCCTGGGTTGTACACTACAAATGATTGGAAAACATGTCAAATGCTTTTGGTCAAAGTCAATTTGGCTTCATTCTCTCCTTGGGGTGGATGGGAGACGTCCATGTTTTTAAACTGACAACCCACAGAAATGTTTCTAAATTGTAAAGCCCTTTGCATTCATCCTTCATGTACCACTAGTAATTAAAAAGTGCAGAGCACGGCCTTCTGGACTGATGCTTCACCGTTTTCTACTTGTAGATCAGTTTGTGATTATGCCACGCTCCCCTTTCTGACTTGATTTGATTAAACCAAGTTTGGATCAGTCATAGGGTACGTGGTGAGGAGAAGAGAAGATGGCAGGGTGATTTCATCAGAGGGATGCCCAGAGAGCTTGGGCTTCCATTCCCAAAGGATCTTGACAACCTCACCACCCAAAGCTTTACTTTGCTCTCAGTTTAGCCACAGAGAGTTGGTTCCATGCTCTACATCCGTTGTGAGGCTCTAGGGAAACTTTATTTATTTTGGTATAGAGAAGGAAAAAAAATACAGAATAGAAGCTGAGCCCGTTTTCTCTGAAAATGTTTATTCCTATGGTCATCAATCCTGTAGCACTGGTCATAAATTTCCTAGGACCAGAGAGTCATACATTTAGACCTTGGCAGGTACTGTGGAGACAATGTGCTCAAACTTCCTCATTTTATACATGAAAATAAAACTGATGACCAAAAATGTAGGGGGTTGGTTGCACGTGAAGACGAGGGCTCGGGTTTACTAAGCACTATTCGCTCTATTTCCAATTTACAGTGCTCTGTGGGGGCCATTAGGGTGCAGTGGTTTTAGTAAACACAACTTAAAGAAACTTCCTGGCCCATTTGTGTAGCAAAATAAAATAGAAATCTATAAAGAAATACACAGTCTGTCACAGGGCATGGGAAAAATTCAAAAAGTATGGTTCATAAAAATCAGTTATATATCCTCTAAGATCTTTTCAAATCTAGGTAAACCACAGACAAAGAATGGCTCCCTAAATATTCCCAACTATATAAGTGAAATGTTTATTGTCTTCAAAGTTATTAAGAAAGAAGATAGCAAGTGAGGAAGAAAAAAAGAGAATGTGAACAACTAATTAGCCTAAGAGGTACAGCCAGTGTAGTAACCTAACAACCCGTACTGAATGGTCTTCACATTCTTAGACAGAGCGTTATTCCACGGAGACCCTCGAGTAATAAGGCTGGGGTACTCAGTGGTAACACTGGACATGAGGAGGGGATTTAAGGGGAAGCAAGGAATTCGGTGTTTTACAAGTTAAAGTCTATCTGTTATCAGGGAGTTCAAATCTAGTGATTTGGTTGTGTGGTGTGAGCCCTATTTGCATAATCCCATTTCCAATCCCCATTAGTCCCAAATAGCAAAGACTATCATTTATTGTATGGAACAATAATGTGTAGGTTGGCTATACCTGCTATAGACAGTATCTATGTAAATCATGGTTATCCATGATTGCAGTCTCTCTTAACACAAACCTACTCAGTCCTGATTATTTTGCCAAGGATACAATTTTATTTTTATTTTGTTAAGAATTATTTTAATTGAAGTATAGTTGATTTACAATGTTGTGTTAGTTTCTGGTGCACAGCAAAGTGACTCAGTTACACATATATGTGTGTGTGTGTGTATATATATACTTTTTCATACTCTTTTCCATTACAGTTTATATTGAATATAGTTCTGTGTGCTATGCAGTAGGACCTTGTTGTTTATCAAGGACACAATTTTATTACTGTTTGTGAGCTCAATACTATGTGTGCTGCCTCTTGTAGCCAAATTTACTTCTCTGCAGGTGTGTGCTAAATTAATCCTTTGTACCAACAAATGACGTGTAAATCTGCTTAAAGACAGTGTTGACATTATCTGGCTTTGAAACAAATGGGACAATTTGCAATACTTTATTTTTCCCCATTCGAAGAAATAAATCCATTTGAGTTTATTTTTAAAATTATAAAAACAACAGTAAATTTTAGAAAAGAATTATTAGATAAAATATGTTGGAATAAATGGAATAAACACTACTGGCCAAGAAGAAAATTAGATTTTCTTGAAGACGGAACAAGGAAGGTTTTCAGCACACTAGCTGTTTTCTCCTTGAAGAATTAAACATTGGAACAAATATTTTTGCTGAGTACTTGGAGGAAAGAGCTTTACTTTGCAAAATGGTTAAAAAAAAAACCCCTTTATCTTAGAGAATAAACTGTGGAAAATTGTTGGATATTAATCTAGCAATGAAAATAACTGCACCTACATGAGAAACCCAATTTTAATGACCTGTTTTGATCATTGGTAAAACAAATAGAAAGTTTCCTTCTTTTTTTACTTAGAAACACTGGTGTCATAAGGGATGGCAGAAATATAATTAAAAATATTAATCTTTTAAAATGGATATGTGAGAATAAATATAGTCAAATTAAGCACTTAGATGACTTGGACTAAAATTTATTTTGGAATTAAGAAACAGTTTCGGTTTATTTTTGGTAAGCAAAACAAAGATAAGCTAAGCTTAAAGAAAGAGACAAAATTTCATATACACTAGTTGTAAATTTTAAAAAGATATCAAAATAAGATAGTAAAAATAAGACAGTAAATTTTAAAAAGATATCAAAATAAGATGGTAAAAAAATAATGCTTGTATTTTCTTCTCTGATTTTTTTATATAGTGTTTTTCTCATCAAGAGGGACAGCAGAATTAAATTAGAAATGCACAAAAGTGAAACATCTAGATTAGCTCCAAATATCTCTAAATCAAACAAGTCACTTCCTATGAGTCAGCTCATGAGTTAAAGAAGAAATTACAAAGCAAACTGGGAAACATTTTGAGCTGAGTTATTATAATGAAAACCCAACATTATGCTGCTAAAATAATATTACAGGGAAATTTATAGCACTAAATGCTTATGTAAGAAAAGAGGAAAGTCTCTAATTCTACATAGAGGAACTAGAATAAGAAGAGAAAATCCAACCCAAAATGAACAGAAGGAAAAAAATAATAATGACAAAAGTAGAAACCAATGGAATAGAAAACAAAAACAAAAGTAAAACAAACAAACAAATGAAAAGGAAAAAAAAGAAAGAAAAATCAATGAAACAAAAACTGGTTCTTTGAAAAGGTCACTGAACACTAGCCAGATTGACTAAGGAAAATTAAAGGGAATAGAAGTTACAAGTTGCCAATAGCAGGAATGATGAGGGGAAACCACTAGAGGTCCTACAGACGTTAAAAGGAAAATGAGAGAAAATTATGCCAAAACATGTAACAACTTAGATGATCTTGAAAGATGATTCCTTGAAAGACAGACTACCAAACCCCATTCAAGTAGAAATAGATAATATGAATAGCCTTATATCTAAGAATGCAATGGAATTGTTAAAAACCTTCCTACAAAAACAAAAAGCACTCCCCCCCCAAAAAAACCCCCAAAACTCCAGGCTCAGATGACTTCACTGGTGAATTGTACCATATATTTAAGTTAGAAATAATACTAATTCTACACAAACTCTTCCAGAAAATAGAGAAGATGGGTGAATACTTCCATCTAATTTTAAGGAGCTAGCATCCTCCTGACACCAAAATGAGAACAAAATTGTAAGAAAAGAAAACTACAGATCAATATTTCCCATCATGTATGCAAAAGTCACTACCAAAATTTTAGGAAATTGAATCCCACAATATATAAAAAGGCTAATCATCATGACTAAGTGCGCTTCTTGCCCAGAATGCAATTTTGGTTTAAAATTCAGAAACAAAAATTAACCGAGTCACCACTTCAATGGGCAAAAAGGGGAAATCATTTAATCCTCTTCATAGACACAGTAAACACATTTGACAAAACTGAATGAATACACATTCGTGTCAGAAATTGTTAAGAAAGCTAGGAAAAAGGGAACATTCTCAACTTAATAAAGGCATCTATAAAAACGCTGCAGCTAACATCAGACTTAACGGTAAAAGACTGAATGTTTTCTCCTTAAGATCAAGCTGGGGTCTATCAACGAGGCAAGGCTTTACCTTTTACTTTTACCCCTTCTATTCAGTCTCGCACTGGCAGTCGTAGTCTATGCAGTAAGAAAGAAAAAGAAAAAGAAATAAAAGGCAAAACTAGGCAGTAAACAGTTTAACCTTGCCTTCAAAGAGGTCTGGCCTTTGCCCTCAGCTTCTGAGGGGTAACCTCTATGCTCTCAAAATTTTATGCTTGAGAGGAAGGAGTATCTTTGGTTTTGGGGGGTGGGAGTGGCTCACACCAGAAAGACCAACAGAGTGATTCAGGATGGGGTGTTTGGTCACATCATCTCAGTCATCCTGGAGACTGAGATCAATTAAGTGGTCAATCAATCAATCATACCTATGTTATGGAACGCACCCTCCACCCCCGCCATCCGCCCCCCCCCCCCCCCCCCCCCCGCCAAACCCACAGCTGAACACTGAGGCTTGCGTGAGCTTCCCTGGTAGCAGCATACTGTTACACATCAATACTAGGCAAGTAATCCATCCTGCCTCTGCAGAAGAGAATAATGGGAGCCCTGTGTCTGGTACTTCCCCAGACTCCAATTTATGCACTTTTGCCCCTGGCTGATTGTAATCTGTATCTTCTCCCTGTGATAAATTGTACCCATGAGTATAATAGCTTTCAGAGTTTGGTGTGTCCTTCTAAGTGAATTATTGAACCTGTGGGTGGATGGGAACCACCCAAATCTGTAGTTTGTGTCAGAAGTGAGAGTGATCTCTTGCAGGGACTGTTCCCCGTAGCTTTGTAGCTGGTTAAACTTTTGAGCATACAGATTAGAAAGAAAGAAGTAAAACTGTCTTTATTCGCAGATGACATGATAATTTTGTAGAAAATCATCACACAAAATGCTACTAAATTGGTAAGGGGGTTTACCAAGATCTCAGAGTACAGACTGCATTTCAGGACTTGTTGTATATGCATACATGTAGCTCCATGAAACAACAGGAGGTACAGAAATAGACTCTCACAGGTGAACAGCTGATATTTCAACAAAGGTGCCAAGTAATTCAATGGGGAAAGAATAGTCTTTTGAACAAATGGCACAGAAACAAAGTGGATATTCACATGCGAAAATGAACCTTGGCCCTTACCTCACACCAGATACAAAAATTACCTTAAAACTAATCATAGACCAAAGTGTAAAACTATGAAACTTGTAGAAGAAAACATAGGAGAAAATCTTGTGACTCCAGATAAAGCAAAGATTTAGACAGGACACAAAGACCACAAACTATAAAATATTTAGAAGTTGGATTTCACCAACATTAAAAACGTTTGCTCTTTGAACATCACTGTTAAGAAAATAACAAGCCAAACCATAAACTGGGAGAGAATATTTTCAGGACTCTCATCTGATAAATGATTTTGTATCCAGAGTGTGTAAGGAACTTTTACAACTTGATAATAGGACAGACAGCTCAGTAATAAATGGATAAAAATTTTAAGAGACACTTTACCAAAAAAGGGATACGGATGGCAAATAAGCAGTGAAAAGATGCTCAGTATCACTAGTCATGAGAAAATGCTAATTAAAACCTCAGTGAGCTACTTCTCACTGACACACTTACCAAAATGGCTAAAAACAAATAAACAAATCTCAAGCACATGCTGGCAACCACACTGCTCAGCTGGGACTCCCAGGCTTTGCTGGTGGGAATGCAAAATGGAAATGGTACAGCCCCTTTGAAAAAGAGCTCAGCAGTTTCTTATAAAGCTAAACATACACTTGCCATACGACTCAGTAACTCCATTTGTGAAAACAAATGTCCCAACAAAGACCTGTGTGTGAATTCCTGTAGCAGACTTATTATTAATAGCCCCAAACGGGAAATAACCCAATGTTCACCAACTTGTGAATGGATGAATTATGCATGGGACGTCCATACACTGGAATACCTCTCAGCAATTAAAAAAACAAAAAACCCCACAAAACCCAAAATACTGATACATGTAAGAACATGGATTTTTTCCAAATGCATTATGCTAAGTGAAAGAAGCCAGATTCTAAAGGTTACATTCTGTATGAGTATATTTATATGATTTTCTGGAAACAGAGCGACAGAAAATAGATCAAGGTTGCCAGAGCGTGGGAGTGAGGGTAGGATTGACTACGAGGCACATGAAGAAACTATGTGGGGTTTTGGAACTGTTTTGTAGTGAATGTTCTTGTGGTGTCATAACTCTTCAAACTGGATACCTAAAAAACAGTCAGTTTTACTTTATATAATTTATCCCTCAATAAACTTGACTTACAAACAAAACCCAAACCCTGTGAAAAGACATTTGCAATATGCGTGACTGATAAAGGATTAGTGTCTCAACTCTAGAATATGAAAGGATTCTTACGAACTAATAAGAAAAATTCAAGTCACTTAGTAGAAATAGGTGCAAAGGAACGAGCAGAAATTTCCCCAAATAGGATGAATAAAAAATTAACAAACACATAAAACTGCTTAATCTCGTTTAGGAATCAAGGAACAGCCAATTAAACCTTCAGTTGGATATTATTTCCTATCCATCAGATTGGCTCAAAATGAAAGACTAGACCATTTTGAAAGTTAGTTAATAATGTGGAGCGATGGAAACTTTCATCCACTTCTTGTGGGGCTGTAATTTGGTAGAACTATTTTGGAAAACAGTTTGGTATTATTTAGTAAAGTTAAATAGTGTATACTTCCTGATCCTGAAATTCCACCTCTAAGCGCATAATACCCTTCTGACATTCTGCCACGTGTGTAGCAGGAGATAGTATAAGAAAGCTTGTAAAAAAGAAAAAATACAACCCCCAGTATTCATCAAAACTAGGATAGATACATAAGTTACTTTATAGCTTTACAATGTTATATTCTTCCACAATTCAAATAAATGAGCTGTAGGCACAGGCATTAAAGTGAACGAATGTCAAAAACATTCATCTGCATGAAAAGAAACCACAGAAGTACACACAAAATTTGTGTAGACAAGGTTCAAAAGCCTCTCTCTCATAGGCTGTAGAGCATGATCATTTATAAACATGTAGCTGGAGACAAGTTGCCTGTATTTACATTCTAGCTCCCCAGTTCCTAGCTGTGTAGCCTTCAACACCTTGCACCACAATTTTCTCACTTGTCCAGCGAGGGTGCAATCACTTATTAAGAGATGCTAACATGCTGGTGTAGCACAGGAAGAGATCATAAACGTTAGGCATTATTATTATTCCCTAGCCCACTAGGTGGAAACTCAGTGGTGCCAGGATGGCATACGGGGGGGCCCCCACCCCGCCGCCATTGAGCACACGGGGCAGCAGTTAAGACAATGCACAATGACAATTGCTCTGAGTGCAGAAATCTACAGCTGGCATCATGGAGGAGTGTGAACCACCAGGACTCAGGACCTACAGAAAAGGAAAGGGAACTGGGATTTCTGGAGCCCCAGGGACAATTCAGCCTAAAATACCAGTTGACATTTGTAGCCAAGTCCTTAACTGTTCTGATGAAACAAGAATTAGAATACAATCAATGAAGTCCACACTTGGGGCAAGATAAGAACTACATGCAGTCCATTTCCAATTTCTTTTTTCCCTCCCGGCACAGATTTCCCAGATGGTATTTATTCCAAGCCTTTTACTTGACCACATTCTTCCTGCCTCTCAATTGATTGCTTATTGGCAACTTCTTCAAAGAATAGGACAGAAGGAGAAAGACACAAAGTGTAGAGCCCATCAAACCTCACATCTAAGACTTAGCCGTTTCTGAAACTCAAGATGCGGTATGGTGAGGCTGTATTTTCATTATGTGAAAATAATTTCGGGGGGAAGTGAGACTTTTGGGCAATCACATCGTTGCCTATTTTATCTGGCTTCTTATCACTAGTTCTTTTATAGTTTGATTACTGAACTGTCAGTTTGGAGAATAAAGTGATCTCCTGTTTTGATAGCCTTAGCATTATCATACAGGGTTGACTCTACTTACCAGTGGAAAGCTAATGATGGGTTGAAAAGAATGAAACTTTATAACCAAAGGGAACTGTGATCTCTACTACATTAGGAACATTCCATATAGTTTTTACTAGTATTTTATCATAACTCCTATACAGAAAGCTATCATTAAAGTAGAATTACTGTAGTGCCTTGTTTCTTACTTACCCTCTTATTTCTACTTGAGCTACAGCAGTGATGTTGATTTGCAGGCTCACAAAATTGCTGTCTGGGTTGTCCTTGTTGGAACTAAAACACAGTTGACATATGATTTAAATTTATTTTCTCAGACGTGTTACTACCATAGACGATCATAAAAAACCTTCTATATATCAGAGGAGCAACATGCATTACCAATATGATCATTTGGAAAACAAAAGTATATCCATTCTACAAAATTGTAACCATTTGTAAATGGAAATGTTAAGATCCTCTGTGAGCGAAAGAAATGTAATCACTTTCCATGAGGAGACACCTTATCTGAAAACATAACATATTTCTAGAGAAGCCAACATGTCTTTGCTGCAGTGACTAAGCCCAAAAGGCAGTAAGCTGAGTTCTTGTCCAGCTTCTACAAGGGACACATTCCTTAACTTCTCTGTGCATCAAGCTCATTGCCCATCCAACGGGAAAGGACAGCACAGTCAACTCCTGATTTTCCATCCTAATAAAAGGAGAACTGGCATGAATAGTCCAAGAGCAGCGCATAATGGAAGAAGTGTTTGTGGTTGGCTCTAGAATGCATCATACCATACATGGTTCTGGCAGCAAACTTACCTTCCTTATGGTTTATTTCTTAAGTAATATTAAAATAAGTGTACTTTACTGCATGCTCACTGGCTGACTAGGATGAGGGGAGGAGTGAGGAGTGAATTAGAAGTATGGCCAGTGGAGAGAAGAAGTAAGACCCCAGGAAGAGATGAACACAGTTAGGAGATAACATATAGGTTCATCAGGCACCTCAAGAATCTCAAGATAGAAGGTGCATGTTTAATAATATTCCTTTGAACAGTGGCAAAATTATTTTTAAGTTTGCTGTTTCTTTCTCTCAAATATAATTAGATATAAAATTTCACTTCAAAAATGCATGTATTAAGCAACCAGTGCTGTAAGGAAAATAAAACATCATGTGACAAGAGGCTGGACCAGTCGCTGGGCTTTGGATGCAGCTGTCATTTGCACTCATTGTCTTACTGGGCTGTCATCGAAATCACCCTAATATTCCAAAGGATAACGCAGCTTTTAGCAGACTGGGATATGACACCACCACTAACAGGTCATGTTTATATTCAGGTCTCATTAAGAAGAGAAAGCCTCCTCTTTTTTCATCATCAAATCTCATGCAGATGCAATGGACAAGCTCTCACACTGATGATGGTAATGGGCCATGTCCCGACTAGCTTTTGAAGCTTTCCAAATGTGGGAGCTGGAAAAGATATGATAAAGGTCTGCTTTCAAAGCAGGAGGAGACAGAATTGTTCCCACAATGCTTTTGAAAAGTGCTGTTCGATTGTATATACTGATAAGGCAACTTAAACGGCAAACACACATAAAAGACATAAACAGGCAAATGTCAGGCTCATTTCCTGCAAAGGGGTATCACTGCTAAGCTTGTGATGAGACTAGAGGGACTTGTTCACCAAAGTTTGAACCCCAGTTTCCAGGCCACTTTATTATTATCAC
Organism: Leucopleurus acutus; assembly: GCF_964270905.1. Classification (NCBI taxonomy): domain Eukaryota; kingdom Metazoa; phylum Chordata; class Mammalia; order Artiodactyla; family Delphinidae; genus Leucopleurus; species Leucopleurus acutus. The sequence continues at coordinate 197,362,754 of NC_139142.1, forward strand.
ATCTGGGGAGGATCAGTCAACTAAAAAGTTTTTTTTTTTTTTTTTTTTTTAAAGCAGGATTCTGACTTACTAACTACGAAGAAGTCATTAAGTAATTCCCCTCGTTACAGACTTCATGGTTCCAAGTGCATTACAGGGAACTCTTTAGTTTGGAAGCTTAAGTCTAATTGTTCCACATTTTTACCCAGACCTCGTTCTAGTTTCTAGGTCACTACTGCTTTGCAACAGTGGAAATTAGAATTATAGAAAAAAAGTTTTGTTTAAGTTATCCTATAATTCTATTGCATTTTGCTTCCAAGTGGTTTAAATAATACAACTTTCATGACAACATCCTGAAAATATAAATAGATGTCAAGCATCGCAATTGTCTTGGGACAGGAGTCTAATACGAGACTTATAGAGGCTGTTCTGAAAAGTCACAAAAGCAGTGGCAGAATCCAAGGCTAATTAAAATCACCCTCTGTCATACAGGCTTTGCCGGGGCACTTGGTACTGCAACCAGTGGTGTCAGCAAAATCTCCTGGTAAGAAAAGACACCAGGCTGGATATATAACTTAGATGCATCTTTCACCTCTTTCCTGGAAGGAAAACCTCCCTCACTAATACCACTGCTCCATTCAAACAAACAATTCATCACTGCCCTGGATGCTGAGCTATTTATACTGTCGGTGCTAGTTCTTCTCAAGAAATGATGAATTTCCTCTCCATGACTATAGCTTATGTCGTGTACCAAGGATAAACATGTTTTTCACTTATTACTCCAATGCTATTTTCTTTCTCCTTATTGTTTCCTATTTTCTATTTTCTAACATTCCCTCTATGCTTTCTGCGGTCTCTGGAATGTCAGCAAAACAATACAATGTTCATTTCACCATTACTGAGGAAGCAGCTTCAAGGATGATCACAAAGATCTGTTTGTACATTGGAATCGCAAACTGAGACCAGCTCTAAGCAGGGAGGAAGATGTTTACATGTCACATAGAGCCGGGGCGTGGAGAGACCAGTTAATGCAAACATTTGGTGACACAGAATACTTTAGGTTTATTAATTTTCTCTTTTGCGTTCTATTTGTGGAAAAGGATATTAAATGCGGGTACCGGTGGTCAGTGTGCTCAAAAGCTTGAATTCAGACTTGAGAGCATTTGGTTTAATTTATTTTTGGTTTAAGCACATTTAAACTGAATACAAACCATCCATTAAACACTTATGTACATCTTTGGAGCCCGTCAGCAAAGCATGCAGATAAATGCTCACCACTATGTTTGAATATTAAAAGTATTCTCAAAACTTTTATGTTTTGGGAATTTGATGTTTAGTATGTTACTGTTGCCTCTCCAGTTCTTTCTACATTTCTGCATTTTTGTATTTTTCAGGATAATGTTAAAATAGTCATGAGTTTCTTTAGTGTCTGAGGATGGAATATAATCATGGACCATTTTAGATGAAGAGGGATGTTTAAAAGGCGACCATTTCTATTTTCCATCAAATTCAGCACTTCCTCTCTAAATTCATTATTTGAATGATGATCTACAGGATGGTTTTGGGGAAGGCATTTACAACATTATTTAGTGTCCTTTGCTCCTTGATTCAGCTACTAGTTACATCCATTCTATTATTTGAAACTGCAATTAAGGGTAAGAAGCAAACGTCAGGAATTTGCTTTGCATCCTTGTACCAGACTTTCTGTCTAAAGGCTGCAACTTTTATGAGATAGGTATCTTTTTCTGAAGTGATGCAAAGCTTCACGCTACTGCAGGATCAGTGTTACAGACAATGATGGTGAAAAACAGAAACTTCAGGTTACTGAAGTGTCTGGAGAGATGATGGTCCTTCCCTATGGAGTGCTTTTTCTTTTTCTCTTTTTCTTTTCTGAAAACTTAGAAATATAAACAGGAGATTTTCCAAATGAAAATATTTTGGACTACCTGAACCTTTTGGAAAATGTACATTTATATAGATACAAAGAAATGATTTAATACGCTTTTGGTAAAATGAAGGGGTATGATAGATGAATTCATTCCATCTGTATCCCATCACTAATTTGGGTAAAATTTTTAAAATCTCTAAGATTCAGCAGAAAATATTTAAGTTAAATTCGAAAAAGAACTGACTAAGGTCAGACAAGAACACCTAAGTTAGAAAACCTTCCTTCCTAGAAATCTGTCACAAAGTTGAGAGGATATGGTTTGTGACACAGGTTGCAGATTTTAAAAATCTACTACATTCTTATAGAGATTTTATATATATATATATATATTTTTTTTAAGATTTTAAAAATTTTTATTTATTTATTTTTGGCTGCGTTGGGTCTTCATTGCTGCCTGTGGGCTTTCTCTAGTTGCGGTGAGCGGGGGCTGCTCTTTGTTGCCGTGCGCGGGCTTCTCATTGCAGTGGCTTCTCTTGTTGCAGAGCACGGGCTCTAGGCACACGGGCTTCAGTAGTTGTGGCTCATGGGCTCCAGAGCGCAGGCTCAGGAGTTGTGGTGCATGGGCGCAGTTGCTCTGCGGCACGTGGGCTCTTCATGGACCAGGGATGGCACCTGCGTCCCCTGCATTGGCAGGCGGATTCTTACGCACTGCACCACCAGGGAAGTCCGGGATTATATACTTTTTTTAAAAAAACTGGTAAACCTCTAACTGAAGTAGCTATTAGAAAGTAATCCACTCTGTAAAGTAATTTCTCTAAAAGTCATCACGCTCTAATGACTTCCCTTCTTGCAGGACAGGAGGTAAGTTTAGAGATTAGTCCTCTTGCACACCAGTATTTGAGAACCAAATTGTAGGTACTGACTTCAGAGACATTGTTATATTAGAACAAGGGTTGAACACGCTGGGCATGTGCTGTCTATATCAGTGTTTTTCACACGTTTAAAATTGCAGCCCACAAATACATATGTGTGCGTGTATATGTATACACGCACACATATATATTTATATACATCCTACAGGATGTCTTATGACACACATTTACATGTATCTGAAAGGAATTTTTCGTGAACTCTGATATATTCCATTCAGTATCCTTTTCTTTTCATCCAGGAGCCATTACATTGATTCCCTTACTGGCTAAAGGGTTTAAGTCCACACTTGGGAATCACTGGCCCTCATGACACGTTGCTCTCTGTAGGTCTTTTAACTCATGAAATATTATTTTCAGCCATGAAGGAGCAAACAGAATAGACAGAGACAAGGTAAAGTCCCACTTGAATCGTGGGGCAGAGTCAGCCTTAGACAAAAGGGGCAGCTCCCTTCAGGGTTTGGCTTAGAGTTGCCAGAGAAGGCCCTGCCTTCTGAATATATGATCTTACCTGCGTCCTGCCTTGCTGCTCACAATTAACCATCAGAGACTCACTCATCCTTGAAAAGTTAGATTACAAGATTGCAAGCTCAAAATCTATGCTTTTTTTGGAGAAATTATGTTCTCAGGGATTAGCTGACCCCCAGCAGAGAGAATGGCAGGACGTGGTAGGGGTACTGGTGCGGGGTGGGAAAAGCCATGTGCATCAGAAAGAGGAAAGACGGAGGAGCAGGTGGGGTGGGAGCGTGCTCAGGACAAAATTTTACTGTCACGCCTTGGCCTGCAGAATGGAACTCTTCTTCAAAAGCCACACACACACACACACACACACACACACAAAATAGAAAAGAAAAAGGAAAAAAACAGAAATAACTAATAACTGAGAAACAAAGGAAAAGTGGTCTGTGAACATCTGGGTTCTAATTTCAGAAGAAAGTTTAAGGTGAAGGAGCTTGATGAGGGCATTCATTTCACCATGGATTCTCTTTACTACTGATTGCTGATGGTATTTCAGGCATGTAAAGGTCTAACCTTCTGATTTGGAGATCGAAGTTAATGCTTATGTTTGTTTTCTCAAGTCGTGGAACTGCAAATCGGAGGCCCAGAGAAGACTAAAAAAAAAAAAAAAAAAGAATCACAAGACACTAAGTTTATTACATGGGAGGAACCTTATACACAGCATAGAAATCTTTTTAAGTCATCCCTGCAAATCCCCACCCTAGACTGCTGTCCCTTTTTCTGCTTCTACCCCAAAGCTGAGACTTTGGGGCCCAGGTAATGTGAGTCCCTACACATTATGGTTCCCTCTCTTCATTTATCCTCCTATCAACTCTTTTCCCGCCACCTTCTTTATGTGCTAAATTAAAAACAACCTAAATATACGAGAAGAGATTGATTTAGAAAACTGTGATGATTCTGTTTGATGGACATTTAGGTCATCATTGAAGTTACATCGGTGAAGCCTATGCCATGTGGAAAATGCCTCTAATGTAACTATGGTCAAAAAAGAAAAAAGGTTGCAAAGTTATATGTGCCATGGTTTCACCTATGGTTTTAAAAGGCTACCAGTGGAAAAATTACTGTACAGGAGTGAGGGTGTCTTGTAAGAAAATATACCAGGATAATATGCTGCAGTTAAGGTTGTGAGTGTATGGATTATTTTTTCCACCTTTCTTTCTCTTCCAAAGTTTTAAAACTGTTCTTACTATTTTTATAGTTTGAAAACAGCTTTTTAAAAACCTGGAGAAAAGTGAATCCAATGATAATATAAACAAGGAAGTAAAAATAATAGCTAAGACATGTAATTATATTACTTAGGCTCTCATGCCCTGTACTAAGCCTTATGTGCAATGTCTCATGTAATCACAACCTCCACACTACGAGGTGTACAGTGAACGCTGACATTTTACAGTCCAGCAGCAATCTGAGGAGGAGGGAGATGAAGTGCCTTGCTCCAGGTGCTGAGCAAATAAACTCTAGATTTGGAACTGAAATTGCTACAAGCCAACTCCAGAACCTGGAACTCACAGCCACTACACTATGAGAATCAAACCAGCAATCAAACTTGTGTTATTATGAACCAGTAATAATATGAACTCATAATAAACCATCATTTTTATCATAAATCCTCATTTCACTAGCCCTTACCGAATGAGCTGCAAGCCAGGTACTGCCCTGGTGGCTTTACATATACCATATCATTGCATTGCTCCAAACATTCCTACAAACAGGTATTCTCCCATCTCAGTGTGACTTGCCCAAGGTATCACTGCTGATCATTGGAGAAACTGGGATAATAATTAGGGTGCGCCTAATTATTAAGGCTATACATCCTTATGCCCCAGCCAGGATGAATTCCTTTATAATTCCAAATGTGCAATTTTCTGTCAGACCTCTGGGGCTTTGCACATGCTCTTCTCTCTTCTTTAGAAACTTTTAAAGTCTTTTCCTGCTTTTTTCTACTTGCAGAACTCCTACTCATGCGTCAAAACTCAGGACAAGGGGTCCTCCTGCAATACAGCCTCCAAGCCCACAGGCCAGGTCAGGCAGAAATGTTCTCTTTATTCTTTGTCTCCTTCTTTGCTACTCACCCATGACTCAACCTATAATGTTGCTAAATTTTAAGTTTCTTATGGAATGGGGATTGTACATTTTCATCTCGATATTATCAGACTCTAGTTTAGTACCAGGCATATAGAAGGGGTGTAATTAAAAGTGGTGAAAAAGAGTGTGCCCTTGTTTGCACACTTCCAGTGATGGGGAGCTTACTATATTGTGGGGAGGCCTGTATAATGTTGGTCTTTTATTACTCAGCGCAAGATGAGGATACCCTAAAGGTGTGACAATTTCATACTGATAAGAGACATATGTTCTTAACTAGAACCAAAAGCCAGATCTCTGGGCATTGATTCTAAAGAGGCTTTGTTGAGCCACTGTTTTTTTTTTTATTATCCTACTAGAGAGACTTTGTGAATTTTTACAAATCTTATCGGTATATAAATATTTTACATTACTAAAGCTATTATACGAAAATGTTACTACTTACAAATCAGAAGTAAACTTCTGAATACAACCTTGAATACTTTGTTAAAATAAAAAGTCACTTGAAAACTACTTTTTAAAAAATATCAGGACTGGGATAATGAATCCCGGCAATTTGTGATGCTTTCTAATAGTTAGGACTACTTTTACAGTTGGAATTTTACTACAACCCATTAAGAGTATTCTTTTAGAAGTACAAAATGAAGAAGTAAATAAATCAAAGCATTTTATAACAAAACAGAATGCAATAAAATTTGATGTGTTTAAGGGCATTCAAGGGTGAGATAAGAAAGCTATTAGGTTTCTTCTACTCTAGACCTCAGAGATAAACGAATACAAACAATTTACTTCCTTGACTTCTAAAGATTTATTTGCTGGTAAAATGGATTGACATCTTTTCACAAAAACACATTTGTGGCTAAGACCACACTGCCATTTTTACCCTCCACTTTGAACAACACTGGTGTCCAGTTTTTGTTCCAAGATTATCCTTAGTTACTGATGACCTTAGATGATCTCTGGTCTGGATATAACACTTTTAATACTGAAAAAGGAATGAGTGCCCGGTCACCTACAGATGCTAACACCATTACCACCATGTCAATTCATTTCTGTCTGGCCTTAGGTAGACCTTTTCCTATCAAATTGGGTGGCTGAATTTTTCTTGAAAACTAGTCAAAGGATTTATTAGCTTCTAGATAAAAGGATTCTAATGAAAAATGTTCTAATATCTCAGCTTGGACATCCCATTCTATCTTTCATGGCTTTGTTGAAAAATCTCATCTGTTATTCATTAGTTTTTATCCAATTTTTGCAGACCTGCTAGAACGTGGGCTTTTTGTTGAGGCCTGGTTCGAATCCTGGTTTCTGTTCTTCATTATGTGAGACTTTGGGTAACTCATTTGATTTCTCTGAGTCTCAGTTTCCTCATCCATAACACAGGAGAAATACCTGACTCATAGGATTGTTGGTAGTTGTGAAAATTAAATGAGATAACACACACAAAACACCCAGTGATGGAATTATAACACAGAGGGCAATCAATACATGTTAATTAATAAAAATCTGTTATAAACATTTACCTTTCATTTAAATATTTACTTTTTTGACCCAAGAAGTGAGTTTACTAGACTACAGCTTGGCATATCTTTTAAATACTCAGGATGAACGGAATGATAATCAATTTAGAATATAAAAAGGCAAACGTATTATTTTAGCACAATATCCTAGATTATAAACTGGGAATAGGTGTTACTGGATAGAAAGTTTCAAAGGCTCAAATAAATATGAGAAACACTGGGCTAGAAGGTTTCCTTACTGCAGAACTTCTCAGCACCTTTAAAATGGAACAGGCACCTGCATGTCCCAGGGGAGGATATGATTCTCAGCAGTGACTATAGGGCTCCCTTTTAAGGGCTTGCCTCAAAGGATTAACACTCTTTGGAAGACGCTTTGGGAAGCTGTTCTAATACAAACCTACACACTTACACATTTCCAGGAAGGTTTTTTTCAAACAGGCCATTTCATTATCAATGAATCATAAGCATCTAATTTAAAACAGAGGAATACATATGTTTAATTTGTAACACTTAATTACATAGTATTTGCAGATTTCAGGGTTTTTTTCCTGATTTATAACTCCATAAAATAATGATTTCTACTGTGATATTTATTACAAGGAGTTACTCTGTCTATACTTAAACTGCAATGGCATAAAATGAATTTATTGACCACAAGTAATCCTGAATGGGAAGTTCCTAAATCTGGAAACAAAGAAAGAAAAAGAAGATTCCTTATTCTTTCATAAGCCTGTTACAGATCATGATTGATCCTTTCTTTTTTCTTGCTATAAACAATTTTCTGCATTATTCTTTATCAAGTAAGATGCATGGAAAATACAGACCTGGTAAAGCTGTTTTCAAACCTGGATTATGGTAATATTTTAACAGGAAAACACTGTGAATGATATTCACATGGGAGGTATATCTAAAGTAAAAGTTTAATCATCTTTGCTAAAATTCTTAATTCTGTTATTTCTTAAATCCTTTACATCGTAGTTCTTCTTGGATTCAAAGAAAACATTTGTAGTGAAATTCAAAGAAAATATACTCGAGAAAAAAATCTGTAGTAAAAAAAATAGTTTTTAGAGATTTGTTGAGACTGAAGACATGTAAGACTGATGTCAAAAGAAAAGGCATATGGGCTTCCCTCGTGGCGCAGTGGTTGAGAGTCCGCCTGCCGATGCAGGGGACACGGGTTCGTGCCCCGGTCCGGGAAGATCCCACATGCCGCGGAGCGGCTGGGCCCGTGAGCCATGGCCGCTGAGCCCGCGCGTCCGGAGCCTGTGCTCCGCAATGGGAGAGGCCACAACAGTGAGAGGCCCGCGTACCACACACACACACACAAAAAGGCATATGAAAGTATCCATCATTTGGTGTATTTTAGCGCAGATTGTCCACTCAGTGTGGGGTTGCGATGCAAAATCCCACCACCCTGGGAATTTCCTGCCTAATTGGTTTTAGTTGCCAGGTGCTAAATTGCTGAGTGCTAACTGGGGGTGCTCTCCACTAGTTCTCTTTAAAATTCAATTAGACAGAAATCAGCTAAGTGCATCTGGTTTTCTCTTACGTTTGTTCCAGCCACCATAGGGTTCCCAAGGTCACACACCACCATTCGGGTGACATTGTCCATCTTGTACTCACAGCTCAGTGGTCGCAGTGCCTGCAACGGGAAAGAACACCAGTGTGCAGTCAGGGGTGGAATAAACGACATCCTGTCGCAAAAGCAATGCTGCGGGCCAGGCAGCTTCTCTTGATTTCAAACACCTGTGTGAGTGCCTGAGCCCAAGGGTTCATGTGTGACCATCAACTCAGAAGAGAAGCTTGTGAGAAAAGACCAAAGTTTAATTTTAAGAAGAAACATGTTGTATGGGTAAACACATTTGTTGTGTTTCATTGAGGAAGAAAATGCTTAGTAGAATATATATATATATATATATATATATGTGTGTGTGTGTGTGTGTGTGTGTATATATATATGTATATATACATATACATATATGTATGTGTATATATATATATACACACACACACATTTTTTTTTCTTTTTTTTTCTTTTGGCTGTTCCGCGTGGCATGTGGGATCTTAGTTCCCTGACTAGGGATTGAACCTGCACCCCCTGCAGTGGAAGCACTGAGTCTTAACCACTGGACCGCCAGGGAAGTCCCTGAAAATGCTTAGTAGACTATTTATATGAACATTTTTGAAATGATTTGCACTACTGTTCATGTTCAGTTTGGGCCATGAAGATCATGGATAATTAAACATAACTAAACAAATTAATTTTTGCAAACATGAAATGACAGCAAGATGTATATTATAGATTATCCTACAACGCAATGACCATTTGCAAGAGAATTGCTTTGGACACAAATTTCTCCATACCATGGTTCCATTTGGAGATTACACACCCAATCTTAGTTCAATCCTATAAATACTTAAGATGGGAAGAGAACACTTTTTTATGTTTACCCACTGCTTTTCACCTCCCATCTTGCCCCATATCCTGTTCTGATTAGAATGTATAAAAACTCAAGTTTGAAGAGGCACTTAGAACTGTGTGCTGGAGAAGGTCTCAAGGTTACAGCCAACGGGCTTATTTTACTTAGCCTAATGTCCTTAAGGGTCATCCATGTTGTAGTATGTGGCAGAATTTCCTTCCTTAAGGCTGAATAATATTCCATTGTATGTGTGTACTGTATATTGTTCATCTGTTCACCCACTAATGGCCATTTGGGTTGTTTCCACCTCTTGGCTATTGTGAATAGTGCTGCTACGAAAATGGATGTGCAGGTATCAGTTGAGAAACTGATTTTATTTCCTTTGTATATATACACAGAAGTGGCATTGCTGGATCATATGATAGTTCTCTTTTGAAGTTTTTGAGGATGATGTAATTTTTAAGGGGAAAATTTGGGGAGACTATTGTTTTGCTGATTGTATGAGGTGGTGTTAGTGTATTTCTTACTGGGCCCCAGTTCTTGAACACTGCTTTGTTTAACTGGGCACCTGAGCATCTCATAGCTCAGGAATAATTTTTAGATTATTGTTCATTCATTTTGGAGATTCCTCTGAGGTTCAAAGAATAATTTTAGGAGATGATCTGGATCTTAAACTGCATTTTTGCGTCCATCGCCAAAGCCTGTTATTTGTACCATAATGGCAATTTAGTACGCAAGGGAAAATAAGGGTTCTGTTTATTGCAGCATCTGTGTTTGTGTCTAAAATACTGTTTATTTTAGCAAGAACAAGGTTGTGATTCAACACTGGTTTCAGGTTAGTGGAAAAAACTGAGATTGTGGTGTTTTGCTTTCTAGTCTTCCGTCCTGTGTTTATGTGAAAAACACATGAAAGGAAAACAGTGAAATCTAGTGGAAAAGGAGTTATTGACCTATGTTTGTGTTATTATAAATGTTCCCGTGTTTAAATTAATGGGTCTTTACAGTGGAATATTATGGCAGAATGACAAAGGATGTGTTAAATCTGTGAGTGTTGGTCTGGAAAGATAGTCTACGAAACATAGACGTAGAGATGGAGGTGTGTATGCGTGGGTAGAGAAAATAGTCTGCAAGGATATATAAACTGAGTGGAGAGAATTAAAAGTTATTTCTATGTGGTAGCATTAAAAAAAAAAAAAAGTTACACCCGACGGAGGGGAAAGTAAAGGAGGTTTATCTTTGGACTCCTGTCCTCTGGTCACAGCTCTCCCTTGTGTCTTCAGGCTAGAAATCCACATCTGGATCTCCACCCTGAGCCCCTTTCCATCTTTCAAAACCTAATGTCCCTATGGCCCTGCTCTTGCCCGTGGTAATAGCTACATATGTTCATCCATTATTTCACTCTAACTTGTTAAGTGCTACTGATATATTACCTGTCAGCCTCATTCCCAAAGATAAGCTTGCAAACTGAGGACTTTCACAAAGGACCCCATGAGAGGACCATGGAAGAGGGTTCCAAATACGAGGACCACTTATCCGTCAGTCAGCTCTATCGAAGTTTCATTTAAGGAAGTCATGTGAATTTTCAAGGATAGGTTTCAGAAACCACCTCCTTTCCATTCTTTCCACATGGTTGAGAAAAACCAAGAGCCAAAACCAAAGCAAAGAAAAGGCAAATGAACCCCAGACACCTAAGTCAAGGGCTCTGTGGGTAAATCATACGCTTTAAGAAAATGAGCTTAAGCAAGCAGGGGGTTTTTTGTATCTGTTCTCTTCCCAGTGCCTAGAAAAACGTCCAGCACAAAGCAGTAGACGGTGTCAGGAGATACACAGCAAACGTAGCTCCCAATCTTTCCTACGAGGAGCCTGAAATGAAATGGACAAGCACACAGCTGAGTGTAAAGCCCTCTTCCTGCCATCAGCCATTGAAAGGTGTGTTTTAACTCATGAGAAAGAAATGGAATCTCTGATATTCAGAGGCAGCATTTAATACCTGCTCTTTCCAAATAACCCGAGTGGCATGTTAGTATCCTAAGGAGGTAAGAAACATATTTTCCAAAAGCTGATAATATTTTTCCTTCTCAAAGGTAGCTTTAGCATGTGTTCAAGTTCTGAAGGATCCATAACTAGCTCTAATTGTACAGAGATGTTTTGTGTTGGGATTACTAACTCAATCCTGAAAACAGGAAAAAAAAAAAAAAAAAAAGAACTCAGCAACAGCTTTCCAAAATACCCACGTGTCCCTTGAATATAATTCAAGGATTTGGTTTCTATAGTAAATATTTTTATCTTATCTGAAGGTTGAAAGTCATATGTACATTTTTTCCCCAGCTTTCTAGAAATAGCTTTTTCACATCAATCAGAGATCTTTTCTCTCCCCAGATTCCCCACCCTTTTTCTTTTTTTAACCTTTATTTCCTCTCTCTGAGTGGGAGAAACAATGATTGTTTTTGTAGATATTTCTAGATTATTTTCCTTAGCTGTTCCTGGGACTATCTTGTTCTCATCCATTTATAGCTCTTAGAGTATTATTCATTCACTGAAAATATTTACTGTGTACCTGCCACTTACCAGGCACTGATCAAAAAAAAAAAAAAAACCAAAACACCCTTGTCCTCCTTAAATGTCCTATTATTATAAGAATCGTAATAAGGAATCACAAGCAATTGTAACAAGCACTGGAAACACACAATTAGTACAGTTTGTTAAGTTTCATGAGAGCAGAAATTCACAGTGATGGAGGAGGACAGGCACATAGAAGTAAGCAATCAGAGAAGACATCCTGGAGGAAGTGACATAACCTCATAGGGGGCCTGGCAGCTCAGTGGTTAAGAAGACGGGCCTGGACCTGACAGCTGAGGTGTCAGTCTTGGTTCTGCTACGTAATAGCTGTGTACCTTTGGGCAAGTTTCTGAATTTCTCCTTATCTATACAACAGGGAAAATGATAGCCTTACCGTTTCTCTATCAGGCTGTTATGAGGACTAAGTAAATTGAATACTTGCAAGAGCACAGAGCAGAGCCCAGATCATAGCAATTGCTCGGTGAATTTCAGCAGCCTCAGTCGTTATTAGGCTGAGGCCTGAAGGGTGAGTAGTAAGAAGTAAGCTGGGGAAAGGGGATGAGAGAGTAGAGTTACAGAGGGAACAGCAGGTGTGAGCTCTCTGTGGCGGGAGGGCGCATAGGTATTACAGAAACAGAAAAGAAATTCCATCCCTCTAGGACTAGGGTGGGAGGTAAAGGAAAGAAGCAAAGACTCGTGATGAAGCCGAGGAGGTCAGCAGGGTTGATGTAATTAAGGGCCTCATAAGTCATCTCAGGGCTTTGTAGGACTTTATCCTACAAGCAATGGGGAGCTAGTGAGGGTTTTCAGCCAGAGAGTGACAGGGTCAGATTTGCATTTTAGAAAGAGGGCTTCCCAGGGCTTCCCTGGTGGTGCAGTGGTTAATAATCTGCCTGCCAATGCAGGGCACACAGATTTGATCCCTGGTCCGGGAAGATCCCACATGCAGTGGAGCAACTAAGCCCATGAGCCACAACTACTGAGCTCGCGTGCCACAACTACTGAGCTCGCGTGCCACAACTACTGAAGCCCACGCACCTAGAACCCATGCTCCGCAGCAAGAGAAGCCACTGCAACGAGAAGCCCGTGCACCACGACGAAGAGTAGCCCCTGCTCACCGCAACTAGAGAAAGCCCAGCAACGAAGACCCAACACAGCCAAAAAAAGAAAGAAAGAAAGAGAGCTTCCCATGCAGGGAAGGGGCTGGAGGCTGGGAGATGGGGAGATGAGTTAGGAGACTGGTGTAGCCATCTTGGGAGAAGATTGTGCCAGCCTGGAGGAAGGCAGTGACCGTGGCAGTGAGATGGAGAGAGGATAGGGTTGGACAGGTGTAGGACTGACTTAGGCTTTAGAAACTGGGTGGAGACCGGCGCGATTCTCTGAGACAGACTGGAGGGAGGAGGAGTGTGGGAAGATGACGTCTAGTTCCGGAAGCACTGCATGTGAGGTAGTTTGAGACAGAGGAGTGGAGCATGTATGAGGTCCCTTGAATAGACACATTCATAGTGACAGAATGTGGAACACTGGGTACCAGAGGCTGGGGAAAGGGGGCAAGAGGGAGTTGGTGTTTCATGGGTACAGAGTTTCAGTCTGGGGTGATGAAAGTGTTCTGGAGATGGACGGTAGTGATGGTTACACAACAATGTGATTATACTTCGTGGCACTGAACTGTACACCTCAAAAGGGTTAAAATGGTACATTCTATGTTACATATAGTTTACAACAATAATAATAAAAAGATAGAGCACATGGGCCTTTATTCCTAGAAAAATTGAGAAGGTCACCGAAAAGAACTGTAAAGGCTGGCTCCCTTAAGGTCTCCAGAGAAAGACATGATCAGCTTCTACATTTCCGAAAAGATGAATGTTTTTAGCCAAAGAACAACAAAACTGACAATCAGATAATCCCTCATACTTTTCCCCTTGAGAGAAAATTGTTAAAAAAAAAAAAAACTTGAACCAAGTATAAATAAAAAGAGACACAAACTTCAAACTGCTTAACAACAAAGAAGGAATTAGAATGTGGCTTAGTCATGTCAAACCAGATTCTGCCCAAGGGAAACTGATGGAGGAAAAACAGTTAAAGACTCATTGGAGATTATAGATAATGTCTGTTATAATGTTTAAAGCCAAAGATAGAAATGATAAATGTTTCCTGTGTTTTCCACCCAACAGTGAACAGTAAACTAGATGTTTTGCTAAAAGAAGAATATTTTGAATAGATGCTTTGTTTAACAAAGTCAGGGGTGCAGTGACAGAAAAGGAGTTGAAATAAAAATATAGGAAGAGCCCTGGAACATTTTTGAAAATAACATACTTGAGCTTCATTGTTTGTTTATGTATTATTTGCATGTAATTATTCTTAAGTGATATGTTCCTCCAAATTTCTTCAACAGAAACTCGTGATGACTTTACAACTGTCAAAGATACTGGATTATTGCGCCTCTGGGTTATTTTTTCACTGAGACGATAATTCAGTCAAAACATAAGTCATGAGACTAGCGGTGTGCGCAGAGAATTTTGTATTCCCCACGTTTGTAAATGCCTTTCAAATACTGACATCACAACCGTTGCTAGCATTTCTTTAGAGGAATTCTTTTTCATTAAATTATTTGATCATTAGAATGTGCACGTTCCCAAGAGGATGCAGTTTTTGGAAAGTAGCAGAACTTTAATAAACTTCAGTTAAATGAACATATCCATCAGCAAGAATTTAAATAACACTCATCATGCCGACTTCTACGTCAAGTGCAGGGATGACTATAAACGTGTGAAACTTGGTCTCTGCCCTTAATTGTGAGTCTGTGTATCTTTGAAACCAAGGGACTCTCTCTGTTATCCTTCACTGTATTTATAATGGTTTTAGAGCAGAACCTGAGGATATTCTGAGTGGGAAGATTCATATTGTGATAAGGAAAGGAAATCTATAAAAAGCATTGCTGTGAGTTTAACAAATAGTGGCATTGCAGGACTGGCAAATGACAAAAACCTGGCTTTTTCTTGGTCCCGGTCCCGAAAAGGTGAACCAAGAAAAAAGAAAACATGAACGTGTTTCCTTTCCAGTGCCTGTCTAGGCTGTTTTCAGCGCTCATCTGGGATTGGTCAGACCTTCCTCCATAAGCAGTAATGAAAACCAGACCTCCTGGGACCTGCTTGAAGCATAAAGGAACTCAAAGACCAGAAAACAGCCAGGGAGGGTGGGAGTTAGCTTGGGGAGTGTAGCGGATAGAGCACATTGATGAGCTGCTTCTTTCAGACAGCTGTCTTCCGTGTTTCAACTCCCAATCTTGGGCCAGTTTATCTTTGCACTGTGGCTGAGAAAGATATTAATACTGCTTAAGACCATCTTCCTTCCTGGGCCGTTGCTATTCTGCTTAACAAAATAAGGTGCCATTTTGTTTTCCTTTATCGAGGAAGGAATCCTCAGCTAAGATGACTTAACATGGATTTGTCTTCAAAAATATACCGAGCTCTTTCCTCCTCCAGATCACCTACAGGCATTACCTTGTTGCTGCGTTCAATCCCAACATAATCAGCCTCTTCTGGAATTATCACAAAGAGCTCGGCTTCGTAGGCACCTTCCCCTTCATTTCTCGCGTTGATTATGAGCGTAAGGTGGTTTTCATCTCCAATGATGACCTGATGCTTATCTCTAAAAATGCAGTTTAAAAAGAATCATTAGGTACTCTGCATCTCTGGATTCATGGATATTTTATTTAAGGACTTAGAGGAAGATGTAAACATGCAAGACTGGGAAAAGAAACAAGATGGATCGTCATGAGGGGGTGGTGAGAAGAATCAAAACTATGTCTGGATGAGAAGGACAGGAAAACATCCAGGGGTGTTCTGGTAAATATTTAACAACCAGCGCTTCAGACTAGTGGTTACCAGTGGAGGAAGGGGCAACATCGGGGGCGGGGGCAGGGGGAGGTACAAACCACTGGGGCTGAGACAGGCTCACGGATGTATGTACAACTCAGGGAATAGAGCCCCTACTTTGGAATAACTGTAAATGGAAAGTAACGTTTAAAAACTGTATAATAGGGCTTCCCTGGTGGTGCAGCGGTTAAGAATCTGCCTGCCAATGCAGGGGACACGGGTTCGAGCCCTGGTCCGGGAAGATCCCACATGCCGTGGAGCAGCCAAGCCTGTGCGCCACAACTACTGAGCCTGTGCTCTAGAGCCTGTAAACCACAACTACTGAGCCCGTGTGCCACAACTACTGAGCCTGCGCTCTAGAGCCCATGAGCCACGACCACTGAGCCCATGTGCCACAACTACTGAAGCCCGTGCACCTAGAGCCCGTGCTCCGCAACAAGAGAAGCCACCACAATGAGAAGCCCGCGCACCACAATGAAGAGTAGTCCCCGCTCACCACAACTAGAGAAAACCCGTGTGCAGCAACGAAGACCCAGCGCAGCCAAAACTAAATTTATGTATTTATTTATTTTTAAAAACCCTGTATAATAAAGTAACAACCAGTTCTCAAAAACAAAAGGAAACAAAGAAAACCAGGATGTGTAGCATTTGCCGATTCCAGTGGTGTAAATCCTCCCACTGTGATCAATTTCAAGCTCCCAACATACTTAACGATCTGCCAGCAAAAATTCCCGAAAAGTTAACAATTAGCTCACAAGCCAGGAGGAGACGGCTTCAGCACATCCCTGAAAACATCCCATAGGAGGAAGATGGGCAATGGGAAGAGAGGGAGAGAGGTGGTTTAGAAAGTAGGAGGGGAAGCTGAGTGTGACGCAAAGTGGAAAATAAGAGGGAAGAAAGAGGCAGATAAAGGAAGATCTCAAATAGCTGATTGTGAGGTATTCTGAGGACATTTAATTCACTCCAGACTTCAAATTGAAACAGCATTTGGAAATGCCTACTTGTGACCCTTAAGCAAAGCTATTGCTTCGGACAGTGGCTAGATTATGAAGTTTGGAAAAAGTCCCCTTGAGAGGTTACCAAGAAGCTTCCAAACACTGGCAGCAAGATAGTTCCTGGGGTGGGGATGGGTTGAGGCAGGTAGAGAGGAGAGCAACCGGAACCACCAGAGATGAGTTAACTTCAAACAGAAGCATTTCCCCCCACTTTCGGTGAAGGATGGAACGGCTCAGGCAAAGTCTTGGGGTGTGTCACTTGACACCAATGACAAAGACCTAAGCCACAGGCTAACCCAAAGTGTAGCCAAGCTCAGAAATTTCACGCAGTGCACTTATTTTGGTAGTGGCTGGAAGTGTATACTTTCTCCAGAGAAGCTTTAAGTAAACACCTGTATGCCATTAGGTAAAATGGACAAGTTTATTTATTTAAACTTACGGTCTAGCTGACAGCTTCAAGTCAGGAATGCACATGTTATCTTCTCCACAGTCGACCAGGATGTGAGCCTGTGTTGTGGAAAAACATGTATCAGGAAGAATCTGGGAAAACCTGAATCCCGTCCTTTCTCTTGAAAATTATGAATGATCCCACAAGTTAAACCAAAGCTTTCCTTTCACTCTGCATGAGTCTACCTAGCTAGAAACTCTTTTCGGCATTGACCTCCCCTTATGGGTTAGCTTACTTAGGAGCCCGATTCCAATTCATTCTGAAATGTCTGTAAAGAATGCTACTCTGGCCGATGGTTTGAGGATTACAGGCTATACTGCTTCTATTACAGCCACATTTTGAACAAATTAAATCTTGGTTCCACAAGGGGAAGGGCTTCTGAAAACACAGGGATGCAGTGTTTCAGGAAACATGTTCAGAAAATCTCCCAAATGTTACAAGTGTGTATGCAGGAATGAAAACAAAAGGGCCTGGATTTCATCTTAAGGTCACAGGAGCAATGCCCAGGGCCTGATTGAGAATATACCATCAAAGACGGGCCAGGACCTACCTGTTCGGTAACAACGTTTTCCCTGTAGTAATTCAATATTGGTTTCACCTCCAGACCTTCTTTAAAGGTGGATTCATCCAAACTGTAATTCAAACTAATGTTGATTGGAGACAGTTTATCTCGGAATTCAGTTTCATCCTAGGGAAAATAATCACAAACTCAAGAAAGGCCCTGTAAAATGGCTGCAAGATGTTAGTTGGTGGAAGGCAGGCAGCACTTGCCTCTGGCCATTAAAAGCGAACCATGAAGTAACTACCACCCCAGCGGGCCTAGGCACATGCTGTGGACGTGGCATAGAGAAGCCAGTTTAATGAACGTATGTTCAGAGTTGGAATCATTTAGGCTTCGTTGAAATACATGCTTCTGGAAGCAATCTTCAGGTTCTCCAGATCTTCAACAACTCACACGGATTGGTCAGATTGCACAGTTAAAAATCAGTTGCACAGGAAACGTCACTGAAAGTTTCATGAACTGGGATTTTTATCTTAATGAGGTTGGCAGAATTTGTAAGTCCCCTTGGGCTCAGAGGAAGAAAACCTCTCGATTCTCTTCCTTTCTTAGCATCTCTTTAAGTCCTTGTTTGCCTGAACGTCAAAACACCTTCAGCACATCTGAAGTTCCCTTAGAAAAAGCACCAGAACCTTCCTGGGGAGGGAGGGGGTAGTACCGGCAGCAAGGTCTGGACACACAGGAACTCCCAAACCATGGAGTGGGCATGCCGCCCTTCAACCGGATGCCAGTATCAGTCATAATGAGCCACGAGGGTCGTGCACCAGCTTCTCATTCTACAATGTGTTTGTAAACTCTGCTTTCTACAGGTTTTCCCCTTACTATATCCCCTCAAAGAGGAGACCAAATGAAAAGAGGCTTCACAACGTCATCACCGGTAAGAAGATGAAATAACTGTATCATAACACGTTTTGGCTTTTTATTTCATGGTGGGTTTAGGAGTTATTGTAAAAATCCATTGCTTTAAAAATGTAATTATAATTTACTTTTAATAAAGCCTTTGAATGCCTCACCCTTTTCCTAAGTTGGCTCAGAAATGCACATTGATAAAATCTGGCCGAACATCCTCACGTAGGATAAAAATTCAAATAAATTGTGTCTAACTTTTATGTTTTTTGCGGGGAGGCAGTTGGAAATGAAAACCACCTGAGTTAGCACTAGTACTAAGGAGTGTACTCAAAACAAGAAGAAGCTTAGGAGCAGAAACTCACACAACATTGTAAATCAACTATACTCGAATAACAATCAAAAGAAAAAAAAGAAGCAGCTTCAGAATTAAAAGCAATACATCATTAGGTTGGCTGAAGTCAGGCTCAGCAGAGGAGTGTGTGGCTTTAAAGATTTCTCCTATAAAATGAAAATAGATGTGGGTCTGTGTGAACCACTGTGATGTTTAAATGGAGAAAAATGGTTGGAATTTGGACTTCAATGTTAGAGGCCAGAAAGGTGATTCTGTAACACTTACTCGAAGGTAAACGGTAAAGTCCTGGCATTGGAGGGATTTCTGCCCCTTTATCACGAGAGGGAAGACGAGATGTGACTGATGGTTTTCAAGGAAGAGTGTGCGTTTAATGGCTCCTTTTTGTTTCAGGGAATCTAACTGCACCTCGGCAGTCAGGCCTAAAGGACAGACATAAAGCAAATATAATCCAGAAAGGAAAAGTATTCAGTGAATGTAGCGCTTTATCAGAGATACGAATTCCTATTTCAGCTTGCTTATTCAGGAAACATTTTTTCCATAGTTGGGATCAAAAATAATACACGAGCTGCAAAGGTTTGATAAAATACTCCCCAAGCTAAACAACTTGTTTTGTAATGGTTTTACACAAAAAGTCATTTCCCCCATAATTAGGTCTGTTCTTACAGACAATACCAATTATTCAAGGACTGTTTATGTAGAAGTTCCCATATTTATAACAGAAATCTTGGTGCTAACGAAGAGCTCTTTGAAAGCTTTAAATGGTCTGTGCACCGCTTACTGTTGACTTTTCTTGATATGGTATAGGAGTGGAAAACTGAAAATATGCTCACCGATTGTGTTTGAAATGCTCTGGCCTGCCACAGATGCACACACTCTTAAAGAAAAGCTATGGGAAATAATAATAATTTATTGGTTAATAAACTTTTTCAATCTGAAGTAGCAAACTTCCTTTACCTTACCCCAGATAAAACGAATGCTTTATTTTTCCTCTATACTTCTCTTAGTGTACACACACACACACACACACGCAAAACCAAACAAATAAATATGCATATATTTATTGATTGATATATATACTTACCAAAAATATATTTATATACATATATATATCCAACAATTCTAATACGATTAAGAAAGGTGACATTATTACATAGGAAGGTAATACTTAAAATATCACTAGAGGTCGATTGATTTAATCAGTGGATTAATTGATCAATTACTTGCTGCCTTTTTTCAAGAAATGCATGTGAATATCTTCCATGTGCCAGGGAGTGAAGAACTGGGCAGAACAGCAGGGGGACAGCTAGTGGCAGAGCCTGGAGGTGAGCAAGCACGTGACCCCAACTTGAGGAACCTGAAGAAATCTGGTGCATTAGAGAAAGATGGGGAAAGCTGTAGGAAGCCGAGGCTGGCTGGGTCAGCAGGTAGGGAACAGGGCTTTGAAAATCACTTTAAAGACTTTGGATCAAGAGGTGCGAACTATTAGGTATAAAATAAGCTACAAGGACATCTTGTACAACATGGGGAATATAGCCAATATTTTATAGTAAGTATAAATGGAGTATAATCTTTACAAATTGTAAATCACTATACTGTATACCTGTAATTTATATAATATTATACATCAACTACATTTCAATTAAAAAAAAGTATTTGGATTTAATTCTGAGAGGCATGGAGCATCACGGTACGATTAACCCATAATCCACTCTCCGTGGAAGGAGATAAGAACTCAGGCAGGTACTTGCCAGGAGTGGGATATAATTTGAGGCAGAGACACCAGAAGAGGGAAGGGAAAAAGAAGGAAAATGGGGAGCGTAGAGTGACCATCTCAGGCTTGGTAAGCACAACAATACAGTGTATAAGGTCAATAAAAAAAGGATGGATGTGTAGGAGAGACCTTTGTAGTTTTGCCTTGAACATGCCCTGAACTCAATCCGGGGAGGTGCCTGCTGTGGCTTGTAGGATGGCCTGCACTTGGGTCTATCCTGCGGCCTTGGAGGGAATGAGGACCGGCCAGTGGTCTCTGCCTGACTGTTGCATGTGCTGACCTCCCTATGGAAAAATGTCAAGCTCTAAGCGCCAGCATTCAAGATGGGGCTTTTCCACATTTCTAAGAAAGTAAAAATGTAAGAAAATACTTAAGTATGATTTAACGACAGCCTTAACGTTTTTACTAGTAAATACTCTAGTATGATTTGAATATTTCCACAGAATCCAAAAGGAGTAAATAATCTCTAGTCGTGCTTTAATTATGTGTCAGCTTCCTGTGTCAGATATAATGAAGATGTGTCACATCTGGGATTCATCTAGCTCCCGTGACCTCAGTCAATGTCTCCCTTCAGGGTAAGTAATTTGTCCCATACCATTAAGCCAAACGTTTTCCGAGATGTCTCTGCTATTTCAAGTGTTTGTACCACTTCCCCAGAGAAATCATGAATTCCAGCCCACTTCCACTTCAATTGGAATAATTCAAGAAAGATGAATAGTTAATCACATCTTTAAATTTTGTAGCAGGTCTGGCTTTCAAAATTGGAATTTTTTCTGTGTCTGACTTTTTTGGAGGTACTTGGGTATGTGTTAAAATTGTTGACCGTTTTTCTATTCATCCTTATACTGAATAGGCAAAACTCATTAGCTTGTATAAGATAAATTCCTATTTGTAATAAAATTATCATTATATCTATAGATTCAAATAATTTTACATACAGTATTTTGTCTGACACAATTGAGAAGCAATAAAAATTTTTGCAAACGAGATAAAGTTATGAATGTGAACATTATCTCCTCCTTTTGAGAAGAATTTGATTTAAAAACG
Organism: Leucopleurus acutus; assembly: GCF_964270905.1. Taxonomy (NCBI): domain Eukaryota; kingdom Metazoa; phylum Chordata; class Mammalia; order Artiodactyla; family Delphinidae; genus Leucopleurus; species Leucopleurus acutus. The sequence continues at coordinate 197,384,549 of NC_139142.1, forward strand.
ATGTCATCAGCTGAAGGGTCACTCGGTTTATAAATTATATGTCAGTGTTATTCTATACTTCTTAGTTCCCCCTTTCTGTTATCTTTATATCATTAAGTGGACGATTTTAACTTTTTCATACAAGTTTAAATAACCACTACGACTTACTGAATTATTGATAATAGCACTCCAACCTAAACTTTTTGGCTTATAGATGTCTTTAGCAGAAAAGAGTTGCCAAGTTATAACTTTCAAAGCATTCTCTTCTGATCTAAAAAGAAAACCTCACTGAAATATTCATTCTGAATTTACAACATTTATGTTATATGTAAACACACACATATACATCGTATGTTTTATATAACAGATACTTAGGTGCACTCACAGGTCTATACCTAATTATAACGCACACTTGTCAGAGAAAGCTGTGAATTATTATTAAATTAGAATTAAAATTTCAAACTAGCATTTATGATCATAGTCAATATGAATAGGTCTGACTGGAGCAAAAAAACTCCATTAAACCAGCCCAGATCCCTCATCACATAATTTCTAAATGAAACTGTTGGGCTATACTTCTGGTGCTTCAGAAGGCAGGACAGTACCTTACAAATCCTCTAATACTAGTCCTAACCCAATGCAGGAAGGGTTAGAATAATGACCTGGTGATGTAATGGTGCTCGTAGCCACATATGGGAGAAGAGGAATGAGATAAATGTGAAACAGGACTTAAAAGTACAAAGCAATTCACTTTTCAATCTAACCAATTCAGTGCTCTTTCAGTGATGGCAAATATCAGGTTTTACATAAAGTTAGGCATATCTGAAAAGTTTTTCCAAATTTGAAAAGGGGATAGTTATTAACTTTTATATTTATAAAATATTTTTTTTTACCAAATAAATTTTTTTTTTTTTTTTTTTTTTTTTGCGGTATGCGGGCCTCTCACTGTTGTGGCCTCTCCCGCTTCGGAGCACAGGCTCCGGACGCGCAGGCTCAGCGGCCATGGCTCACGGGCCCAGCCGCTCCGTGGCATGTGGGATCTTCCCGGACTAGGGCACGAACCCGTGTTCCCTGCATTGGCAGGCGGACTCTCAACCACTGCGCCACCAGGGAAGCCCTACCAAATAGTTTTAATCTTTCTCATTAGATAACAATTATGTGAATATTTATGGGTTGGCTTTTTTTTTTCTCTCTCTAGTTTTTTCTCTCTCTAGAAATGCAAGTAGCAGAAACTTTATAAAATTACACAGCTGGGCTTCCCTGGTGGCGCAGTGGTTGAGAGTCCGCCTGCCAATGCAGGGGACACGGGTTCGTGCCCCGGTCCGGGAAGATCCCACATGCCGCGGAGCAGCTGGGCCCGTGAGCCATGGCCGCCGAGCCTGCGCATCCGGAGCCTGTGCTCCGCAACGGGAGAGGCCACAACAGTGAGAGGCCCGCGTACCGCAAAAAAAAAAAAAAAAAAAAATTACACAGCTGTTTGAAAGGCAGAGAAATTCACATTGAGGGAAATGGAGAACTATTTCCCAGTTAGAGGTTTACTTAATAGTTTTCAGATGTACAAGATTATATCAAATACAGACAAAAATTACAGAAAAGAAAATCAACAAATGCTTTTCAATCATTTTTTAAAAAATGAGCTAAATTCCTATAATACATTTTAAAAGGTATCCGAGAAACACATTCGAGACTGAACCCGCTGTTAATTTTCCATCTTCTGATACTCTGAGTTACCCATTCAAAATTTTTGTATGTGAAAATAAAACATCTTTCAGGAAATGGATGGAATAGAATCAAATAAATAATTGTAATTTGCCCACGTAACAAATCTGATTTAATGCAACAAGAGTTCGTGAAAACAAGGCAATTTTCTTGTTAAAAAGTAATATTCATGTCAATCCCAAATTCCCAGTCTGCTATATTTAAAATAAAATGCCTTTCCATGAAAAAACAATTAAAAAATAAAAAAATTTTTTAAAATAAAAAGGAATAGTCTTTCCATAAAACCAAACAGATCCCACAATCTGTTAAAAAAAAAACACTTCAATTTTTTAAAAAATTCAAAAACTGAAAACTCCTGAGAAAAGATGATCTCGTTCATAACAACATTTCACACCAGAGTGTGCCACACATATATGCTTTAAAGAATTCAGTCTAGAAGTCCATTCAGTGATGAATGTGCAAACAGAACTGTTGGGCGAAATACCAAAGTTTTAATACTTGTGCCCAAGTAGCACTCATTGTTCATTTCATGTTCATTTCATCCAGGGTTAGGAGAGATGCTAGCTAGCTCTTTCACATATTTTCTCAGATCAGGTTTTCATTATAATATTTTATGGTTTCATACCATTTTAAAATGTGCTCAGGGCATTTCCCAGCTACTTTCAGAAGCTCCTTAAGGGGAAGACAGGCCTCCCTGAACCGAGAGGTCCCAGCAAAGGAGGTTTTTCAAAGAATTCTTCAGGGTCCTCTACACCCCCATCCACCACCCTCAAAGGCTCTGACTCCAGTCTGAACCCCTGTCCAAGGCCATGAGCAGCGTGCTGAAACTGGCTTCTATGGGTCTGTAGACTGGTGTGTTCTGCATTCTGACTTTCTCAGGAACCGACCATATCATCTGAAAATGGAGGTAAATCTCAAATGCTCCAAATGTTTGTTGATCTTTCAGAGAATATACCCTAAGGCATTACCCAATATGACAGACTTCTGACCCTGGAGGACCTACATATTGAGAAGCAAAGTGGCATTTCCTTGAGCTGTGCTACAGCCAAGTTCCATTTCTTACTGCCTTCGGGTGACCGGCCAGATTCACGAGGAACATTCTCAGAAGGTGTATGAGCCTGTCCACCTCCAGGCCAGGCAGAGGACTATTCCTGACGATGAGATCATGGCCACAGAAATATAGCTGAGGACACAAAAATCTCTATTTTTATAATGTTTACCTTCTGTCTCATTGTATACAGATGTGAGGTTATAAAACTGACATCTATTTTCAGCACAGGAAACCAAGTAATTTAACCCAAGCCTATTTAAGAAAAAAAAAAAAGGACAATACATATGTCTGAAAAGTGGTTTCCATATGCATATGCAAATACAAGCGTCAAGGTATTTTATTATATTTTCAGTTTGGTTAATGTGTATTTTAGTATGCCAAGGTTCTAAAAGAGATCTCCAAGATTTACTTGGTCGGGAATTTTCTCAAGTGTTTTTGTTTCTCATCACATGTGGAGGCCGTAGATTGGAGAAATGGCCTTCCCATGACAGCAAAAGTTCAGCATCGTGTCAGAGATCCTTTTATTTTTCTTTTGAAAGACTAACAACTGGCTACTCAGATGTGGTGCACAGACCCACAGCATTAGTTAGCACCCCCTTGGAGCCTCTTCGGAATTGTAAAGTCTCAGCCCCCATCCCAGGCCTGCGGCCCCCAAAGCTGCATGTGCACCAGATCTCCAGGTGATCTGAGTCCGCCTAAGCGGGCTGGCAGCACCGCACTGACTCACCAGGCCACAGATGCCATCGATTCTGGAATCTGGCAGGTTTTATTATCCAGATTGATGATCACCGGGTGCAGGAGAAGCTGGGCTCCCACCGTCACAACCGGCCTTGCTCTGCAGGGAGAAGACACACGGTTTTAACCAGCCCCAGGAGGGGCAGGCAGAAGCCCACTGCTCCACTTCTAGAGGCCACGGCCAACATTCCTGGCCCCGGTGCCAAGAATTCCCCTCACTGAGTGAACAGGTGGGCTCTAGACTCAACCAGCGACCTCCAGACACATCCGGTAGCTCACGAATACAAATAAAGGAGCCGTGGGCCCATGAAGCACAGCCGCGCTCATGGACCTTCTCTGTCTGTGGAGGGGCTCACGGTATTTTGGCGACATGGCTGTGAAAGATCTCTCCTCTGGGACCTGCTGGTCTGTCCATATTCGCATCTGAATATGAAGAGATACATCATCCTGCAGCCACTCACGCTGCATCTGTAAGTACTCGAGTTTTGCTAATTGTGTCGCCATGTTGGCTGGTGATTTTGAACCGCTGATCGATCATTTTCTAGACAAGCTTTGCAGATTGAGCTAAACCCATGAGGGTGAGCTGACTCATGCTGCGCTTCACGTGAAGCAATGGTTCTCAACCCTGACTGCACGACAGAAGCACCCCGGGAGCCGAAAAACAGAAGCCAGTCTCCCGGGGTCAAGGCCAGGCACTGGAATGTCAAAAACAAAAACCTCCAGGTGATTCTATGGTGCGGCCGAGTTTGAGGAGAGGGTCTAATACCGAGTAAACTCCGTTCCAACCACCCGGGGAGGATAAATCAGACAAGAAAGTAAGTCACTGGGAAAAGGAATGGGGCAATATTTATAAAGGTTGGTTGCCAAAATATGAGAAATGGGAGTGAAATCTCCAGATGACAGTGTGAAACGACGCCACGTTGCTTAAGTTTTCCTCCGACAGGAGGGAGGGCGGGGCCTTGGGGCAGCGTGTTGTTTAGGGCACTGGTTTAAACAATTCCATTATTACCGTAATGGCGCCCAATGGGAATTTTCCTGAACTCCTTTGCGCTATTATCTGTACTCTGTTATATGATTTTTCTTTTCAATACTGTGTTAGCTCCAGCCCTTGGAAGAGCAGATGATAAGACAGGATTAGACACACAAGGCACTTATTAGGGCAAATACTGATGAGGGAAAAAGGGGAGGGAGGGAGGAGGCTGGGACCAGCAGTCAGAGTGTGATGTACATCTGATTCCTGTGAAGAAGAAACAAAAGAGGATCTGGGAAAGAAGCTCCAGCCAGGGCACTGGGGAGCCCTTGAGCCAAATCTGCCTGCTAGTGGAGCTCCAGGTGGGCCTGTATTTGTATCCCTGTTGTGTCCAGTAATCGCCCGGGAGCAGCTCATGGGAGATAGGGCCTTGTTGCACATGTAGACTCAGAGCACAGTGGAGGGACCATGAGTCAATTTCACTCCATCAGCTCTGAGTGGTGCATCTTCATGGCCACCACAAACACAGCCCCATCCTTCAGGTACTTTGAGAGTTTCAATCACCTGATTCTCTACCCCCTGAGGTGGAGAGTGGCTGGTGTAAATCAGCCCTCTGAGTATGTCTTGGGACTGATGAGGAGGACAATCTTGCCTACTTGAGGAAACCTACTTTAGCATCCCTCAGGGAGTTGACCTAGGTTCGAACTATGTGCCCAGAACACCTGGGTTGGACCTCTGCCTTTTGTCTTGATATCCTGACCTAGTGTCTTGCGTTCCTATAAAACTGTTTTTTTAAGAATAAAAAAGAATCTAAATTTTTTTTAAGAAGAAAGAAGAATCTAGTAAGTAACTGGTAGCACGGTCTACCAGTTACTTATTATTTCATGTACCTTACATGCAGATTCTCACTTAATCCTTTCAACAAAAATAAACTTGTAAATATTACGCCCATTTTACAGTGAAAAAAATCTGAGGCTCAGAAAGTTATAGAAACTCGCCCAAGATTACAAATGGGTGAGTGTGTGGACTGGCCAGGTTTTTAAAATCCAGACCTGTCACATTTGAACACTTGTTCAATTCTTGCTTTGGGAGGCTACCAATTCTTGGTATTTCTATTCCTTAATGTAGTGTCCACACTTGATGATAGAGGCCAGGGTGCATAGCAACACTCCCCCACCCTGCATTCCTTATCTATAGGCACATTTTAATGCATTTCCAAAGCAAAGAGAAGTATTCAAATGTAATAACTTTAAAAAGTGTGTCATTTTAGAAGTTCTGCTAAGATTCACATCTTATTTAATGTTATGTTAGTAGAAGCTGGAAGTTTGGTCATGAGGTATGAGAAAAAAAAAAAACAGAAGGGCTGAAAGAAAGGGGAAAATATTGAGAGCAAATACTCCTCCAAACTTTACAAAGAGCATCTAAATGCTCTCCAAAATAAATAGTTGGGATTTACTCTTTAAAGAAAAACTAACAACGAAAAAGAAATGCATTTGAGACAATTAGAAGAACATATCCACGGATGGAGGAATAAAGAAAGTGTGGCGTTCAGCCATAAAAAGGAAAGCTTGCCATTTATGACAACACAGAAGTACCTTGAGAGCATTATGCTAAGTGAAAAAAGTCAGACAGAAAAAGATCAATACCATATGATCTCACCTACATGTAGAATCTAGAAACAAAAATCAAAACCAAAAAATGAACATAAAGATACAGAAAACAGATTGGTGGTTGCCAGAGGTGGGGATGAGATGGAGTTGGAAATGGATGAAAGTGGCCAAAAGTATAGACTTCTGTTTATAAGATACTAAGTTTGGGGGATGAAATATATAGCATGGTGCCTAGAGTTAATAATACTGTGTTATATATCTGAAAGTTGCTAAGAGGGTAGATCTTAAAACTGCTCATCACACACACAAAAACTGTAACTGTGTGTGGTGATGGATGTTATCAACTAGACATTGTGGTGATGATTTTGCAATACATACAAATATTGAATCATAATGTTGTATGCCTGAAACTAATATAATGTTACATGTCAATAAAAGAAAAGAGCATTTGCATACCATCAACCACATACCTGTAAACAGCTACTTTTCCTGTTCCAAATGCACCCACAATTAAATCTAAAAAAGACAAAAACACACAACACGTGTACAAATTTTATAGAAACGATCCAAACTCATAATTATAAATAGCACATAAAGCATCCTGAAATGCTGATTGCAGAGTGAGAGTCATAAAAGTAAGAACAGCAAATCACACCGTTCTTAAGACATTTTGGAAAGGATACTGGAACTTCACTCTAGCTCCATATGACACATACATCAATAGATCTCAAACCCTTCTGGACTCAGGAAGGCCAGCCTTCTAGAAATGCTTCAGATGCTCATCGTAACACCATTTCTCCTATCCTCCAGACTCAAGGCACACATCTTAAATCAAAAGGGGAAAAGCAGGGGCTAAGGGCCTACTAAGTGCCAGGCTCGTAGCACATAGTATTTTATCATCCCGCTACCGGAGCAACCCTATAAGGAAAGTATTTTACCAACGAAGTGAGACATTTTGGCTGCCATCTCATCACAGCCATTTGCTCTTGACAAATATGCGGATGGCGAGTATGGTTTTGGCAGAGTGATCAGTAGCATATGAAATAACTGACATAGCATTACAGCCGTCTCTCCTCATTTGCGGTTTTGCTTCTTCAGTTTCAGTTACCTGTGGTCAACCACGGTCTGAAAATATTAAGTGGAAAATTCCAGAAATCAACAACTCATCCGTTTTAAATTGCACGCCGTTCTGAGCAACGTGATGAAATCTCACGCCGTCCTGCTCTGTCCCGCCCGGGATGTGAATGATCCCTTGGTCCAGCGTGTCCTGTCCGTAGTCACTTAGCCAACTTGGTGTCTCAGTGCTTGTTCAAGTGACCCTTACTTTACTTAATAATGGCTCCAAAGTGCAAGAGGAGTGAGACTAGGGACTTCCCTGTCAGTCCAGTGGTTAAGACTCCATGCTTCCACTGCAGGGGGCAGGGGTTCGATCCCTGGTTGGGGAAATAAGATCCCGCACGCCGCGTGGCACGGCCAAAAAAAAAAAAGAAATTAAAATTAAAAAGAAATTTTTAAAAAGGAGTGATGCTGGCAATTAAGATGTGCCAAAGAGAAGCCGTAAAGTGCTTCCTTTAAGTAAAAAGGTGAACGTTCTCCACTTAATAAGGAAAGAAACAAAATCCTATGCCGAGGTTGCTAAGATCTGTGGTAAGAAGAAATCTTCTCTCTGTGAAATTGTGAAGAAGGAAAAAGAAAGCCGTGCTAGTTTTGCTGTCGCATCTCAAACTGCAAAAGTTAAAGCCACGGTGGGTGAGAAGTGCTTAGTTAAGATGGAAAAGGCATTAAATTTGTAACAATAAGATATTTTGAGAGAGAGAGAAACCACATTCACATAAGTTTTATTATAGTATATGGTTATAATTGTTCTATTTTATTATTAGTTATTGTTGTTAATCTCTGACTGTGCCTAATTTATAAATCCAGCTTTATGTATAGGAAAAAACATAGTATGTAAGGGTTCAGTACTCTCTGCGGTTTCAGGCATCCACTGAAGGGTCGTGGAACGTATGCCCCCCTGGATAAGCAGGGAAACCACTATACAAAAATATTAAACAACAACAACAATGATAATAATAAATAGCACAGATTGAACACTTATTCTAGGCCAGGAATTCTTTTAATGGATTTACTTTAACTTATTCTTAGCAAGTTAAGAAGTCTCTGTCATATTATTAGCACAATTTTACAGAAGAGTAATTTGAGACTTAGGGAGGCTCACCGATACATTCATTGAAGTTCACACAAGTACATAAGAGGTGAAGCTGCGTTACCGTGGTGCTGGGCAACAGAGCAATCTTAGACTATTTGAGAGGTAATGTTCACAATGACCTCAGTGACCGGCTGATATATAGGCAGAACTCTCTGTTTTTCTTAATCTCATCTATAATGGTTATTCTTTCTCGGTGGATGCAATCAAACAAAAATTTAAATGACCATGATGATATCTGCAGAGTAACATTTAGAAGCAGAGATGGGAAAACTGGATTCGGAAGAAATAACGGCCACAGAAGAAAACTTACAATAGCTGAAACTCTAATCGGTTAATTCTAGTAGGACAGAAGTGAAAATGAAAAAAAAAAAAGAAAAAGAGAGGAGGGAACTCCTTTGTCAGTGCCATATGGAAAACCGATCAAGAAATTAAACTGGTTCAATGGAATTCGTACAGGAAAATGATTTGTAGCCACATGCCCTTGGCATTCACCTTTCCAGAGCAAAGGAACTGGCCAGGCTGCAAGCAATATGATTCTTCTCTAGGGGCCTCTCTTGGCCGGGCCGAGGGCATTGTCCTCGGTCCATGATGCATGGGAGTTGGATGGATAAGCAGGTACATGAGCTCACATGGCTGCTTTCTTAGGGTGACTCTGAGACATGTACTTCCCTGTCTCCCAGATTTCCCCAGCTAGACAGAGCTCGAGTTGCCCACCCTGTCAGCCTTTTGATGATAATCTTCCCTTCCCACATCTCTCTTCCCTACTCCCTTAGCAACGATTTTCTGGGGATATTTCTCAAACCACTTGCCTTCTTTTTTTTTTTTTTTTTGAACTTTATTTAATTTATTTTTTCATACAGCAGGTTCTCATTAGTTATCTATTTTATACATATTAGTGTATACATGTCAATCCCAATCTCCCAATTCATCACACCACCGCCACCTCCCCCCACCACTTTCCCCCCTTGGTGTCCGTATGTTTGTTCTCTACGTCTGTGTCTCACTCTCTGCCCTGCAAACTGGTTCATCTGTACCATTTTTCTAGATTCCACATATATGCGTTAATAGACGATATTCGTTTTTCTCTTTCTGACTTACTTCACTCTGTATGACAATCTCTAGATTCATCCACGTCTCTACAAATGACCCAATTTTGTTCCTTTTTATGGCTGAGTAATATTGCATTGTATATATGTGCCACATCTTCTTTATCCATTCGTCTGTTGATGGGCATTTAGGTTGCTTCCATGACCTAGCTATTGTAAATAGTGCTTCAGTGAACATTGGGGTGCATGTGTCTTTTTGAATTATTGTTTTCTCTGGGTATATGCCCAGGAGTGGGATTGCTGGGTCATATGGTAATTCTATTTTTAGTTCTTTAAGGAACCTCCATACTGTTCTCCATAGTGGCTGTATCAATTTACATTCCCACCAACAGTACAAGAGGGTTCCCTTTTCTCGACACCCTCTCCAGTGTTCACTGTTTGTAGATTTTCTGATGACAGCCATTCTGACCGGTGTGAGGTGATACCTCATTATAGTTTTGATTTGCATTTCTCTAATAATTAGTAATGTTGAGCAGCTTTTCATGTGCTTCTAGGCCATCTGTATGTCTTCTTTGGAGAAATGTCTATTTAGGCCTTCTGCCCATTTTTGGATTGGGTTGTTTGTTTTTTTAATATTGGGCTGCATGAGCTGTTTATATATTTTGGAGATTAATCCTTTGTTTGTTGATTCATTTGCAGATATTTTCTCCCATTCTGAGGGTTGTCTTTTTGTCTTGTTTGTAGTTTCCTTTGCTTTGCAAAAGCTTTTAAGTTTCACTAGTTTCATTTGTTTATTTTTGTTTTTATTTCCATTACTCTAGGAGGTGGATCAAAAAAGATCTTGCTGTGATTTATGTCAAAGAGTGTTCTTCCTATGTTTTCCTCTAAGAGTTTTATAGTGTCCCGTCTTACATTTAGGTCTCTAATCCATTTTGAGTTTATTTTTGTGTATGGGGTTAGGGAGTGTTCTGATTTCATTCTTTTACGTGTAGCTGTCCAGTTTTCCCAGCACCACTTATTGAAGAGACTGTCTTTTCTCCACTGTATATCCTTGCCTCCTTTGTCGTAGATTAATTGACCATAGGTGCGTGGGTTTATCTCTGGGCTTTCTAGCCTGTTCCATTGATCTATATTTCTGTTTTTCTGCCAGTACCATATTCTCTTGATTACTGTAGCTTTGTAGTGTAGTCTGGAGTCAGGGAGTCTGATTCCTCCAGCTCCGTTTTTTTCCCTCAAGAATGCTTTGACTATTCAGGGTCTTCTGTGTCTCCATACAGATTTTAAGATTTTTTTGTTCTAGTTCTGTAAAAAATGCCATTGGTAATTTGATAGGGATTGCAGTGAATCTGTAGATTGCTTTGGGTAGTATAGTCATTTTCACAATATTGATTCTTCCCATCCAAGAACATGGTATATCTCTCCATTTGTTTGTATCATCTTTAATTTTTTTCATCAGTGTCTTATAGTTTTCTGCATACAGGTCTTTTGTCTCCCTAGGTAGGTTTATTCCTAGGTATTTTATTCTTTTTGCTGCAGTGGTAAATGGGAGTGTTTCCTTAATTTCTCTTTCAGATTTTTCATCATTAGTGTATAGGAATGCAAGAGATTTCTGTGCATTAATTTTGTATCCTGCAACTTTACCAAGTTCATTGATTAGCTCTAGTAGTTTTCTGGTGGCATCTTTAGGATTCTCTATGTATAGTATCATGTCATCTGCAAACAGTGACAGTTTTACTTCTTCTTTTCCAATTTGTATTCCTTTTATTTCTTTTTCTTCTCTGATCGCCGTGGCTAGGACTTCCAAAACTATGTTGAATGACAGTGGTGAGAGTGGACATCCTTGTCTTGTTCCTGATCTTAGAGGAAATGCCTTTGGTTCTTCACCATTGAGAATGATGTTTGCTGTGGGTTTGTCATATACGGCCTTTATTATGTTGAGGTAGGTTCCCTCTATGCCCATTTTCTGGAGAGTTTTTATCATAAATGGGTGTTGAATTTTGTCAAAGCTTTTTCTGCATCTACTGGGTTGATCATATGGTTTTTATCCTTCAATTTGTTAATATGGTGTATCACATTGACTGATTGGTGTATGTTGACGAATCCTTGCATCCCTGGGATAAATCCCACTTGATCATGGTGTATGATCCCTTTAATGTGTGGTTGGATTCTGTTTGCTAGTATTTTGTTGAGGATTCTTGCATCTATTTTCATCAGTGATATTGGTCTGTAATTTTCTTTTTTTGTAGTATCTTTGTCTGGTTTTGTATCAGGGTGAAGGTGGCCTCATAGAATGAGTTTGGGAATGTTCCTTCCCCTGCAGTTTTTTAGAAGACTTTGAGAAGGATGGATGTTAGCACTTCTCTGAATGTTTGATAGAATTCACCTGTGAAGCCATCTGGTCCTGGACTTTTGTTTGTTGGAAGATTTTTAACCACAGTTTCAATTTCATTACTTGTGATTGGTCTGTTCATATTTTCTATTTCTTCCTGGTTCAGTCTTGGAAGGTTATAACTTTCTAAGAATTTGTCCATTTTATTGGCATAGAGTTGCTTGTAGTAGTCTCTTAGGATGCTTTGTATTTCTGTGATGTCTGTTATAACTTCTCCTTTTTCATTTCTAATTTTCTGATTTGAGTCCCCTCCCTCTTTTTCTTTCTTTTTTTTTTTTTTTTTTTTTTTGTGGTATGTGGTCCTCTCACTGCTGTGGCCCCTCCTGCCATGGAGCACAGGCCCTGGACGCGCAGGCCCAGCAGCCACAGCTCATGGGCCCAGCCACTCCACAGCATGTGGGATCCTCCCGGACCGGGGCATGAACCCATGTCCCCTGCATCAGCAGGCGGACTCTCAACCACTGCGCCACCAGGGAAGCCCTCCCTCTTTTTCTTGATGAGTCTGGCTAATGGTTTATCAATTTTATCTTCTCAAAGAAACATCTTTTAGTTTTATTGATCTTTGCTATTGTTTTCTTTGTTTCTATTTCATTTATTTCTGCTCTGATCTTCATGATTTCTTTCCTTCTGCTAACTTTGGGTTGTGTTTGTTCTTCTTTCTCTAGTTCCTGTAGGTGTAAGGTTAGATTGTTTATTTGAGATTTTTCTTGTTTCTTGAGGTAGGCTTGTATTGCTACAAACTTCCCTCTTAGAACTGCTTTTGCTGCATACCATAGGTTTTGGATCATCATGTTTTCATTGTCATTTGTCTCTAGGTATTTTTTGATTTCCTCTTTGACTTCTTCAGTGTACTCTTGGTTATTTAGTAACGTATTGTTTAGCCTCCATGTGTTTGTGTTTTGTACATTTTCCCCCCGTAATTGATTTTTAATCTCATAGCCTTGTGGTCAGAAAAGATGCTTGATATGATTTCAATTTTCTTAAATTTACTGAGGCTTGGTTTGTGACCCAAGATGTGATCTATCCTGGAGAATGTTCCATGAGCACTTGAGAAGAAAGTGTAATCTGCTGTTTTTGGATGAAATGTCCTATAAATATCAATTAAATCTATCTGGTCTGTTGTGTCATTTAAAGCTTGTGTTTCCTTGTTAATTTTGTTTGGATGATCTGTCCATTGGTGTAAGTGAGGTATTAAAGTCCCCCACTATTATTGTGTTACTGTCGATTTCCTCTTTTATAGCTATTAGCAGTTGCCTTATGTATTGAGGTGCTCCTATGTTGGGTCCCTATATATTTATAATTGTTATGTCTTCTTGGATTGATCCCTTGATCATTATGTTGTGTCCTTCCTCGTCTCTTGTAACATTCTTTATTTTAAAGTCTATTTTATCTGATATGAGTATTGCTACTCCAGCTTTCTTTTGATTTCCATTTGCATGGAATATTTTTTTCATTTGGGATCACCTGTCCATTGGTGAAAGTGGGGTGTTAAAGTCCCCCTACTATGATTGTGTTATTGTCAGTTTCTGCTTTTATGGCTGTTAGCATTTGCCTTATATATTGAGGTGCTCCTGTGTTGGCTGCGTAAATATTTACAATTGTTATATCTTCTTCTTGGATTGATCCCTTGATCATTATGTAGTGTCCTTCTTTGTCTCTTGTAATAGTCTTTATTTTAAAGTCTCTTTTGTCTGATATGAGAATTGCTACTCCAGCTTTCCTTTGATTTCCATTTGCATGGGATATTTTTTTCCATCCCCTCACTTTCCATCTGTATGTGTCCCTAGTCTGAAGTGGGTCTCTTGTACACAGCATATATATGGGTCTTGTTTTTGTATCCATTCGGTGAGCCTGTGTCTTTTGGTTGGAGCATTTAATCCATTCATGTTTATTTAAGGTAATTATTGATATGTATGTTCCTATTACTATTTTCTTAATTGTTTGGGGTTTGTTTTTGTAGGTCCTTTTCTTCTCTTGTGTTTCCCACTTAGAGAAGTTCCTTTAGCATTTGTTGTAGAGCTGGTTTGGTGGTGCTGAATTCTCTTAGCTTTTGCTTGTCTGTAAAGCTTTTGATTTCTCCATCGAATCTGAATGAGATCCTTGCCGGGTAGAGTAATCTTGGTTGTGGGTTCTTCCCTTTCATCACTTTAAATATATTGTACCACTGCCTTCTGGCTTGTAGAGTTTCTGCTGAGAAATCAGCTCTTAAACCTTATGGGAGTTCCCTTGTATGTTATTTATCGTTTTTCCCTTGCTGCTTTCAACGATTTTCCTTGTCTTTAATTTTTGCCAATTTGATTGACTATGTGTCTTGGCATGTTTCTCCTTGGGTTTATCCTGTATGGGACTCTGCGCTTCCTGGACTTGGGTGGCTATTTCCTTTCCCACCCAAGAAGTTTTCAACTATAATCTCTTCAAATATTTTCTCGGGTCCTTTCTTTCTCTCTTCTCCTTCTGGGACCCCTATAGTATGAATGTTGTTGCGTTTAGTGTTGTCCCAGAGGTCCCTTAGGCTTTCTTCATTTCTTTTCATTCTTTTTTCTTTATTCTGTTCCGCAGCAGTGAATTCCACCATTCTGTCTTCCAGGTCACTTATCCGTTCTTCTGCCTCAGTTATTCTGCTATTGATTCCTTCTAGTGTAGTTTTCATTTCAGTTATTGTATTGTTCATCTCTGTTTGTTTGTTCTTTAATTCTTCTAGGTCTTTGTTAAACATTTCTTGCATCTTCTCGATCTTTGCCTCCGTTCTTTTTCCGAGGTCCTGGATCATCTTCACTATCATTATTCTGAATTCTTTTTCTGGAAGGTTGCCTATCTCCACTTCATTTAGTTATTTTTCTGGGGTTTTATCTTGTTCCTTCATCTGGTACATAGCCCTCTGCCTTTTCATCTTGTCTATCTTTCTGTGAATGTGGTTTTTGTTCCACAGGTTGCAGGATTGTAGTTCTTCTTGCTTCTACTGTCTGCCCTCTGGTGGATGAGGCTATCTAGTCAAACCACTTGTCTTCTAATCCTTGTCTTAATGTCTGCTCTAAAAGAACCCAACCTAAGACACAATAATTCTTGTTAAAAATGTTTTTTAAAAAATGGACTCAAATGGCTTCAGTATTAAAATCACAGTCAAAATTCAAGCAACCCAAGTGTCCATCAACTGATGAACGGATAAAGAAGAAGTGGTATGTGTATATATATATGTGTGTGTGTGTGTGTGTGTGTGTGTGTGTACACACACACACAATGGGATATTACTTTGCCATAAAAAAGAATGAAATATTGCCATTTGCAGTAACGTGGATGGACCTAGAGATTATCATACTGAGTGAAGTCAGACAGAGAAAGACAAATATTATATGATCTCATATATGGAATCTAAAAAATAATACAAATGAATTTATGCATTGAGGCAAATCAGAAACAGGCTTACAGACATAGAAAACAAATGTGTCGTTACCAAAGGGGAAAGGGATGGAGGAGGAATAAATTAGGAGTGTGGGATTGACAGATACACGCCATTATACATAAAATAAACTACAATGATATACTGTATAGCACAGGGAACTACATTCAACATCTTGTAATAATCTATAATGGAAAAGAATCAGAAAAAGCATATATATATATATATATATATATATATATATATATCCATTTAACTGAGTCACTTTGCTGTACACCTGAAGCTAACAGAATATTGTAAATCAACTATACGTCAATATAAAAAGTTTTAAAAAACTCTCTTGTTTATAGATACAGAATCAGATTCAGATCATAGGCTCAAGACTGGACTCCAAAGCTCCATATTTTAAAAGATGTGCTTGCTAATGTTTAATAAGTCAGATGAAGGTCATCTGAGGAGCTCTGTGAGATTAAGGAAGACAGTTAAGTAAAGGGCTACAACTTGACCATCTATGATTCATGGAATAAAATATTCTTTTCCAAGGGTTCAAATCTTTGAAGCCAGAAGTCAGAGTTTCTAAGTCTACCAATTTTTAAAATCACATCAGAATTTCAAGTTTTGCAACGATTTTCACATTTATTTTTTTTCTGTTACATTCGTCTCTCCCAGCACATCAGTGCGTTTTTGCTATGTCAGAGGAAAAAGAGCTACTGATTTGAAGAAACATGAACTCTGTTCTTCTTGTATAATCCTGGACTTAATTATTTAGACAAGTATAACACAGGTGGCACTTGGCCTGATCCGTATCTATTGATATGACACACGGACAGGAAAGTTCCATTATGAAACTGATTCAAGGGAATCATGTGCTTTGTTTTTGTCTCCAAATAAGGTGAAATGTTTGTATCTTGAGATTAGACACTTTATAAATAACAGAAGAATTGTAAGAACTGACTCTTTGGAAATGGCCAAGAAAATGAGACTATAAACTCTTCCAGGGCAGGAATCTTTCCTCAGGTTTGCATATCACAAAGACTTTATGGAGTGGTAGGGGTTGAAATAAATGAAGAAAGAAAGAATCTTTGCATCCACGGCACCAGGCACAGTGCCAGAGACAGGGCAGGGACTTTATAAATACCTGTGAAATAGGAGGATGAGTAATCATGAGATAATATACTAAAGAAGAGAGAGATGAGGAAAATGTAACAGTTTTTAAGACAGGCTAATGTCAACTACAATCAAGTTCTGCTGAATTTTGGCATGTGCACTTGAAGGTGTTGGGAGGGAAACCCATACACACACGGAGGCTCCAGATTCAGAGGCTGCATCGTGATCAGCCTGTCATTACGGAGGAGAAGTTGAGAGCCACCCTCCTGATGGTCAAGAGCAGCACACGTTTTTCTTTGGGAACTCTCCTAGGCCTCAGGATGGGAATTTTCCTACTCTGGAAAAATCAAATATCTGGCGAAACAGGCCACATTTCCTTTTTTCATGAGAATGTGGCCACGGTTATTCAGAGGCCAAGAAAACAGTTATCTACCACCAGAAGTATGTTTGTCTTTTGAGACACCACCTTGGTCTTGTGCCTGCTGGAAAAGGCCAGAAGCATTTATGCTCAGGACCTTAAAGTTATCAGATTTCTCTAGGGGAGGAGAATGGATCGGCTGATCTGTATTTCTAACCAATTTGTCCTTCCAGAATATGTGATTTGCTTTGATAAGTGCTATGTGATTTCCATATATATATATATATATGATGTTATGTTCCATATATATACATACATATATTTGTTTGAGTATATAGATGTATATACACGTATGTATCTCTCTCTATACACACATATGTATATATGTGTGCATATATATACACATACATATACACACACACAATTTTTAAAAATCTTGCATAATTCTGCCATGCTTAGGAATTTCTCCCCCCCCCCACTCTGCCTTGGGACTTTTACTGTATTCTTTTTATTTTTATTTTATTGGCGTATGGTTGATTTACAATGTTGTGTTAGTTTCAAGTGTACAGCAAAGTGATTCAGTTATACATATATTCATTCTTTTTTAGATTTTCTTCTCGTATAGGTTATCGCGGAATATTGAGTAGAGTTCCCTGTGCTCTACAGTAGGTCCTTGTTGGCTATTAAATACAGTAGTGTGTGTATGTTCACATCGAGGAATTTCAATGATAATCTGATGACAAATTTTGGTGCTAATATTTGGATTCATAACTCTGAACTTTTCCCTCACTTTGAGACAACAGGTCTTATACCTTTATCTAATGTTTACTTTCCTTTCTTATAGAAACTTCTTAAAAGCACATTCTGAAAACAAGCAAACAAAAACTTTGCCTTTCTTTATACAAAGACATTTAGCCTTTTAATTTTTCCCTTGAAGAAACATTTGGCCACTAAAATTGGTTCTTTCCCCTTAATCAAAAACTGTTCTAAAAATGCTGGAGTCCTTTGTTATCACCTCACATTGCCCGAGAAACACAGTTTATTTTCCTTTTGGCTTTTGATGGAACTGAGTACTTTTAAGGATATAAAAAGGGGATATTAGCATGAATGCAGTATCAGTTGGCAAGAAAAACTAACCCTAAAAAATGTGAGGTCATAGGAGATGTATTACACCTCTGTTTTGTATTTTATTTCACTAAAACCGTTGTTTTTAAACGAAGAAGAAGTAAAGAGCCAAGTCTCTAAAGTGGTACTTGGACTGTAGGGTCTGATTTCATTAATCTCTGAAAGAAATTTTAGAGTTGGAAGAAGTTCATTGTGAAAACATCAGCTTTGTTCTGAGTGTGGATTTGAGGTCTGGGCCTAGGTAGGCAGGGGGCAGAAAGGAGAGAATGGAAACTTCATGGAAGGGGGTTAGATGGGAGGGGAAGACAACAGGAAGAGTGATGACAGGGTTAGATGAATGAGTCTGCCAGAGGCGTTTCATGGGGGGAAGCCTCCGCGGTCACCCAAGCACTGACATTTCATAAGCTGTGAGCCTTCTTACCTGCTACCTTCTTTCTTCCTACTTCTTACTCTCTCATCTTCTTAAGAAATATACGAGCGCTGGTCTCTTGCTCAAAATGCCATCAAACTCCTCCTTTTAAATTTTGGAGTTAAAAGACATTTACCATTTCAGAATAATTCTGGACAGTGAGATGTGCTATAAAGAGCTTCCAAATAAATGAGAAACATGGGAATGTGAAACTAAGAATTGTATGAAAAGATAGTGATGACTCAGGGGCTTCCCTGGTTGCACAGTGGTTAAGAATCCACCTGCCAATGCAGGGGACACGGGTTCGAGCCCTGGTCCGGGGAGATCCCACATGCCGCGGAGCAACTAAGCCCATGTGCCACAACTACCGAGCCTGCGCTCTAGAGCCCACGAGCCACAACTACTGAAGCCCGCGCGCCTAGAGCCCGTGCTCCACAACAAGAGAAGCCACTGCAATGAGAAGCCCGTGCACCTCAACGAAGAGCAGCCCCCGCTCCCTGCAACTAGAGAAAGCCCGTGCACAGCAATGAAGACCCAATGCAGCCAAAAATAAATAAATAAATAAATTTATATTAAAAAAGGAGATAATGATGACTCCAAAGGAAAGCGCCCCCTGCAGCGTGACCCCCCCAAGTGTAGAAATCACAAAGGAATTTGAAGATTGAAACTTCTTTTTAAAAACTGAAGCAAGTTCAAAAGAGAAGTGAAAGAAACAGAAGATGTTTACAATGCAGACCTCTGATCAAATGGGAATATTTTTCAATGCTTTCAAGAATGTCTGGCACCTATGAAAACATAAATGTTAATTATTAACCCTATTTTATGACAGACTCATACAAATTAATAAAACTATAAATAGTCCCGTAAAAAGATAATAAACAGGCAATTCATGTGAAATTAAATAGCTGTGACCAATAAGTATATGAAAAGATGTTCAACCTCATTAGTCATCAAAGGATTACAAATGGAAGAAACAATGAGATATCATTTTTGACCTTTGAAATTTGAAAAGGTGAAAAGTTTAGTATTAGGCAGAGAGAAGAGAACCAAAAACTCATACGCTCTGTTTGAGGGAATTGAAATTGGCACAATTTTCTTAGAAGGTGCTTTGTTGGTATGTAGGACAATGCAAACGTTTGGCCCAGAATTTGCACTTCTAGGAATTTATCCTGAGGCTATACTGGACAGCTGTGCAGAGATGTATCCAACAAAAGCTAACCTTCTAAACATTTTAAGTATATGCATTTCATTGCTACAACAATCCCATGTGGCAGATACCTTAATTATCCCCATTTTAAAATGGGGAAAATGAGGTTCTGAAAAATTAAATATAGTAAGTGGCAAGGCCAAGTTTTAAACCCAGGCAGTCTGGCTGTTACCTGTTTTTGTCCCAGTGCTCCCCAGGAGCATAGCTACAGGCTACCTTTAAAAAAATCTTAAAATTCAGATGTATTTTACATACAGTAAATTTCATCCTTAAAAAGTATCCTAATATGTGGAATCTACAAAAAGAGTACAAATGAACTTATCTACAAAACAGAAATAAAGTTACAGACATAGGAAACAAACTTATGGCTACCAGGAGGTAAGCGGGGGAGGGATAAATTGGGAGATTGGGATTGACATATACATACTACTGTATATAAAATAGATAACTAATAAGGACCTACAGTATAGCACAAGGAACTCTACTCAATACTCTGTAGTGACCTATATGGGAACAGAAACTAAAAAAGAGTGGATATATGTATATGTATAACTAAGTCACTTTGCTGTACAGCAGAAAGTAACACAACATTGTACATCAACTATACTCCAATAAAAATTTTTTAAGAAGTATCCTATTCTCAGAGCTTTGATAAATTCATCTGGTTGTGTAACTACCAACACAACCAAGATACAGAACAACTCCATCATCCCAGAATGTCCCCCATGCACTTTCTAGTCAAGCCCGCTCTCACCCCTAGCCCCCTGCATCCTCTAATCTGTTTTCCAGAATGTCTCATAGATGGAGGCATACAGTATGTAGCCTTTTTTTTTTGGTTTACCTTGTCTGGCCTTTTCTCTTTATTTTTTTAAATTTGTTTTATTGGAGTGTAGTTGATTTACAATGTTGTGTTAATTTCTGCTGTAGAGCAAAGTGACTCAGTTATACATATATTCATATTCTTTTCCATTATGGTCTACCACAGAATATTGAATGTAGTTCCCTGTGCTATACAGTAGGACCTTGTTGTTTATCCATCCTGTGTATACTAGTTGCATCTGCTAATCCCAAACTCCCAATCCCCTCCTCCCCCACCCCTCCCCGGCCACCACAAGTCTGTTCTCTGTGTCTGTGAGTCTGTTTCTGTTTCATGGATAAGTTCGTTTGTGTCACATTTTAGATTCCACATCTAAGTCACATCATATGGTCTCTGTCTTTCTCTGACTTACTTCCCTTAGTAGGATAATCTCTAGGTCCATCCATGTTGCTGCAGATGGCATTATTTCATTCTTTTTTATGGCTGAATAGTATTCCGTTGTATATATGTGCCACATCTTCTTTACCATTCATCTGTCAATGGACATTTTGGTTGTTTCCACATCTTGGCTATTGTAAATAGTGCTGCAATGAACACTGGGGTGCACGTATCTTTTCGAATGATAGTTTTTCCCGGTTACGTGCCCAGGAGAGGGATTGCTGGATCCTATGGCAACCCCATTTTTAGTTTTTTGAGGAACCTCCATACTGTTCTCCATAGTGGCTGCACCAATAGTATGTACCCTTCTGGGTCTGGCTTCCTTCACTGAACTTAGTGCATTGGAGATTCATCCACGATCTTGCATGTGTCAGCAGTTCATTCATTTTTAATGCTGAGTCGTACCCCACTGGCTCATGGTTTGTTTATCCATCCCTGGCTAAGGGGAGCTTGCATTGTTTCCAGTTTTTGGAAAGTCACTATAAACATCTGTGTACAGGTTTTTGTACCTATAGGCCGATTTTGATTTGTAAATTCTCTCTCACTGTAATCTCTTTGAAGCCCTCTTTTAAATGCAGTGTTCTATTTCAAGTGGAAAATTCCTGAATAGAGGGTAGAAATTTAGGAGTTCTAACCAGTTCCAGTTTACTTTGCCACTGGCTTCCTAATGACTCTGGACAAGTCGCTCTTGGTTGCCAGATCTCTGGTGAAGTCTTCAAGGTTCTCCAGATGAGAAAGCCAAGAGCTCAGTAGAATTGGTTGGGGTCACATGACTGTACTTTCTCTGCTCTGATTTACAATCCAGGACTGTGCTTTGCCTCTTGAGTCAGCTGGGCTCCTGCAGGGTTTGTGTCTCGTCTTGCCTCCTTTATGAGACAGTTTCTGGCATTCTCCCTGGCTTAACCAGAGCTGGACATCGCACTGGCCCACATCCATGACTCAGCTCCCTGAGCTCCACATCCATAGAATTCTGGCTCCTGTCTTGGCATTGCTCATGCTCACAGCCCACAGCATCTCCTCCAGACACTCCTCATCCCTGTCCCGGCTCCATCTCTGCTAAGCCCCTTCCCACAGCATTTTAAAGGTGAACTGGGGGTTGTCAAGTATAGCTGTTCACCTAGACCCACCCAGGGTCTGCTCACTGTCATAAAAGGATGATTTTAAGAGAAACAACAGGATTAAAGATAACTGTGTAAAATGATGGAGTTAAAGATGCTGTGTCAACATGGCAATGCTGACTTGTAAGTGGGTTACGAAATTGGCTTAAGAGTTTGGCACTGGAAAAACAGCTCATGTCTGTGGGAAGCAGGCATTTAGATAAGTCTCCTTGAATTTGGTAAATGTGTTTATCTAAAAATAGACAGAGGCTGCCTTTCCTCCTTGCTTTTTTATTGCAACATGTAAAATATTACTGAGAGGAGGGTTATGAGTTGAGGAAGAAAATGTTTGGAAAAAAAATGCGTGATTTTTATCCCAGAAAGTAATAATCCCAGCAGTCTGTCTGAAATGCTTCCAAATGAGCTCTGAAGGAAAACATTTATGAGTTGGATTGTGGTATTAGGTTGCAACATTCTAATTTACTGAGACTTTTATTTTCTTTTTTAAAAAATCCCACAGAAAATAAGAGTGAACTATCAAGTGATAAGTCTGCCTTATGAAAATTGTTTTCTCTGTGTTATTAGCATCCTGTGGCTGTAAGCATCACCCCTCTCCCCCTACCGCTGCTTGATGCTTCGCTAGTTGCATTTCATGTCACTGGATCAAAGGCATTTCACTTTATCCTTGTTGTGGCCACAGTTACAATATGTGTGCTGTCCAGTCAGTTGCTAAAAGTCTTGGAGAAAAGTTTGTTTCTTTTCGACTCGTCTCATTTATAAGTGGCTGACTACTGGGAATGATTTCAGAGTCTCCAAAAGAGTCTGGTATTGAGGCCGAAAAGTCGGCCTCTATACCAGTGCTGAATCAAATCTCGGAGACAGAGTTTTGGGTGAAGTAGAAAAGAATAGCTTTATTGCTTTGACAGGCAACGGGGGACACAGTGGGCTCGTGCCCCTCAAAACTGTGTGTCCCAATCCAGGGGGATTTGGTGAGGAGTTTTATGGCAGTGGTTCAAGGGCGGGGTTGCTGATAAGGATCAGGGTGTGTGCTGGGACTGTAGTCCTTTAACCTGGCCTCAGGTGGTCTTCTGGGGAGCTTCTGTGATTCTCAAGGTTATCAAACTGTGACCTTCTCTCTGGAACATCTTCCATTTGTTGGGGGTTTTAGTTCTGTGGAAGAGCTCAAAGATATTGTCATGTGTATCCCTTGAGGCAGAACCAGGACCCTGCCCCAAGGCTGCACCATTGTTTCTTGGCTTCTCCTCCCTTGTCTCTGCATCCCCTCCCTTCACTGATCAACAACTGTTTGAACCTGCCTTTTGGAAGTCAGGGAGGGCCATGGAGGCTGAAGTCTATTCCCTACAAACAGGAAACAGGGACACAGAAAGGCTTCTGTGCCCAGGAGCCCCACAGGGTCCTGCTCGGTTTCAGTATCCCACAAGACACTACTCCCACATCCATCCTGATAGGGAAAATCCTATGATTAAAACCTTGAGGGACTTTAAAAGTTTGCTAAGTGATATGGACTGAATTGTATCCCCCCCCATCCCCCAAAATTTGATGTTGAAGTCTTAATCTCTGGTACCTCGGAATGTGACTCTATTTAGAGAAATGGTCTTTAAAGAGGTAAGGTAAATGAGATCATTAGGGTGGGACCTAATTTCATCTGGCTTGTGTCCTGTAAGAGGAAATTTGGACACAGACACACACAGAAGGAAGACCATGTGCAGACACAGAAAGAAGATGGCCATCTACAAGCCAAGGAGAGAGGCCTCGGAAGAAACCAACCCTGCCCACATCTTGAACTTGAACTGGTAGCCTCCAGAAATGTGAGGAAATACATTTCTGTTGTTAGGGCCACCCAGTGTGTGGTACTTTGTTATGGCAGCCCTAGAAAACTGATACAGTAAGATACAAATTTATAGAGTTGCAAGGGAGGGAGCAGAGGAAGAAAAGAAGGTGTGGGCAGTGGTTCCCTATCCTGGGGACCCTCATTCAGCAACTGGTGATTGAACACCCATCATAAGCCAAGTCGTGTCCCAGCTGCCAAGGATTCAACAGTGAGCAAACCAACACATTCCCTGCCCTTCCAGCACTGATAGCCTATCAGTCAACTCTCCACGAGGGCTTGTTCAAGATGCAGGCCAGCACCCACCGACTCAGAGTCCCTGGGTGCGACCTACTTCCCCTGCATCATGTATATCTGATGGGAATAAGTATATCAGATCCTACTCTGCTGCACATTTGAGAAGAGGAAATAGTATAAGCTTCTGCAGCTGGTGTAGAGGAGCTGTCAGGGACAGAAAGAAAAGGAAGCCGGAGATGAGAGGGGCTGAGCATCCCCCCAGATGAGCTTCACCTACATCACAATTTAGCCTGAAGGCTGGCCAGACCCCACGCTTTCTGTTGTACCCTCACACTCTCATGAATTTCTATTAGGGCTGGTAGTTTTTAGGAAACTGGCTATTACTAATATCATCCCAGGAAGATGCCAGCAAGAAGATACAAGATGATGGCCATACATAGAAAGAAGGGCGTCACGTGAACAGCGTTTGCTACTAAGAAGGACTAAAGAGGATTTTGCTGCTGGGTTAGTTATTCTGAAAAGCTCTCCCCCTCGACTCTTAGGAAGCTCTAGGCATGATCCCCGAGTCATCGCATTAAGGCACAGGGCTAGGTCTGGTGCAAAGCGTTAGAGCATCTGGATCTCATCATTTGAGTTTCTTTCGGGTCCCTCTCACCTCCATCTAGTGGGTGAGGTTAAGAAATAACATATATTGACTGCTTAGAGTGCTTCACAGTTTGCAAATCGCCTTCAAAACAGTCCTGAGCAGTGGGAAGCTAAGGTTCAGAGACGTAAGTGGTATATCCAGGATTACAGAGCTGAGAATGACGGGTGAAGAAATGAGAATATGGGCCCCCTGACTCCCAGTTTGGTGCTGTTTCTATCAAGCTGGCTACTGGTTCTCTTAGTCTAGCAGTTTGGCATTTAAATGCCCAGTGAATACAGAACGAAGGTCAGGGGTTCTGCTTGTCAAGAATGAGTGCACCACCTTGAGTGGAGCCTCCCGTGATCCCAGGAGAGGAAGTCCAGGTTTATTTAAAAGAGCATCATTGCCTCAACTTACATGTCTATTCTTTTTTAAAAATTTATTTTATTGACGTATTTACAATGTTGTATTAATTTCTACTGTACAAAGTGATTCAATTATATATATATATATATACACACACACATTCTTTTTCATATTCTTTTCCATTACAGTTTATCACAGGATATTGAATACAATTCCCTGTGCTCTACAGTAGGACCTTGTTGTTTATCCATCCTCTATATACTAGTTTGCATCTGCTAATCCCAAACTCCCACTCCATCACTTCCCCACTCCCCACCCACTTGGCAGCCACAAGTCTGTTCTCTATGTCTGTGGTTCTGTTTCTGTTTCGTAGACAAGTTCATTTGTGTCGTATTTTAGATTCCACATATAAGTAATATCATACGGTACTTGTCTTTCTCTTTCTGTCCAGGTCTATTCTTATTCTACACAAGAATAAGATAATTTGTTGGACTTAAGTAGAGTTCGAAGATAGTGGCCAGGTAAAGAAAGGAGGGAAAGAGTTCGTATGCCCAGGTGTGTGGCTGTGAGGAAATTGGTTTATGCATTCATTTATTCTCATTCATTCATTCAACAAGCATTTACTAGCCACCTCCAGTGCCAGCCACTGCTTGGGACACTAGAGTTCCATAATGAGCAAAATTAAATCCATTGCTTGCTCTCAACTAATAAAGTGTCCAGGCTCGAGGGGTGAAAGATGCATTTATCAAATAACCACAAAAAAATGTGTCATTTCAACCTGAGAGAAGTGTTTTTAGAGGAAGGACAACAGTCAGGAAAGTCTTCCTGAGGAAGTGACATTTGAACTGGGCTCCTAAGTGGGAAGCGAACTCCCGGGAAGATGTCCAGGGTGTGCAAAGACAGAAGGGATGCTTCAAGCAAATTACACTCAACTTTTAAATCGTATATTCATCAATTAAAAATGACTTATATGAAGAACACACCCCGGGAGCTCAGAAGTAAAGGAGAGGTTCTAAGTACAGGGGAACTAACTCCCACTCACCAGCGCCCACCCACCCATAAAAGGAGCCATGGCCAGCCAGAGAGTTTCTATTAACTATACACTTACCACTAAGATCAAGGATAAATGATATCCTGTCATATTTACTGGTGCCTTGGGTTTCAGAAAGAAGCCAGCTTCTACAACTGAATGTTTGGAAGGTAGGTAGTTTGATTTAAACTGTCAGACTTATGGTTTCTGGCCTAGCATGTAAAAAGCTTGGAAGTAGCCACTCCGTCCAAGCAAGTAGAGAGCTGAACACACTGAAAAATCAACCACTCTTCTTAGATCCACGCGAGCGGTGAGATCCCAGGGCAATCTGCTGCCTCCACACTGGAGAGACGGACAGGCACACGCAAAGACTCACAGCTTCTCAGAGCAGCAACCTCCACGGGAACCAGAGTGGGGCAGGGAAACACGGACTCTACTGGTGAATTGCAGGAGGCTCAGCGTGGACAGCTCTGAAAGTTAAACTCCTCCAGGGATCCAGTCATGAGGGGTGTGGGTAGGGGTCCGCTTTCGTTAGTTTTTTCTCCTGGATCTCTACCACGTTCTCCCAGGGAACATCAAAGAACAATTTCTAGTGCTTCTGGCAAGGGGAGGGGAGAAGAAGTCAACCTGAAACACACCAGAGCACTCATTCCTCTTAACAAGGTCTACTCAGGAGAAGCTGGTCATCCAGAGCCTGTCCTGCTGGGGTAGGAAAAAGAGTCTAGCCTGGGGGAAGGGAAATACCCAACCTCCACCCACTCTAGCCATCCCATCTCAACAAAGAAGCACGTGTGGTCAGAGTCCAGAAGCATAGGCTCGCTAAAAGACTGAGACCTAATCACACCCCATAAAACACTCCTCCCCTCCCAATTCCCCACCAACATCTACTGCCATATTAGCTAAAGGCCTATTTGCAGCAGTTCCTTTTACCCAGTATATCATGCCCAGCTCTAAAAAAAACAAATGACAAAACATACTAAAAAGCAATGTACATAGTTGGAAGAGACAGAGCAATCATCAGAACCAGATTGAGATGTGGCAGAAACATTGGAATTATCAGACCGGGAATTTAAAACAACTCTGATTAATATGCTAAGGCCTCTACTGGATAAAGTATTTAAGAATAGAAGCATGTAAGAAAGAGAGGTTAATGTAAGAGGAGAGAAGGAAATTCTAAGAAAGAACCAAAAAAAATTATAGAGATAAACAATATTGTAACAGAAATGAAGAACTGTCTTTGATAGTTATTAGTAAACTGGATAAGACTGAGGAAAGAATCTCTGAGCTTGAGGATATCTCAATAGAAACCTAAAACTGGCAAGCAAAGAGACAAAAAGACTGAAAAAAAAAAAAAAGGAATGGAATATTCAAGAATTGTGGGACAACTACAAAAGGTATCACGTATGTGTAATGGGAATACCAGAAGAGGAAGAAAGAGAGAAAGAAACAGAAGAAATATTTGAAACAGTAATGACTGAGAATTTCCCCAAATTCATGTCAGTCACCAAACACAGATCTAGGAAGCTCAGAGAACATCAAGAAAGATAAATGCCCCCCAAAACTACACACTGGCATATCACTTTCAAACTACAAAAAAATCAAACATAAAGAAAAAACTCCTGAAAGAAGCCAGAGCAAGAAAGCATCTTATCTATAGAGGAGCAAAGATAAAAATTACATGTGACTTCTCCCCAGAAACATGCAAGCAAGAAGAGAGTAGAGTGACATATTTAAAGTGTTGAGAGAAAAAAACGCCACCAACCTAGAATTCTTTACCGTATAAAATTATCCTTCAAAATCAAAGGAGAAACAAACACTTTCTCGAACAAAAATTTAGGAACTTATTGACAACAGGCCTGCCTTGCAAGAAATGTTAAAAATAGTTCTTTAAAGAGAAGGAAAATGATATAGGTCAGAAACAGATCTACCTAGAGAGAGAAAGAGTACCTAGGAAGGAAAAAGTGAGGGTAAAGTTAAAACTTTTATTCTTCTTGTCCTTAATCTAACATGTAAGAGTTAGATGGGATCTCTTGAGAAGTGTGTACAATGGCCCGCAAACTGTCTGCCTGAAAGATGGGAGGCTGGATGCTTACCCAACGGTTCTCATCCCTCAAACAGCAGTTGAAGGTGCTCCTGAGGCTCTTTATCCCCAAACACCTCCAGGCTGCACTGGTATCACTGCTACACTCACCTGGTTCAGTGCATTATTCTTACCTAGGACACTTTAATGGCTTTTGACCTCAAGTTTCTTTTCTATTACAACTCATTCTAGCCATTGCTAAAGACTGAAGTACTTAAAGTGTCATTTTTCAATGTAAGACATATTATCTTTTTCTGTTAGTTTCCTAATAAAGTACCAATTATTTGACATGCTATTCAAGGCCCTTTATTATCTGGCCCCAATCTTACTTTTGTTGACTCTCTCCATTTGTGCCCCCACCACTTTGGACCAGATCACTTCCCAAACTGCCTTTTCTTATTTTTAAGTTTTTGCTCGTGCTCTGTTCCTCTTCTGGAATGCCTTCTCCATATCACCACTTAACAATCATGCCTATATCTTAAGACTCTACTTAACCAATACTTCCCCCATGAAGCTTTGAACACTTTAGCCAGGAGTACTTTCTCTTTTAAACTCGTTCATTATAGTATTTTAACCTTCTTAAAACTCTTCTCACATGCTATCTTGTATTAGTTAATTGTTAGATACTTTGTCTCCATGATTGCATTGTTTCTTAAGGGCACGGATTATGTCAAAATAGTATAAATGTGTCATTTATAACTAATATCTAATGATTGCCACTAGGTGCTATTCACAATGCTAACTGCCTTATATATATTTTCTAACTTAACATCCACAACACCTTTTTATTATTTATTTATCTAATTTTTACTGGAGTATAGTTGCTTTACAATGTTGTGTTCGTTTCTGCTGTACAGCAAAGTGAATCAGCTATACGAACACATATATCCCCAATTTTTTGGGTTTCCTTCCCAATTTAGGTCACCAAAGAGCATTGAGTAGAGTTCCCTGTGCTATACAATAGGTTCTCATTAGTTCTCTATTTTTCATGTGGTAGCGCAACACCCCTTTAAAGGGGGAACGATTAACAGGCAGTGTTGTATCCATTTTTACCAATGACGACTAGAGCTTGAGGAAGTTCAGTTACTTGTCAGGGTTACACAGTCAGCCAGTATCACAGCTAGAATTTAAACTCGGGCACATGAGAGCAGGATCTTTGTTTAATTCAGTCAAAACCTAGAAGAGCGCCAGGCACATGAAAGGCACCCAATAAGTATCTGTTGAGTAAGGTAATAAATTGTATTTCCAAAGCACAGTCTTCTTGAATATCATATAACCAGTAAATAGTCTACTATTATCATCTTTAAAAAAATGGAGAAAATTGGTAGTTGTTCTCAACATTAGCTGAATAATATTAATGTTGCCCAAATACCTGTTGTTGACAAGTAAAATGCGAAAATGCTAAGTTACAAAATATAGGTTGAAAAATAAAAATTGATTTGTTGATTTCAAGTAATAAACATGGTTTGAAATGTAATATAGTGTATGGGAATACGGCAATCTGTAGAGTTCAGTGCTTTACAAGTCTTATTTTGACAACCTAGCAGCCACGAGTGCACCTAGTATCCAGATCTTGGTTTCTAAATACAATCCTTCAATAAGAGGAACTAGAGCTCTTTGAAGAACGGTTGATTCCAGGGCTGGGGCAGGGCAAATACAAAATGAGCTTGCAGTATCTTGTGGTGTCAGAAAGTAAGGAATATGCTCATAAAAGAATAGGGAATGGTGAAAAAACACAGGAACCAAATGGCAGGAATTCCCAATGGCCAAATATAGGACAATTTAAGCAACCAAGATAAATAAACACAGTAATGGATTATAGCCCATAAAACATACACACGTCCACAAAGATATAAAAAATAGAATAAATAATAAACAGGTAGAAGAGACATCTTTTTCTTATTTTAGAACTGAAATTATTAAGTGTAGAAGGAATGATGGAAATAGAAAATCACAATGACACAGTAATAATGGTTGTAGGCGAGAATCACCAATGGGTGCTAAGATTAGTGGGCAAAAGTATGACGAGAAATAGGATATTTACATAGTGTCGTGGTATCTCTCCAAAGGTAATTATTATGCAAAGGGGAAAGTAGTAACTTTACGGTGGCAAACGCGGTTCATAGACATCACTGCAAGCAAGTGATCAGAGTGTAAAAGGACAACAGACATCATCTTCTGCTGTGATGCACTGGGAAGGGCATAGCATTTGTGGGGTACTTTTGCCAAAAATACATAACCTCAATCTAATCATGAACAAACATCAGGCAAACCTAAATTCAGAGACATTCTTCAAAATGTCTCACCATATTCTTCAAAAGTGCCAAAGTGGTGACAGCACAGAAGGATCAGGTGGTCGCAGATGGGAGGAGACTGAGGAGATGTGACAGCCAAATGCAGTGTGGGATCCTGGGTGGGATTCTGGACTAGGAAAAGAGCACTAGTGGAACAAATGGGGAAATTCTATTCGAATTTCTAATAGGTCTATAGATTAGCCAATAGCCAATTCACTATGGCTGTACAAGATGTTAATATTAAGAGAGACTGGGTGAAGGGTTTACAGGACTCTCTGTACTAACTTTTCAACTTCTCTGTCAGTTAAAAATTAGTTTCAAGAAAAAGCTAAGGAGAAATCTTGTATGGTTTTATTAAATCCTGAGTTTTTTTTCAAAGATGGAGCCTTAATAAATCTACCCAATATTACAGAGAAATCTGGGAGGCAGTAAGTCTAGATCTTGGATTATAGAATCAGAGTTTAGAGTTTTAAAAGCCCCTTGGAGAAGCATTCCGTACATCCACTTTCCTCACTTTCAGGTGAGGAAAGCAAGGCCCAGGGAGGCTGAGTTACTAAAGTTTTGGTTCTAGAACTCAGGTCTTTGATTTATCCATTCATTTTTACTTCTACTTTACAACATTGCTGGATTCAAGTCCAAGAACTCTTTCAGTTGATTTAATTAATTCAATTTAGTCTAATTTCATAAGGTATTTTTACAAGAAATGTAATATTCTAATGTCTAATGTGTTTATAATGAAATTATGAAAATCTTGCTCAAGAAGAACAATGTTTTGCTTTTCATAAAACCTTGAGTAGCACTCTGAGAAGTAAAAATAAACTTTGACTATAAGATTTGAACTTAGTTCAATAAACTTCAAATCAGTTTCAAGGAGCTCAGGGTTTGATTAAAATGCATTATTCCCTTTGGTTAAAGCCACCCTTTGATTTCTTCTCGCGTGTAGGTTCTCTCTTGCTTGTAGGTTCTCTCTTGCTTGGTTGTTTGCTTATACACACACACACAGCGCATTCATTAAAACATGATAGGTCACTTTATGTCATTTGGTACAGTTGTCTGAGATGGCTTCATGATATAATCATTGCCTATTAGGGGCCATAGCAAGACAATGGTAGTCTTGGCATTCAGCCCATGTTTTCCTCCAGTTTTTATTGCCTGTTAAGATTTCTATTCCTCAACAAAACCTGCACTTACCCCCTTCCACCCTGCAATGTCTGGGCTATGCATTTAACAGATGGCCTTGTTATACAATCAACTTTAATGGGATTAGACTGGATCATTGCATTTTAGAGATTCTTCCTTATCACAGCTGTTTCTTCTCTGAAATGCTATCACTCAAATAATGTATGCAAGGTACTCCTCTGGTCAACCCTAGTTTTCCAGAAAGCACCAACACAGAAACCTGAACACATCTGTATTTTTTTCTTTTAGAAAAAGAGGATTTGGGTGCCAGAAATGAAAGTACTTATGACTGCTGTTTATGTATGTGTGTGACGACAATACTTATTGGAAAAAGTCTAAAAAATTACTGAGTGGTTAAGCTAGATGTTAGGAAAATTACTCCAAATATTTCTACGGTAGAACCTCTGTGTCTCTAGAGCTGAAACTCCCCGTGTTGGTCCATTAAACTCTACTTTTCTCGGGTACCTGGGACCAAACTTCCAGAGTCATTTTCACCATCACTGCTCCCCACTCCTACCTCCTCCACGTTCCATTAGAGCCAGTCATTACCAAGCATTGCCTATATCCTAGTTACATGATTTCCTCAGTTCCTTCCTCTTAGCTGCCATCGTCATCACCCTAGTTTGGCCCCAGTTGATATGAAATGAAATATCCTTAAATGCCTACGGGGCTGAGGGAAGAGAGTATTTTCCATCTTTGGTACCCAGTAGATCACAGTAGTGAGATACGGGAGAAGTCCCTTATGCCTCATCTCCCACTTAGGGGCAGAAGTAGGATGGGCTGAGTGGTGGAATTACATCATAGCAGGGCAGCAACCTCATCATATGAGCAGAAGCTTCTAGTGAGGGTCCAGAAACAGGAATCTGATGAGTGGTTCTCAACCTGGCAGAGTCCCAGTAGTTATGTTCTTATTCTCATATTCCTATTTGTCAGGGGCAGGGGAAGCAAAGGTAGTAGTGTAAATTAAGATTGGGGACCGTGGACATTGAATAAGCAAAAGAAAATAATATCAACTAGTGTAATAATATCAACTAAGAAAAAGAATACCTCCGAAATATAGTCTTGTTTTAAGACTTGATTGAAGAGCTACCATTTATTAAACTGTGCTCTATACAATCTCATATTAAACACCTCCCCTCATTTCATATTATATAAACAATCTCATTTCATCTTTATACCAACATATTATTATTTGAATTTACCGATAAGGAAATTGCAGTTCAGAAAGGTTAAGGAATTGTTTTACTCTTACACAGCTAGAAAGCAGTGGAGTCAAGTTTTAAACCTGCGCCATCCATCTCCAGAATCCTAGAATGCAGTTTTTCAACATCTTACGTGGCCCAGCATGTCTGGGAAGTAAAGTAGCTTTGATTCTGTTTATGTTAGTCAAACAGGTTTTCTTTCCTATTCTAAGCCATTTTACAACATTTTGTAAAAATCCTCTCCCAACCTAGAAAGTGCTAGTACACGCAGTCCACTGATTATTATTGGCCCCATAACACCAGATAAGGAATTGGAAGCTCAGAGAAATCAATTAACTTGTCCACTGCCATACAGCTTATCAGTGACAGATGGGAATCTGAACCTGGGCAGTCTGATTTCCTTTCCCCTTCGCAGCCACTCTGCCAACTTTAATATGGTTATATTGATGTTGGTTTGACGTTTCCCAAAAAGAAGTAGAGTGTCATCCAGATTTACCCTATATGCTCTCCTGCTGTGTGTGTCCACACACACACACACACACACACACAAGTGTGAGTGTGCCTATGGACATAGGAGAGAGATTCAGGAATAATGCTCCAAGGAATATGAACTACATTTATCTTCTATGCAGTGGCTGGCATGCTTTGGACTCTTAATGCTCAGGACTGCGCTGTAATTGCAATAATGTCAGCAATATAATTGGCCTCATGCCTGATTTTGCCAGCATTCTTTTCTTTTGCTAAGACAAGAAGACTACGTGTCTGGTCCTGCCCAAATACAGAGCATCTGTAACTTGCAGAACAGATCATGTGACAAAGGGTAAACGTCCATCAAACCACCTTTGCATGTCTGTGCTTTTGATTATTTTCAAGGTACTAAGTGATCTGATTTCTAGTCAGTCTGGGGGGGATGAAACAGCTGTAATTCACAATTAATATATATATCAAACATCACGGTCAACCTTAGTCTTTCTCCCCGTGAGAGGCAGCGGGCTTGTGTCAAGAGCATGTAAAGAGTACCTGCTGCTCTCTAACGAATGGGGCAATGTGTGTGCCCCGCCATTATCATAGGTAGGTTTCACAGCAGCCTTGCCCAGAAATGGGTCAGTGGCAGGCAGCGTGGACCAGAGGAAGCACCTAAAATGAGGGAAAATTGTTCACCTCAGGAATGGGAAAAACAACCCCATCAAAAGCCATCACTTTGGATACGCACACTTTTTCAAGTGTGTTCCACTCCATAACAACTCCGAGTGGTTTGACGCATTTCAGTTCCGAATTTCAAATCTGTTATTGGCTTTTGTGTGTGTTTTCTCCTGAATTCTGCAGGTGAACAGGTAGATAAAGTGACAAGGTTTGAACTTTTGTTTCTGTTCTATTTAGAACGGAGGACCTGAAACAGGGCCACTGAGAGCCCACACCGTGCCTGTGTGTGAATTTAAAGGTGCATCTGCTCATCCCAAGGGAAGGGAACCACCTGGTAAGCGAACCTGCCCCCTACCTGCCCCTGGTGGGACACAACCTGTACATCATTGGCTGCAGCCCGGGTCACGAAATTAGCTCCGGTTCTGGAAGTATGTCAGGGGCTGTGCAGGTGCCTGTACATGGACCTCACAGAGACTGTGCATTTTCCTCAGCTAATTCATTTAATTAGGGCCAAATAATTACAAAATTTCTGAAGTCCAACAATATTTTTTTCATGATATACTTTTAAAATTTACAAGCATAATGTTCAGCAACATGCTTGGATTTTTTCAAGCGTTACATTATTATATTCCAAAATAAGTCTTGCATTTAAAGACAAACATTACAATGCTCATTCTTTGTTATAATTCTCTGTCTTTCTCACCTAGAATATTAACTCTGGGAAGGCAGTGACTGTGTCTGCCTTGTCACAGCACAGTGTCCAGCACATAGTAAATACTACTACATATTTTTTAAATGAAGGAAGGAATTTCTTATTTTTCTTTTAGACCTTGAAACTAAAGGGACAAATATAAAATTTCTGATGAGCAGTTTAAAAATCATTTTTATTCCTTCATTTAAAAATAAAATTTTTTCTTTTAAAGTACTTTCTTCACTTCTTGCTACAATGCTTATTTCCTAGGGCCATTTTGTTTTGTTTGGTAGGGGAGTCATAATGGGTACCTCTTGGGATACCTGCACAGTCCACAAGTCAACTCCGACTTTCTTTGGAAAACGTCACTCACCCTTTGCATTGGAGCCTATGAGCTTTCCTTCCCCGGGACTTAGGACTGAGATAAATTATACACAGTCTCTTTGTGAGCGAGTACAACTGAAACGTGCAAGTGCTGGCGCTGAAACAGCACCGTGTGCTCAGAGAAATACAGTCTGCTGGGAGAGAAAAGCGTAGAGAGAGAGACCAGAAGAAGGAAGTCCTGACAGCCTTAGATCCCAGTCAGTCCCTTCCGAGGTCTGGCAGAATCCCTGTCCTCAGGTTCCCTTGAGTTACTTCTGTAGCCTTCATGTAAATAGCTCCTTTTATGGCTTAAGCCAGGTTAACTGGGTCAGTTCCTAACAAATGTGATAATATATTTTAAATGAAAAGTAAGTGAAGCATTGTTTTTGATGCAAAGATACCTTCCAGGAAATGTAGAGCAGTGCAAGAAAAATTGAATAGTTTCGATGGGGCTTCCTTAACATGGCCAGATGAGGCAAGAGCAGGTGGTATACCCTAGCATCACCACACAGAGGCAGTCTGGAGGAAAGAGCTTCGGGTTGGTTTGACGGCCGGGCGAAGAATAAATGAAATGCCAGAGCTCAGCTAATAGGTTCTTGCCAAAACAGAACTTCGCGCATCTGTCTGCTGTGAGCACGGGAGCCAGGCAAAAGGACGCTAGGGCAGTGTTTCTCAGAGTAGGGTCCTGGGTAAAAATACAAAACCCTGAACCCCATTCCAAACCTGGCAAATCAGAATATCTGAGCGGGTGCCATGCATTCAGCCTTTATTAATAGGCACAATGGGCAACTGGTATGCACGCTGTCTCGGAGCT
The DNA here is from genome assembly GCF_964270905.1 of Leucopleurus acutus. Taxonomy (NCBI): domain Eukaryota; kingdom Metazoa; phylum Chordata; class Mammalia; order Artiodactyla; family Delphinidae; genus Leucopleurus; species Leucopleurus acutus. Next base: position 197,420,085 of record NC_139142.1, read on the forward strand.
TTCTACTCAGGATGTGGTGTGAAGACCAGCAGGGATGGTGTCACCAGGGAACTTCCTGGAAGTGAGGGGTCTTTCCCACCCACCTGACCTACAGAGCCATGATCTGCATTTGAACAAGATGACCAGGTGATCGAGATGTTCATTAAAGTGGGGGAAGCCTCGCTCGAGATCATTAGTTCCCTGCTTGGTTGTACACTGGAACGACCCAGGTCACTTAAACACATTACTGTGGTCTGAGTTTTACCCCCCAGAGAGTTTGAATTAACTGGTCTGGAGGGTGACCTGCGCATAAGCACTTTTAAAAGTTCCCCTAAATGATTCTGATGTGTAGCCAAGATTGAGAACCATTGCTTGACAGGGATGACTAGATACATCCTAGAAGAAGGCATTCAATTTGTTGAATGGATTTCGAAACTCGTGGACGGGACCATAGTCTGAAGACAGATTTCTTTTGATTTGAAGGAGCAGGACCCCAGAGGGAAAGAAAATTGTATTTCTTTTTAAGTTCCAGAAAGAGCTGGTTTGGAAAATCATAAGAGAGACCACAGAGGAGGAGAACTCAGAGTTTACAAAATGAACTATGGAGTCTAGAAAGCATGCCACCCAATAACCTTTGGGGGAAAAGAGGGCTTTTGCTACTTCTTAAGAAAAACCCAAGAAGACTGCAACCCTCTTAGGTGCTGGAGTAACAGATGCCTAGGTGGAAAATTAGCAATGGCTAAAGGAATAATCTAGGATAAGCATAAAGGCAATCTCAGAGACCTGAAGACCCCAACCTGCGAGTCCCAATCGTGGCACAGAAGCATTTGCTGAGAGTGAACCAGAAGAGGCCAAAATAGAACAGGGAGGACCCAGGACATGTGGAACTTTTGAGCAGTGGCCATTACGCAGACCATTGGATTAATCACCGAAGCTTGAGCAACATGTCAGTGACCCTGAGAGACTGAGCTATCCTTCCGCCAGAGGCCAGCAAGTACAGATGACGTACCTGGTCCAGCACCCCTTTCTCCGTCCCTGGACAAAAGCACCCCCTTTGCTACTCCATTCCTTGGGAGAGTTGCTGCAGAGGGAGGAAAGAGGGAGTCTTGAATCCAAATGAATACTTACCCAAGTGACATTAAATCTGAATCTAGAAGTGACTGCAAGATTGAGGTTTTCCACCATAGGAGAAATGGAGGCTTGAGAGCTAAATGGGACTCGCTTATAGAAAAATGAGGAACGTTCCACGTCTAATTCCTGAATTATGCCTGCAAATTTCAAATCTGCTACACTAGCCAGTAGGATCTAGTCACCTGCCCATAGGCAGTTTTCCTCGCATTAAGTCCCTGGGACTTGGTATCAAGATAAAAAGGCTTCTTTGAATGGCGCTCTTTTTGCAAGAAAATGAGGATGAGGGGAAATGTTGCACGATCATGAAGCACAAGACACCTATATCTGAGAGGCAGAACTGGGACCAGAACTCGGGTCTACTGTCTAAGATGCACTGATGAACTCTGAAAGCCTCAAGGCTATCTTGAGGTTAAGAAATCAACTAAGTGTCATAACGGTCCTGTCTTAGTAAAGAGCATTTACTCTTCACACAGACGGATACACTGCATTAATGTCATTCATTACTGTAAAGTGAATCAGCCTCAGTGGATAAAGTTATTGACTAGTGAATGGCCTCAAATGACCATTTTCTGATTGTTAAGAAGGGCTGAAAAAGATGTAGTTAAGAGATGACCAATTACTGACACTGTACTTACCTCCTCTGTTCTCTGTCTCACTCCTTTACCCCCCCTCCCTGGAGGGAATATTCTTTGAGAGAAAAGTTGTTTCATGTTTCTCTCCTTCCTGGCCCTTATTTAGAAGACTTCAAAGGATATCACTAGACTTGACTATGTGATTGATACATCCTATATTTCCCTCACCTTGTGGAAGGCATGGCCATTCTCTGTCAGTTCCCTGGTACTAAGGGAAGACTATGAAGGGCATAAGAAATAGCAATAACTTTCTAAAATAACTGTTTCTCAGGACTTCCCTGGTGGCACAGTGGTTGGGAATCCATCTGCCAATGCAGGGGACACGGGTTCGATCCCTGGTCCGGGAAGATCCCACATGCCGTGGAGCAACTAAGCCCATGCGCCACAACTACTAAGCCTGCGCTCTACAGCCTACGAGCCACAACTACTGAGCCCACGTGCCACAACTACTGAAGCCCACGTGCCTAGAACCTGTGCTCTGCAACAAGAGAAGCCACCGCAATGAGAAGCCCGTGCACCACAACAAAGAGTAGCCCCCGCTCGCCTCAACTAGAGAAAGCCCGTGCAGCGATGAAGACCCAACACAGCCAAAACTTTAAAAAATAAATTTAAAAAGTAAAATAAAATAACTGTTTCTTTAAAATTGTGACCCAGGAATTGAATTTCATGAATCATCCTGACATAGTTTGGGAAGAAATCACATAGGGGATCTAATTTTTGGATTATTTAAAAGTGAATATATTATGTATGAGGCTCCCCTCCCCAAAAGAAAACCTAACCAATCATTGATTAGGCTAGTATAATATAACCCAAGAAAATGAATTTCACTAGATGCTCTTGCAGTTGCCACAAGGAGGACCCATTCATATACAATATAATTCTAAATCCGCTTTGAGCCCACTACAACGTCTATGTTAGTGCCATTGAAAATTCCTGGCAAATTTATAAGAATATGTTGCAGTATCCTTTTTGCCTAATCCTGGAGGGGAAGAGAAAGTCAAAGGATTGAAATTAGTGATGTATATTTAGGCAGTCAGCTTATTGGAGTGATGCCCCAAACCAGCAAATGCTCTACATACGGAAAATACTCAATTAGGGGAGGGCTGATGGAAAGAGACAAGATCTCAATAAAGGGTTGAATCTGTCAGTGAACTATTAATGATTTCTAACTATTTCTTGAAACCATCTTAAAATAACCAACATAAAAGGGAAAATTGAACCACAAAACCAAGAAGTCTAATGTCTGTTAACAACCCCGATTATTGAAACAATCCTTTAAGACAAATCTATATTTTCATACAGCGTACATAAAGCATGAATGATCTCACTGGGCTGTATGGATCTCCACTGAATCCTCGCTGTGAATTAAGCATTCAAAAATTGGTAACGATCTGTATCACAAACCAGTTCTTTATGCTTTGCTTTAAAAGTCATTCTATCTTCGGAAAACCCCCAGACGTGGCTGGAAACTATTTATTTTCCAAAACCATGAGCTCATGACAGAAATGCTGAGGTGCATAAGTCAGTTCATAGGAGCTGTGAGCTCAACAGGGAATTATGGGGTTAAAATTAATTGCTCTGAAAAGTTATCTGATGCAGGCTGTCGTTGTCAATGGAGACCAGATTACTGAGGAGTTTCAAATAACAAACTTTTGTTGCAAAGTTGCTAAGTTTTATGTCCAATGCAGTTTTTAAAAAGCCATCTTGCTTCTTAAACTTCCTCTCTTGACAGGAAAAGGAGTGTTTGTTTTGTCTGTCTTCAGAGTCTCATGAAAGTTGCTTTGGAATGGTACCCAAAGAACCCGTGTGATGGGCAAGCTTGGCCTTAACCTGTACAAGAGAACTGCTTAAACACGATGCATCGTCCAGAGAATAGCTCTTTCTAGGAAGCAGACTCTGTTGTAGGAAAAGAAAGAAGAACTTACCTGGGTAATCATTCTTGTCTATGTCAGAATCTCCTCTTAAAGTAAAGCCGAATCCAGAAGGGACAGCCTGTGAGGCCCACACTCCTTGCAGAATTTGGGAAGCCTTGGCGTTTAAGCCATTCTTGTTACCGTTGTAAATGAGCACTTTGCCTCTTTGGTCCTTGCCTGCAAAGGGCGCACCGATGGCAATGTCTACAAACAGAGACACAATTTTTAAATAAAGAAGAGTATTTTAGAAAGAGAAATAAGTACAGTCGAAGAGCAGTACCAAACAGCCCAAAGGGCTTCTTAAGTTTTCCGTGAAACTCTGTAGTACTGCAACAAGAGGAGATTATTTGTTGTCTTTCATCCATCCAAGAAATATTTATCGAGTGCCTATAATGTGTTGGGCACAGTGGCTTCAACGGCAAACCAGACACTGCTTTTCCAAAGTTTATATTCTGGTGCAGGGAATAGACAATTTGAATAAAGAAATAATCAAGAAAAGATAGAAAGTGACAAATGCTATGAAGAGAATCTTAAAAATACTGATGTGATGGAGAGTGATTGGATTGTTATTTTAGATGAAGTGGTCAGACAAGGTGTCTCTAAGGCTGATCTTGAAACTGAAATCTGGGGACAAGATGGAACTGACCACGTGGAATCAGAAGGAAGAGCATTCCAGGCAGAAGGAATGACTGTGCAAAGGCCCAAGGATGCAAGGAGCTTGGCCCACCTGAAGAGCAGCCAGAAGGTGATCTACGTGGGAGCTTAGTGAGTAATAGGGAAGAGCTGAGTCAGATTAATGAGCTGCGTGGACCAGATGAGGCACCTTTGCAGAGTACTTAAGAGTTTCTCGTTAAAAGAAATAAACAGGGCTTCCCTGGTGGCGCAGTGGTTGAGAGTCCGCCTGCTGATGCAGGGGATGTGGGTTCGTGCCCCGGTCCGGGAAGATCCCACATGCCGCGGAGCGGCTGGGCCCATGAGCCATGGCCGCTGAGCCTGCGCGTCCGGAGCCTGTGCTCCGCAACGGGAGAGGCCGCGACAGTGAAAGGCCCGCGTACCGCAAAAAAAAAAAAAAAAAAAGAAATAAACAACCTCTTTCACAAATATTATATCTTTGAATGATTACATCATCCCATGATGTAGGCGAGGACTCTGGGAAACCGAGAGAGAACCCTATCGCCTTTCTCCCTGTTAAACATAGCAGTGAATGAAAACTACCTTCCATATATTGTGTTCATCAGGATTGCTCTAAACAGTACACCTAACTACTTAGGTTTACATGAAAAAGAGCGCCAATAGCACAGTAACATAACAGCCCGAGCTGCGGACGATGGTGTGTGTCCTCATTTTGTCATTCATCCATTGGTAGTTGTTCCTAAGTCTGATAAGACTGAATGAATTGTAAACTGATTTTCACTACATAACAAGGATCATAAATCCACTTTCACTTAACAGGTAAGGATAAACTGTCAAAAAACTCAGATCGTTGTGGAAAATAAAGATATTGTCATGTGGTAGGTGGGAAGGGGTACTTTCTTCACATCCTCCGAGTCAGTGAATTTATCTGTCCCCTGGTTACGTCTCATTTTGGCATCATTTTAAGGACACCAAGGCTCAGAGAGGCAAACCCCCTCTTAGCTTGTTAGAAATGTTTCTCTTAGTTCTTAAAAGTGTCATTAAGGGTTTGAGAGAAAAGACAAATAGAAGAGATGATGAAAAAGATGACTACACAGATAATTTAGCATTATTTCTTTCATTTGGTGCTCAGGAATAGGGCAGTTTTTGAAAGCAACAAATCAGCTCAAGATGAACTTGTCTCTTTTTTAAAAAGTTTCCCTGGAACCATGAGCTTTTAGTATGCATTTATGTCTTATGGTACTTTAAAAGTTACTAACTATACATTGCTGAGACGTGTTTTTTCAAGGAAATCATAAAAGTATGTGACCAGTTGCTGAAGGTATTAATGAATACTTTGATTTGATGGGAATACTCTCTAGGCTATTTTGTTGGAGCAAATTCCTGTTACTCCCTGGAACTTCAAGAAACCCAGTCTACCTTGGTTCTTAACTTAAAGGTCCTGAAAATGTATGCAAAATTTTGTGTGAGCTGGCATGTTTTTCTGAGGAGAGGGTACTTCGAAGGCATTCATAAATTCCTAACTTAAAGAACCACAAACCTAAACTAAGAATTTAACACTGCTTAACAACGAACATTGAAGGTGCCTTTAAGCTGAAGTTGAGAGATCAATTACAATTCAGCATAACCTGTACGTAAGCCGTATGAGTTACTCAGATGGCAATACACTTGCTAATATATCAACATGTATTTATTTGTTTTGACTCTGTACATATAGTACATTCTCTAGGTCTCTTCAAGTCATAAATCTATACGTCAATTTTAAAAATAATTGCTGTTTGTTTAGAGCTGTCATATGACACCCTAAATCAACATGAGAAAATTTCCATGTAACGTCTATGTTAGCCAAAACTGAAGTTTAAATTGCCTTGAGATTTTGGATAGTTTATTAAAGACCAATCAGAAGAACTGTACCACACACACCACTGTGAAGTCTCTTGTTTCCGTCATGCAACAGTAACATGAAATTGTGGCACATAAGTAATTTCCATGCATTGGTGTAAATTACCATTGTATCCATCTTGGTTCAGGTCTCCTAAATGTGCCAAAGCACTACCGAATCTCCCGAAAACGTCAGTGCCTGCGAGGATCTGCGGATTTCTGAAGACCAGCACGTTCACTTGCAAGTACAGGTAAACTTGCCCTACTTCTCTGGGGTTGCTCTCAAATTCACGTTCCATAAAGAGAGGTGCCCCGATCAATATGTCATCCATTCTGCAGGGAACGAAGAAAGAGGTCAGCACAGACATGAGATGCTGTTGGGTAGATTTCTAGTCAACTAGATTAGTACATTTCCACGGGTATATTTCCTTTTCCAAGGGATATCTTACAACTGCCATATTTCTTTCATTGCTTTGTTATGTCTACGGAATAGAATGCTGTAAGAAAATAAGAGTTGTTAAATTATCACACTGAACTTTTTAGCTATGCTAAAAATGACTACTTTAAGAAAACCACAGCTATTTCACCCTTTTCAGCTCTTTGGTGCATTTCCAGAAAATGTACTTACACAAGTAAAACGTATCAGAAAGACCAAAATAGGTTTTTCTAAACATGGATGAGAATTTGTCTACAATTTAGTTAACTATACATTTATATTATGAAGTTTTCTTGCAGTAATAAGGTTTAAAAGAAAGTCTGTCCTCCTCTTTTCTCTTGTTACCTCCATTCAAATAAAACAGAGGCCAGAGAAGGTTCTCATACTGGCTAGAAAGCTAGAAAACAAAATTTTCCTCCCAAATGCGAATTTATAGTTTTTCTTTGTAGATGTAGATATTATAGCAGACAACCAGTAGATAATTTTTCAGGCTGAAAAAATTTCAAGAAAGAGATAGCAATTGGATTGCTACACACTTAGGTAAAACATTTTCTTAAAAATGTTCCAAATGGGGACATCCCTGGTGGTCCAGTGGTTAAGATTTCGCCTTCCAATGCAGGGGGTGAGGGTTCGATCCTTGGTCGGAGAGCTAAGATCCCACATGCCTCATGGCCAAAAAACCAAAAGATAAAACAGAAGCAATATTGTAACAAATTCAATAAAGACTTTAAAAATGGTCTGCATCAAAAAAAAAAAAAAAAATCTTAAAAAAAATGTTCCAAATGCATTTACTTGCCGTGCTTCTGTGCTCTATCTAGGCCAAGAGTAAGGCAGGGATTGGGGCTGCTCCAGGCCTCAGGCTTTGCCCTGGAGGAACCTGGTTGCCTCTCTTTCTGTTATTATTATTATCAGTATGAAGAGACATTTGTTAAACACCTAATTGTGTGTGTTGCTGCCTTGTAGTTCAAAGACGTCTAAAACCACTGGTTCTCTACCGCAGAGATTGAGCAGGGCCATTTTCTCATTCTCAACAGAAGGAACAAAGCCATACAATTGGTCCCTGAGGGACATGATGGGACTGACCCGTTACCTCACTATGTTTCTCACTGCCAACACTGTGGAGTTCTAGAAATGCAAAGACCTATGCTTGTGAAAGATTAGCACATCCATGGGATCTTTGGATTCTTGGACTATTGTGACAACGTTGATTTATTTTCGTAGAAATAGATTTCCCTAGATATTTAAGTGTAAGGCTTCTAAAATGCTCTAAACGCCAAAAAAGGAGAAAGACATTTGTTCTTAATTTATAATTGTGTTCTCATAAAGCTGAGAGACAATAACTGTCTTGGATTCAATTGATTCAGTGTGCCTTGTGCAATATTTTGCATTTAGTGTCAATAATATTTTATGTTAGCAGTACCACTTAAGAGTCACAATATATATTATTGTCTAGGCTGGTGTTTTTAAATCTTGATTTGCAACTCATTAGTGGATTGTGAAATCAATTTAATGGGCCTTGACAAGCAATTATAAAAATGAAATAGAATACAATAGAAAATATGAGTCAACGCATTACACATACTAAGAATGAATACTGTTCCATGAAACCTTTTGTTTCAGTTGTGTGTATGTAGTGGGTTGCAATGTTAAATGTATTTCTGATTACGATCCCACAGGGCCAAAAACTCATTGAAAGACCATTGCGGTAGGCCATGCGTGCTATTAGGCTATTTCAAAGTTTACTTGTCATATCCTTTTTTAGAATATACCCAATTCAAGTTTAAAGTTTTAAAAATATTTATTAGTAAAGATGTTCTTTACTGAGCTTCCGAAAAAGTAGTTGTGTAACAGACTGGGTGCCATTCTAAGAATATATAATATATATAAAGTATATCATATTTTATACATATACATGTAATCTCAAGAAAGAATAATGGTGAATCAATATTTATGGTGAGGTTTTCACTAAAAACCATCTTTTCTGTTTGTGTCATGTTGGTAGTTTGGATGAGATCTAAGTTATTATGTAAAGGCATTTTATAAAAGTAGGATATACACACTAAATTTCATCTTATCTGAAATGTCCAATATTTGAGCAGAGTTTTCTTTACATCTCTATGTAGCATTCACACAGGTTTTATTTTTGTCTCTTTTTTATGTCTAAAAAAGTATTATGTCCACTCTAATAATACAGTGCAAGGTGCAGGTTCTCATTCTTTCACATGTTCTTTGAGACAAAACATAAATATTTCCGTGAGGAGCAAAGCATAAATATAGTGATAAACAGAGAGGGGGGATGAGGGAACCCATCAGTGAGAATATTCATTATGAAGAATCTGAATTCAAGTTTTCTGCAGCCAAATGGTGTTTAATATGTTGATTTAACATATAAAGTTCTCTGTTTCTTCTTTTTTTCACAGTAGTCCGTAGTGCATGCTAATGCCTGTGACTGATTCGCAGAATGTAGTTATTAAGAGAATGCAGGTTAGGAGGCTGTATACTAGAATTGATATCTAATCCATATAATTGTTTTATGATAGGTGAGAACAAATATAGCTTATCATTTATGTTACAGAAATCAATTTAATTTGCAATTTCTTTATGTTTTAATTTTCTAGATTTTCTACTTAATTGAATCATAATGATTTCTCTTCTATGAGAGAACCCACTTGGAGTAAATCTAGCACCAAAACACAGTTACTCAAAGCTGCTTCCTTTCAACTAAATTTTCTCTAAAATGCTCTCAAGTTAACTAACTGCTAAGACTCTAAATTTAGTTCCTTTTGGCCCCGCAGAGGCTAAAACAATCCAATGGATTAAACTGTAATTCTTTGAATTTCTGAAATAGTATGAATATTTTGTTTCAAAAAGCCATAAGAAAATAAAAAAACAGACTTGCTTGTTTAGGTTCAAGAGGAAAATACTATCTCCCTTTGCTGTTAAATTTGTCCAGAAATTCCTAACAGAGTTTACATTGAAAGATTTTGTAGTTCTGGCTATCTTAAGATAACTGAATTAATTTCACCAGCTTGTTTATGTTTTACAAAATAGACACAGGCTTGACAAGATCAACCACCAACCAGCATGCACGTTAACTGTTTGGTCTAAACTTTTGCAGTCCACTCGTAACACCTGGAGAGTTTTTTAAATAAAATATTGGAGAAATCCCCACCAGTTTATTTATTTGGTCACATTACTTAACGACACTGTCTTTTTTTGTTTTCCCTGATGGTGGGTTTTGGAGCATTTGTAGGGACTTGGCTTTTGTTGCACGGTGGATAGAGAGGATGACATACGCTGTGAAAGAAACTTCACTAGGTAGTCTCACGTACAATAGTACTTAGTTTTCTCTCGGATGGAGAGAGGGAAGTCTGGTTCAATTCCACAAAATGTGAGTCCTAACTTCTGAACAGTGAATGATCAACTAGATGAGTGATGCTCTCAATCCTATTCCGAGTCACTGTACAACATCCACTCAGGTCCAAAACTTGAAAGATGCAGGCTATTAAAAAAAAAAAAAAGGCTATTGGAAAATTAGAAATTGGGTAAAGAAAGGGAATTAAATCTCAATTCTGTTATAAAACTCTGCTGATTAATGCTCATTTATAATTCCTTAATCACTGATAAATGCTGGGAAAGCTAGAAAGGGCTTTGTGAATTTTTTAAAAATTGGAGTTATAGACTCTCTAAAATTATTTATGAGTTAAACTAATGACTTGGTCAAATGCAGCAGCCTAGTATGGCTACTTTGAATATAATCAAACAAACTGATTTTTCTTATATGCCATGATGCTGAAAACCATTCATAACTGAATTTTTTATCAGTCAGTTGTTTTTAGCATCGTCAAAGACAATCTTAAAGTTCTTTGGGTGAAAATAACTGAAATTATGGTTTTATATTTTTATAAAGTGGAAGTATGAGCTTGTTTATAAGAATAATGGAAATTAATAAAATGCACACTTAATAAACAGATTCTTATCAACGAGCAAAACAGAGTAAAAACTTAAACACATGTATATGCTATTCTTCTACCCCAACCCTTATTTAAGGTCATTGAAATCCATGTGTATTCTATATGTGTATGTATATGTATATCTGTATACATGTTATAGACAATATCTGTATGTTTTTACATGAATATGAATATAGATAGGTCTATATGTGCATATATATGTGGAATCTATAAAGTGCAATTCAAGTAGAGTGGTGCTTACCACGGGTGGAGAGATTGGGGAAATGGGGAGATATTAGTCAAAAAGTACAACGTTGCCGCTATGTAGGATGTATAAGTTCTAGAGGTCCAGTGTACAGCATAGTGGCTATAGTTAATAATACTATATTGTATACTGGAAATTTGCTAAAAGCGTAGATCTTAGGTGCTCTTACTATATAGACATCCCCCCCACACACACACGGTAACTATGTGATGGAAGGACCACCCAGTTGGCCGATACAGATGAATTGAATGCAGTCATCATCTCACTATGTCTATGTGTATCAAAACATGTTGTCCACCTTAAATATACATAGTTTTTAATTTTAAAACTATTTTACAGGTTATTATTGGATTTCTTCAGTGACAAGTATACTAATTTATCTGTTTCCCAATTTTTAAAAGTAAATGAGAGGCATGTCAGTCATTGTACTCACTTACTAGATTAAAAATTCTGAATTCTTACAGATTTTAAACCCTTGAAGACTGCAATTATATATATGCTTTCCTACTAGGTATTTTATAGAGCTTAGTAAAGAGTTCTCTGTATATAAGTGAACAAAAAAATTATAAGGTAAGTCAGCAAAAGTTCTGTGAACGAATCAAGACCTTCCCCTGCTTAGTGTGTGCTCTTGGGCAAGTCACTTAACTTTTGTGTCTCAGTTTCCTCATTGGTGAATTTTAGGTAGTTTCATTGGATTGTAGTACAGATTGTCCTGTTGCTATTAGACTTATTACACATAAAGGTACTTTGAGAGAAATAAAAACACTGTCTGCTAATCATTCATGATAAAGATAAAATGTGATTGCTTAATAGCATGTTAAGTTCTTCAATTGTTTCAATGGAGAATCAAGATTTCTGCATTTCAAACTGCTAACCAACTGAGGTTTATATCCAGGAAAACTTTATTTGAGACAGAGCTTTGCGTTTGCTGCAAATCCCATTCTAGCCTTAGGGTCCCTGATAGAAATCTTGTCAGAAACTGAGAATGACAAAAGCATTCTCTCTCAAAACAAGGCCACAGGTGTCCTGGCGTGGAGCCATCACAGGAGCTTAGGAAAAGTCACTGACACGTGCAAGATTTACTGCCTTTGTTTCCTCATTCTGCTAAGATTGCTGAGGGATTACAGGTTTCTGTCTCTGCCCTGATGGCTTGTGTTGTACCTTCCCTGGGGATGAATATCCACCCCAGGAGGTGAGGACATGGGCTGTCACAGTAATTAGTGGTTTTCAGGCCCCCCGTCCTGGGATCAAGTATAAACCTAGAAACACAAGATGCCATGTTTTCCCTATTTGTGTCTATCTGAAAGCCAACAATATCAAGTGATTGTTCTAGAAAAACAGGTGCTGCAAAAATGGTGGCAAGTTATATATGCATTATTGTAATCTCAGACTTCACGTGAGTTCTCTATCTTTATTTGGGATGCAGTGTTCTCAGTGGCTTCCAGAGCACGCTCATTGATTATGGGAACATGAATGTACGTTGCATCTAAGTAATTAGAGCAGCAAACAATATACAGACTGAGAATCTATAGGTACTTTTTTCTTTAAGAATGACAATATTAAGATAATAGATGTATTTTTCAATGCAGTCTAAAGAATTCAGAATATACTACCCAATAAAAAGAAATGATGTGCATAGCAATTTTTAAGAACATCAAGAAAGAACAAATCATTACTGGGAAATTCCTATGTTTGAAACCAATGAGGTCCTTTTTTCACAAGTTTTCTTTTCTTTTTCTTAATGTGGCAAAAAAAAAAAAAAAGTCCTATAAACGTTGTCACAAAACTTTAGACTAGAATGAATGTGTTTTCAGGAAGGTCGTGGTGCCCTGCAGGGCATATTGTGACACTGGGGGGGAAAGCTGAAAGGATTGAAAAGGGAGTGAACTACAGAACGAAACACGCTGGGTGATCTGTGCCCTAAAAAATGCTGCCTGGCTCCCAGGAGAGAAGCCCTCATGCGTGTTGTGTTGTTATCTGTTGAAGGAAATGTGTCTAACTTATCCCAAGGGTCAGTGTCGGACTTTTTGTTTTCACTAAAGAATGGGCTTCCTGTATCTGGACAGTACGCCATGTTTTGGACCTCAGGTTCTTCCTCCACCGTTTTCTTTCTAAATGACTAAAAGGCTCTGATAACAGATACAGTCCATCCACGTTGCTCATTTTGAGTGGTGGTCCTAATTCTTACTTCCTTTCCACAATTCAGACAGCTGAAGATTAAAGCAACTTCATTTTCAGTTATCTGCAGGATAAGATCTTATCCAGGATAAGATTTCATTCACAGATCTTATCCAGGATAAGATTTGCGTTCTCCAAAATAGACCCAGAGTGCAACCAGTTCTACTCTTCCTGCCACTGCTCTGGTCCAAGCCACTGTCCTGCCTCGCCTGGCTTATGGGCAATGGGCTCCCAGAAGGCCTCACTCCATGGAGACCCAATGAACAGAGCATGGCTGCTAAAACCAAAGTGGGTGCAGGCCAGTCCCTTGCTTAGACTCCTCCAGGGGTTTTCAAGATGATGTGTCCTTCTTGGAAACAGACTCATTCTATCCATGGCAGAGTCCATGTGGTGCTGTGTAAAGCGGCTCACAGACTTTCTCTCCAAGCCTCTTTGATATTCCTTGACTATGCCAGCAGCTCCCCGCTCCGCTGGGAATTTGGACACTCTTCCCCATATAGTGTTTTGCTCCCTCACCTAACCTAACACCCAGGCCTTCCCTGTTTACCTGAATAAAAATTGCATCCCTCCCAATTTTTTTCTATCCCCGTTCTGTTTTTTTTTTTTTAAGTTTCATTAATAGACTTTATTTTTTAGAGCAGTTTTAGGTTCAAAGCAAAATTGCACAGAAAGTACAGACAGTTCCTGTATACCCCCTGCCACAAGCAAGGCCTCCCCGACTGTGAACATCCTGCACCAGGTGGTACATTTGTTACAACTGATGAACCTACATGGACATATCATCATCACCCAAAGTCCACAGATTACATTAGGGTTCCCTCTTGCTGGTGTACATTCTGTGGGTTTAGAAAGATGTATAATGACATGAATCCACCCTTGCAGTATCATACAGAGTACTTTCACTGCCCTACAGAGCCTCTGTGCTCCACCTAATTCATCCCTCTTTTCACTATTAACACCTGGCAACCACTGATCTTTTTACTGTCTCCATAGTTTTTTGTCTTTTCCAGAATGTCATCTAGTGGATTCATATAGTATGAAGCTTCTTCATACTGGCTTCTTTCACTTAGTAATAGCATTTAAGGTTCTTCTATGTCTTTCCATGGCTTGATAGCTCATTTCTTTTTAGCACTGAATAATATTCCATTGTCTGGATGGGCCGCAGAATACTTACACATTTACCTACTAAAGGACATCTTGATTGCTTCCGGCCTTCTGTTTTTGTTTTTTTCCTGCGTAGTGCTCATCACCATCTAACATAATCTTTATTTGACTTATTTATTTTTTTATCTGTAGCTCCCACCCGAACTACCGTATAACCTTTATGAGGGTGCGGGTTTCGGTTTTGTTCTCTGCTGTATCCCAGCACCTAGAACAGTGCTAGTGTGTAGAAGATGCTCAAGAAATATATGTTGAATGAAAGAATAATAAGCTATTTTCCAAAAGGTACAAAAGTTAGCAAATTTATCTCCAATCATACGGTACCGCATAATAAATAAAGTTCATTTCTGGCTATGTAGAGGTCATAGCTAATGTCTATCCATGACGTAGCCCAGATAAGGGAACATAGTTCAGATTTTTCAGATATTTGCTTCTTACCGAAATGTGAGCTCCATGAAAGCAGAGACCTATTCTTCCTTAATCACAGCTACATTCTGGGCACCCAAGAACAATGCCTGGCATATGATAGGTGCTCCAACAATATTTATTGGATGAATAATCAGTTCATCTCAATTTTTTGGCTTTCTTATTTAATCATTTGTCTTATCTGTCAGTTAGGTGCTTTTCGTGGATCAGAGAGTTGCTTCATAACAATTTTCTTTGAAGTAATAACTTAAATACAACCACAGTTTATCATGCTGTTTGATCCAAGCTCAACTATAATTTACTGCCATAAACTGAAAAAAATAATATTATTATTTCATCTTCTGCATGGGGGTCACTAGTATGTTGGTTAAAGCACTGTCAGGAGAAAAAATATTTATGTGCAAATGTTTTATGAATATCATGTGCTAAAGGGTGAAGGCAGATGAGCAGATTCTTCAATGGCTATGGAAGTCAAATGGCCAAGGACTATTTAGTTCGTAAAATCAAAGATAAAACTAAGTAAAATAGTCCTGTCTTAGAAGTGGCAGATGTGGTAAAGACATAAGAAAGGATGATAGAGAATTTTTTAGTAGATGTATCCTTTTGCCCTGGACTAAAAAAAAAAAGTTAAAACAAGAGAGCCTCGATCTTGTTGAGGAAGTATGGAAGGATCTATTTCATGAAGGAAAAAATATAACATCTTTAAGGACGAATATAATATCTGGTGAGTGAGGAAGTTCTTATAAACTTACCCATCATTGTTAACATCTGATACTGCAATTGTGTATCCAAAGTAAGATGCCATCTGCAAAGGAAAACCATAAGATGATATATTTTGTGCTCAAAAAGTCATTTTTATAGTCATCTCTCAATTTTCCCTGAAAGATTAGCCACATTGCAGCACATTTTTGCATTTAAATTCATAGACCCTTGGACATGGACAGAGTCTTCGAGTCATTTAGTTTAACCCCTGACCTAATGCATAATGTCCCTCACAACACCCATGACATCTGCTCGGACATCCTCTGGAGATGTTCAACAATAAGCCCATTCAATTTGTAGATACAACTATTAGAATACTTTTTGCTAAAATTGGTCCTCCTGTAACATCTGGTCCTTAATGCTCCTACCTAGTTCTGCAATCTTGAATGTCACAGAATAAATCTAATTCCATTTCCATATGAAATCGCCTATGGAAATGTTTTCAGCTGGCTTCCCATCTTTCTTAGGGATACAACATGGGATACCAAAGAAAAGATGGTACCCCATGAACACACTGACAGGAGAAGATACCCCATGAACACACTGACAGGAGAAGATAAGTAGGATGGACACCCTCTGCTTTGGACTCTTTATATCACTGAAGCATAAAATTTAATTTGAGGGTAAACCACGTCTCTGTATCAATTCATATGGAGTTTATCGTCTGCTGAGGTTTCTAAGTCTTTTCTGAGTGTAACCAGTGTGCCTAATCTCTCTTATATTTTTGTTTTCAACCTATGTTTTCAAGGTTTATAATCTCTTCAGATTTGGCCAATAGTTTTAGCTTGCCAAGATTTTTCAGTTCCGTATTCTGCCATCCAGTGCTTTAGCTCAGCGGTCCCCAACATTTTTGGCACCAGGGACTGGTCTCGTGGAAGACAGTTTTTCCACCGACCAGGTTGGAGGGGCGGGGGGCGGGAATTGTTTCGGGATGATTCAAGCACATTACATTTATTGTGCACTTTATTTCTATTATTATTACATTGCAATATATAATATATTGCAATGTAATAATATACAACTCACCATAATGCAGAATCAGTGGGAGCCCTGAGCTTGTTTTCACTTGCCACTCACTGATAGGGTTTTGATATGAGTCTGCAAGCAATTGATTTACTGTGGTCTCGGTGCAGTCAAACCTCTCTGCTACTGATGATCTGTATCTGCAGCCCCTCCCCAGAGCTAGCATCACCGCCTCAGCTCCCCCTCTGATCATCAGGCATTAGATTCTCATAAGGAGCACGCAACCTAGATCCGTCACATGCGCGGTTCACAGTGGGGTTCACACTCCTATGAGCATCTAATGCCACTGCTGATCTGACAGGAGGTGGAGCTCAGGCGGTACTGAGAGCGATGGGGAGCGGCTGCAAATACAGATGAAGCTTCGCTCGCTCACCCGCTGCTCACCTGCTCTGCAGCCTGGTTCCTAACAGGCCACAGACCAGTACCAGTCTGTGGCCCAGGGGTTGGGGACCCCTGATTTAGCCAATTTAGCTTCCTATCACCTACAAATTTAATCAGCCTACAGTCCCCTGGAAAGTGTGCTCCACAGAAGGCAGAGAGTTCCATCTGTGTTGTTCATTCTTCTCTCTGCCCTGTCTGACCTGTGTTTAGCTCAGAGTAGGTGCCAGGTGCTAGATACTCCTTGCAGAGGAAAAAAATAGATGAGTTACCAAGTGTAACACAATTATTCAATTCTCCCACCTTTTTTGTCTATTCCAAACATATACAGTTGCCGTAGACTGATTGTTTACGCCTCCCCTCCTCCAAATTCAAATATTGAAACCTAACTCCTTATATAATGGTATTAGGAAGTGGGGCCTTCAGGAGGTGATTAGGTCACGAAGGGTTGAGCCTGCATGAATGGGATTAGTGCCCTTAGAGAAGAGACCCCAGAGGGCTCTCTAGCCCTCCTTCCACCAGGTGAGGACACAGCAAGAAGACGGCGGTGAACAGGAGGCAGGCTCTCAGCAGATTCCAAATCTGCCTACCCCTTGATCTTAGATTCCAGAACTGTGAGAAATAAATGTTTGTTGCTTTAGCCACCCAGTCTATGGTATTTTTATTATAGTAGTCCATGGGCTAAGACATGGGTGCCAGGTGCAAAATACTCTTTGCAGAGGAAATGAATGCCTCGTTTAGCTGCGTCATGCAATAACTCAATTCTCCCACCTCGTTTCTCTATTCCAAACACATACGGTGAAATTCTTATTCCTGGGTGGCATTGTGTGGTCTTCACTCAGAGGAATTTCATCACTTATGTATTAAGTTCTGAGGTTCAAGATTGCAGAACTAGGTGGTATTGAAGATGAGAAGTTACAGAAAGGCCAAATTTAACAATGTTTAAAGAGCTTTTAATGATAAAAATGTGAAATGAAAAGACAAAGGAGAAGTCTTGCCAGATTTCCATTAAACCATTAATTGTCACCACTTGGGAATCATGGTTCAAAATTTATAAATCCACACAACTTCACTATTATCACAGTCTTATATCTCTGTATTTACCACAAGAGTACCATGAGGGACATTGTTAAATGCTTTGTTGAAAATTGCACAGTAACAGATAGACTAAAGCCCCAGTTTGGGGGAGGAAATGTCAAAAATGTGTTCTTCAAAAAACTCTATTTGCTTGACAAATATATGATTCCGAATTTCTGTGTGTAGCTAAGAGTTGAGCATTTCAGGATCTTAAACCTGGATCCTCCTGGGATCCCGTGGGCCAAGATGTAACTTGGCTGGAGTCAAGTGTGAGGCTTGCTAGAAGCTCCTTACCCTGGGTTGGTGGTTAGGAAAGGAAACTGATTGACTAGAGAAATGAATTCAACTCACGATTGGCTCCCTTAGACGGGAGTATCACATTCATCCTTTAAAGAAATGTGACAGATTTCAACAGGTCAAAAACCCAGGAAACCCAGGGTAGTGAATGAAGTGTGACCTCAGGCCGTGTTACGTCAGGAGGATGACAGCAGCCTGTTTGCAGGCAACTGACCCATTGATAATAAGACCCCAGCCAGTGACAGTGGGTACAGGGCCATACCTACCCCCTGGGGGGAAGGGACCAGAACCAGAGAGCTTATCTTCCATATAATGTTGGGATTGGGGAGGGTTCCAGTCACTGTGAGGACAGGAAGGCAGAGCCCAGACCCACTGACTGACCAACATGTGAAACCTACAAGAAGCCTATGTCTTCTCAGGGGGAAGGCGGGTACTCAGAACTCATCACCGCGCACACTACATAAGGACCGCAACATAACAGGATTGCTCTCTGATTTCAGCAATTAGTGGCTTTTGGGCTTTTAGGGAGCATATTCTGCCTTTACATCACTTATCATTTTCTGAAATCATCGTGGGCATTTACTTGTTTCTTAATTGTCACCCCCCATCAGCCTCCCCCGGACTGTTGCATGAGAGCTGGGATCTTGTCTGTCTGCTACTTGGTTACACTCCCAGTGCTCAGAAGAGTTTCCAGCACATAGTAGGTGCTCGGTAAATATTTATTTTATGAATGAATAAATAACATATTACAATATACTGTTAGTGCAGACTGACATTCATTATTTGATTCTAAAATGTCTTCACCTGTTCACCAGTGAAATTCTGAATAAAGGTCATATCTGTAGAGTTAATGATTGAAACCTGAAATCATAGAAATTAGATAGGTTACATCATTTGGCATAGAATTGGAGCAATTTTTTAAAAGTTTAACTTAAATCATTTTAAAATTTTTGTGAGGAGTCATAAATGGTTAGCTCTATATGTAAAAAAAAAAAGAATAAGCCCAAAGGAATGATCTTTAAAAAATCCAACTGAACTTTTTGTTTATGGTGAAATCTGGGATCCTTTCAGACAAAATGCATGCTTACTAATCTGATGTAGAGAAATCTGAATTCAGGAACACTGAGAGCACCTAATCTGACAGTCAGTTAATTGATCTAATCAAAAATTTAATCTAAGTTTCACTTCTGTGCATTTGCTGTTATGAGAAATTGATGACTATGGTTCTCTGCAAAAAAATGAAATTTTAAAGTATTATCCATGTAGCAAAAATATTCCTTTTAAATTCTATCCAGACAGGGCTTCCCTGGTGGCGCAGTGGTTGAGAGTCCGCCTGCCGATGCAGGGGACGCGGGTTCGTGCCCCGGCCCGGGAAGATCCCACATGCCGCGGAGCGGCTGGGCGCGTGAGCCATGGCTGCTGGGCCTGCGCGTCCGGAGCCTGTGCTCCCCGGTGGGAGAGGCCACAACAGTGAGAGGCCCGCGTACCAAAAAAAAAAAAAAATTCTATCCAGACAACCTAAAATCTATAGATATTATAAGTTTACCAGACTTAAACATTATTTAAAATATAAGTTTTTCCTTTCATAAGGTCGATTTATTTTCCTTTCCTATTTTTATGGTAACTAGTTGTAATGGGTTTGAATAGTATCCCTCCAAAGCTCATGTCTATCCCGAACTTCAGAAGGTGACCTTATTTGGAAATAGGGTCTCTGTAGATGAAATAAGTAAAGTTAAGGATCTTGAAATGAAATCATCCTGGATTTAGGGTGGGCCCGATGTCCAATGACTGGTGTCCTTATAAGAGGAGGAGAGGACACACATAGACACAGATGGAAGAAGGCCATATGGAGACCGGGGCAGAGATTCAGGTGAAGCTCCCACATGCCGAGGAAAGGCAGGGCCACCTGAAGTTGGCAGAGGCGGGAAGAATCCACCCCTACATGCGTGGGAGGGATGTGACCGAGCTGATCACACCTTGATTTCAGCCTTCTGGCCTCTTGAACTGAGACAGAATAAAGTTATGTTGTTATAAGCCACCCAGTTTGGGGTCATTTGTTATGACAGCCCTTGCAAACTAATACACTAGTGAAATAACAATTGACCTTATTATGTCCACCGTATGGGACACATTAAAATGCTGATCACATCAACAATGGGATCCTCTGCAACTATTCCCAGATTATGCACACGCATAGGGCTAGGCTAGCTTCATGGGCACATGACCCGTGCAGTCAGTCACAAAGGGTCCCACGTGCAGACGAGCCCTCCCCACCCTTTGGATAGCCCAGCTGTCACTGTCCTGAAATTCTTAACCATTTTGAACAAGGGGCTAGGCATTTTCACTTTACACTGGGTCCCACAGACTATGGAGTTGATCCTGCACCCAGATCAGAAAAGAATCTAACCTCCCTGTTCGTAAGCAAACAAGCGTGGATCGGTAGTGCTCACTATTAAAGGGCATTTAAAAAGATTTGAAAACTGTATGCAGCAAAATGTTTCTTTGCGTATGTAGAGAATGTAGCGTGGAACGCCTTCTTAGTACTCACGCATCCAAAATTCTGTGCTCCTCTGGGAACCCCAGCAACCAATTCTGTGATGGAAATAGTCATTTACAAAGTGAGTGGCATAGTACACTGTAAAGCTATACAACAAATCAGCTAAAGAGGGTGCCTCTTAAATGAGTAACTATCATGGATCCTGTAGAGAGATGGAGGTTTGAAGCCACAGTTTCGCACTGGCTTTTGCTTCTGCTACAGACGAAAGAGAACAGAAGACCCAAAGTCGTACTTTGAGATTTACCTGTCTCCATCACATTCTCCATGTGTTTCTGCCTCCAGAACATAAGCCTGGCTTCTCAGATCTGTGTGTGATTTGTCAGTTAAACCTCGTACTCTGATTTCTCCAGTTTTCACTGTCTTTCGTACTAGTCT
This sequence comes from Leucopleurus acutus, assembly GCF_964270905.1. Taxonomy (NCBI): domain Eukaryota; kingdom Metazoa; phylum Chordata; class Mammalia; order Artiodactyla; family Delphinidae; genus Leucopleurus; species Leucopleurus acutus. Next base: position 197,441,142 of record NC_139142.1, read on the forward strand.
TTTGTACTAGTGTACAAAGTAACAGCTCCTGTCCCACTAATGTGTTCAAACAATTTCAGTTACCGAAGGAAAAGCCACATACCATAAATGATTGAGTCTTGCCCCCTGGAACAGAATTATAGGACAACCTGGCAGCCAAGGGTATGCGAGGAAGGGAAGCTTCAGTAATAGAGGTAGAAAAAGCAACTCTGGTGAAAAGCGGGGAGCATATTCCAATGCACAGTGATATGGCTCTAGATTCAGGAAATAGTGGTTTCAGTCCTTGGGTCTGCCATAAACCCGGGATCAATCACTGAAACTGACTTTTTCCAGTCACCTACAATAGATGGGAGTTGGAACTGCCTGATTATCAAAGTTCTTTCCAGCTCTCATTTCTGTAAATCTAAACTATCCTTTGATTCATTGGGGTCAACATTTTAGTTTAATTTAAAGAAAGGGGGCCTGGAAAAGAGTCCCCTTCCATTCAAATTTCCCTTCACCCAAACCTGGTCCTAAAGGTATAGCACAAATTCTAGCATTAATTCTATCTGATGTAATAAACTCTAGCAGAGTTGGACGCTCATGCTGTTGGAGCGTTAATCATCAGAGAAGATCCATTTGGGCCTAGATGTTGGACTTTTCGGTAGTAAATTTACTCTAATTCAATCAACATATAAATGTTAATTGTGAACATAGGATACAGCACGGAGCAAAGACAAAATTCCCTGCTCTCATGGAGCTTATACTTGAGCTGGAAGGGGCAGTCAATTTGAAAAGTAGAGTCAAATGTCATGTTAGAAGGGGATGAGTATAGCGCAGAAAAACTAAGCAGTAAAATGGTACTGGGAGTGCTGGAATTGGGAGGTGGAAGGAATTATGATTTATTGGGGTGGTCAGGGAAGGTCTTGGCAAGAAGATGACATGTTACCAGAGCCTGAAGAAAGTGAAGGAGTAAATATTATGGAGATCTAGGAGAAGTATGTTCTAGTCAGAAGGAATAGCATGTGCAAAGGTCCTGAGGTAGAAGTGTGTCTGGAGTATTCAGAGAACAGCAGGGAGGGCAGGGTGGCTGGAGTGGTTGGAAGGAGTCAGGGGTAAAGGACTGGGAGCTGAGGTCAGAGTAAATAGGGGCCTCATGAACAGAGTCTTTTAGGTCATTGTGAAGACTTGGATTTTAGACAGAATGAGTTGGGCAATCACTGGGAGCCAAGAAGTTACACCACGTGACTTCTCTTCCTCAAGGACCACGTTGGCTGCTGGATCTAGGGAAGACCACAGGAGGGCCAAGATGAAAGCAAAGAGGATCAGTTAGGAGGCTATTGCCACAGTGCTGATGGGCGCTTGGATCAGAGTGGAGGCTGTGGAGGAGGTGAAAAGTAGGCAGATCCTGGCTGTCTTTTGAGTTTAGTTAGCAGGATTTGCTCATGGATTAGATATGGATGGGGTGTGAGAGAAAGAGCACAGTCCAAGGCTGTTGCAAGGTTTTTTGCTTGAGCAGCTCAGAGGATGGCATTGCCATTTACTGAGATGGAGCTGATGAAGGGTAGAGCATGTTTAAGTGGAAAGATCAGGAGTTCAGGTATAAGCTTATTAAGTTTGGAAGAGCCATTCAAATAGAGATGTTGAGTGTTGAGTAGATTCTAGACCTTACACCGCATTCCAGCTTCCTGGACACAGGTATGGACGTTTACTAGGGGCACCTAAAAACAGACCACAGTCAGGTAGAACAGAGCTGACTGATTTCGGGATCAGGCTTGCCAAACAGGAAAGACTAAGGGGATTATACCAAGTGAGATACCTGGCAACCACGGCTTCTCATTTCCCACAAACATTCAGAATTTGGTTTAAAAAAAAAAAAAAATCCGCCGTCACACTAGTAACTTTGGGGCCTGCAGCCTCATAATGGCTAAAACACAAAGGAGTTATTAAATGTAGGGCTGATTAAAAGTTTCAGAATTGTTTAAAAATCACAGTTCTAAAAGAGCTTTTTAGGTCACTGCACTTTTCCCCGTGTTTTATATTGGGCTGGCCAAAAAGTTCGTTCAAGTTTTCTGTAACATCGCATGGAAAAACGTGAACGAATGTTTTGGCCAGTCCAATAGAGGGCTTCGTTTCAACAATGTTTCTCACCTTGCTGAGAGTCCCCAGTAAATTCCCCAGCAGCAACTGAATATCCTGTTTTAAAGCAAGAAACAAGCGAATCACACGTTTGAAGCCTTTACAAATGATCTGTATCTAGAAATATGAAGGCACTACCATAGTAGTACTTTGTGCAGAAATGCCAACAAATCCTATTGCATAGAAGTTTAGGGTTCTACAAAGAGAAAAATTAATCAAACCAGGATTTATACTAAATCTTGGAAGCATACTACATCTGCTTCTTCTGAGCCTGGCAACACCTTCGGATTCTGAGGTCCCTTTTAGAAGTAGGAATGCTTCATTGCCCACCTCGACGTGTGAATGGTGGCTGCTGCATTTTAAGAGTTGCTGACTCATCATAATCAGACATAATTACTCTGAGAGGTATCTTTTGTGCTCAGGTTCTGCAATTTCTGATCACCTACAAGGCCTACTTCCTAATACCTTTAATGATGATTTCCCACAAACTTCACTTGGCTCTAAAGTGAGACGAGGTGATAAAAGATAACTACAGTTTTTAAAAGTTCATCAAGGAATCAAAATGCCGATACGATACCAAAGGTGGCAAACGATAGTGATGAAATGGCATTGTGTGGTTTGCACGTAATAAATTTTGAGAACATTCTAGCAACTGGAAAGTCTCTTGCTCTTTTTAGAAACTGGAAACGGTCATCATCATGTTGCCCAGGTAGTACTGGGCATCCTCACTAATACATAGTATCTACGACTGGTAAAATATTTTATTTGCAAGAGCTTGTCACGGAGCCTGTAAAACAGCTATGAAACTATGGAGACTACATATAATGGCTGAATCAAAAGAAAAGAAAGTTAAGAGTCCACTCGAAGCTAGTAAGAGAGGAAAATTTGCAAAAGGTGCCAAATATTATAAGTGAGGAATAAAATTTGCTTCCACATTTAACATGCTTGTCTTTTGAGAAACCGCAAATGTCTTGAGCAATGCATCTCACCAAGGTAACTGTCATCGTAGGATGCAGGAGCCACTTCTGTCTGCTTTTCTCCAGCCAATTTTCTCAGGATATCCTTGAATGAGTAGTTTGCAATGATATCTGCAATACTGGCAGTGATCACCTGACCTGTGTTCAAACAAATGAATAGATTAGCTGAATGAACATGAGAGGCGGGCCCTCTCCGCCACAGACACAGGGCGTCTGAACAACACACACGCCCTTGAAAATGGTCATGAGGTTGCCTGCATTTTCGACAGTGAATTTTCCTGCCTGGCTCTAGAACTGCAGGCTAAGTTTGCTGACAGCTGGTTAGAGCTTTCCATTCTGATAGAAGAACCAAAGATGAACTATGTAATTGTTTTCATACAACATTTATTTTTTTCTGTTGTTTAAATTAAGGTGTAGTTGGTTTATAATATTATGTTAGTTTCAGGCACACAGCATAGTGATTCAGTATTTTTATAGATTATACTCCATAACAGAATAGCCATGGATCCAAAAGATGGCCAGCAATGTTCCACTACAACTTCTATGCATTCCTATATTTATTATGGAAATCTAAGGAAAAAGTGTGATCTCATGCTCTTTGGGAGAAAACTGGAGGAATGCTTTCAAGAGACTAAAATTTAATATTAATTTTAAAGCCAAACTATTCCTTGGGAATTCACACATTCCCACAGTCTTTCTGTCTGAAGTTCCAAAAGAATAAAACTGTTAAATCAGGCCGTAAATATCTCCGAGTGACCTTGCCTGAAATGACTGTTCTTATATTAAAACAATCGTATTTACACATGAGTTTCTGAACAACGTCTGTAGAATTTGCCAGTTTTCTCTGGGTTAAAGCTAAATATCCCCTTCCCTGCTCCCACAGACACACTGCCTTTGCTTATTTCCTTTAGTTCTTCTATAAATATTATAATCTTAAGACTGACTGAGTAAAATTTTAAATTATCTATCTCAGACAAATGCTCTCTATCCCCTTGACATGGCTAATTGTCAGCATATCATCTATATCAGACATTTTTTTTTCAACGTAAGGAAAGAATTATGTGAAATCAAGTGCATTAGAACAAAATCTTTTTAAACATCACTTTTATTTTATACCCATCCTCTGCATAAAATATATTGTTTTCCAGTTTGCAAAATAATGTTTAAAGACTGAAAGGTTAATTATTTGATGTTCATAGTTGTATATGTATGAATTAAGCTTAACAGTAATTTCATGTAAAATTTTATCATAAATCCATCTCGCCTGTATCTTTCCCATTGGCCTTTTAAACATGATCAGGTCTCCTCCATTAAAAAAAAAAAAAAAAACCCAAAAAACTTCACTCAACTATTCATCTCTCTCGTGTTCTTTTCTATCCTTATTCTAAACTTTACAGCCAAAATTAAGTCTGTATTCTCTGTAATCTCTCTTTAGGCATCCCATTCACATCCACGGCTTTGGTTATCACCACTATGCTAGTTTTTATTTTAGCCTAGATATCCTCTCTGAGTTTAAGCCCATACATCTAAATCCTTATGTGAAAAGTCTTGGACATCTCAAACATGTTCATACTCAACATAAGCAAAAGTAAACTCATCATCTTCCTTCCCCAATCCACTCCAAACCCGTTCTCTTCCGGCTTTCTCCATTTCAGGGACTGGGACCCACCTAAAACCATTCAGTTACAAAAGTCAGAAACATATCCTTGGCATCCTCCCTATTCACCCACATACCTCCAAACCATCACCCAAGCTGTTTATTCCGCCTCTGAAGTATCTCGCAAATTCCACCCCTTTCTCAGTCTGTACTGTGACCACTCTAAGGAGCAAACATCTTCATCTGAACCTTACAGCTGGTTTACCTTACAGACTTAAAACTAGCTTATAACCTTAGAACTCGTTTGCTGATACTGCACTTTGGCCAACTCCGGATCCATTTTCCACACTGAAGCCCGCGTGATCTTTGTGTAACACACACCCGACCATAGCATCCCATGCTTCAAATTCTCCAGTGGTTTCCCATTATTCTCAGAACAAACAACACATTCTTATTCTACCTCAGGCAATCCATCTAAACTCCAGCCATCCACCGGGGATTTCTCATTGTTTTGGAGATAAAGACAAAATGCTTACCTGGGGCTGCAAGCCCTGCAGGGAGGGTGGGACCCCTCCATCCCACTCAGCAGCTCTTAACTCTAGTCCCCTGATTTCCCTCCATTCTCAGCTCACCGGGCTCCTTTATGCCCTAGAACATTTTCACACAACCCTTCCTCTCTGCACCTGGTTACCTCCTACTCGGGGTTCAGGGCTCAGTTCAGGGTTGCTGCTTCCAAATTCGTTGACCTTAAGGTTGATGCCGGCTTATGTAACACCTTTTTTAAGAATTAGAGGAAGTCATCCCCCCTGGGCAGATGCCATCATGCACCTGGGTTCAGGGCTCCCTAAGCAGAGCCCAGGTTGTAATTTCATCTGGTCAGCCAGTGTTCAGAGGACAAAACATACCTGCATGGGGCCACCCTGGAGAAGCCTCCTATGCTCTCATGGCCCCGTCTTGACATACCTTCCTAGTGAGTGTCATGCCTCGAGTTTCTTAAGTACTCGTGTGAGTATTCGATTAATGCCTGCATCTTTCCCCACATGCTAACCTCTGCGGGTTACTCATTATTGTACCCTCAGCGTCTAGCACAAAGCCGGGCATGGTCTCAATAAGCATTTGATGAATGAAGGAATTAAGTTGCAACAGTATTTTAAAATATCATTTATATCACAAAGTACAAACTGAAATGATGCTTCCTTCATTGGAGAAACTACCAATATGGAGATAAAATTAACATCATAAAAAGTCAACACTTGATGTTACTTCTGTTTCATCTCCCTGTTGGAAACAACCCGTGGGCATTTCTTCTCTGCTAACAGCACCTACCTTGCCAATAAAAACTGCCGGGGCCTCCAACTATCAGGTCTCCGTTCTACAAAACAGAAACGGCAACAACAATTGGAAAAGAAAAACAGTTTCTTTTTTTTTAAGGGTGAGAAATCATTGTTCATAAGCATTGCTCTAACAATTATACATAAAAAGTAATTTTTAAAAGAGGCCCTTATATCTGAGTCATGCAGGTCATTTTCTTTCCTTTTATTCCTTTCAATTATTTAGTGTGTTATATCAAATAATTTTAATTAGATTCAATTAGGTAAGTAAAATTCTCTCCCCTGAGAATATATAAATTCAGTTTTTTGGCACTGCCTTAGGTAAGCAAAATATGTACATCTTCCATGCTGTGCAATTTAGTAGACACGGTCTTTTGAACCTTAGCAATAAAAAGAAAATTTGATTTCTGTTTAAGGCCACAGTAATGCCTGTTTTTTTTTTTTTCTATACATCTGCAAACACACCCCTTCCCAGGAGAGGGAGTGACAACTCCAGACTAGAAAATAAAAACTTTCCTTTCAACTTAGAGCCCCACCTTCCTTATCCTGCATCCTTAACTTTTAGTGGGGGGTGGGGGGGGGAGAAAAAGAGTAAAATTTCAGACACTGATGAAATTTACAGTATTTGCAAAACCATGGAAGCTTTGCCGCCCACATTCTTATTAAATATCTGTTTTTAATTTGTGAAAGGATAACGTGAAATTAACACTAATGTGAACTCTACTCAGTCAATTATACCTAAGAGATAAAAACACAGATTCTTGTGATCTTTTTAGAAGCACATTTCTTTACTGAGTTTTTGAGATTTTCATTTAAAAACGAAGCAAGGGGCTTCCCTGGTGGCGCAGTGGTTGAGAGTCCGCCTGCCGATGCAGGGGACATGGGTTCGTGCCCCGGTCCGGGAAGATCCCACATGCCGCGGAGCGGCTGGGCCCGTGAGCCATGGCCGCTGAGCCTGCGCGTCCAGAGCCTGTGCTCCGCAACGGGAGAGGCCACAACAGTGAGAGGCCCACGTACCGCAAAAAAGGAAGAAAAAGCAAAAATGAAGCAAGACTGTTGCTTTTCAGCCTGTGTATTTCTTTTTTTTTTTTCTCATATAACCATTTTTAATACATAACAAGCAAAGGAAGCAAGCAGAGGAGATCATCAAAGGGCATTAAACACTTCTCTAAATGCATTACAGAATGTTTTTCAAATCCAGTTCCTTAAACAACTCTCTTCCCTGTGTAGCAAGCAGGTTTCACTGTTTTAACCATTATTCCATGTGTCTTTATTTTTTATTTTGTTTTTTTAACATCTTTATTGGAGTATAATTGCTTTACAATGGTGTGTTAGTTCCTGCTTTATAACAAAGTGAATCAGCTATACATATACATACATCCCCATATCCCCTCCCTCTTGCGTCTCCCTCCCACCCTCCCTATCCCACCCCTCTAGGTGGTCGCAAAGCCCCGAGCTGATCCCCCTGTGCTATGCGGCTGCTTCCCACTAGCTATCTACCTTACGTTTGGTAGTGTATATATGTCCATGCCACTCTCTCACTTTGTCCCAGCTTACCCTTCCCCCTCCCCATATCCTCAAGTCCATTGTCTAGTAGGTCTGTGTCTTTATTCCCGTCTTGCCCTTAGGTTCTTCATGATTTCTTTACTATTTAATAAATTGCCGTATGTATAGATTACTTTATTAAAAATAAAGAGCAAACAAAAAAATTTAAAGTCGCCAAAACAGGCCAGGTATATACCTAAAGGTTCTTTTGTTGATGGTGGTTATTGGGGGTGGAAGTGGGAATGAGAGGCAGGGGGTAAAAAAAAATCAAACAGATAAAATAAATTTTAGAAGCTATAAGATCAAAAGAATTTACCTTATAAAAGTCCAGACTAAATCCTGCTTGGCAGTAACCCTGACCTTCAGGATCAGCATTGCCTGGAATGATCAAAAGACACAAATGTTATAACATCATTATCCCCGAGATATATTTTAATAACCAGTTCAGGATACACTGTTGTTTTATCTATAGACTTCTAAATTTAAAATGATCAATATGTGTTCTATATTTATTTTTAAAATTTACTCCAAGTAATTTCTTAAATACATTGCAATCTGTTTTCTTGTCCCAAATGGCACTGTGATTCACAGTAAGAGCAATAGGAATAACGTTCCTTGGACTTACGATACTGGGTTTTATAACTCATGTTTATTTGAAGAAATAAAACCTCCATCTCCCACTATGTTCCAAGTTCCCCAACTGGCAATAATGTGTTTCTGCGGTGCCCATGTGTTCTGAGTAAAGCAATGCCTTGAGAAAGAGAGAGCTAAATTTAGTCACCTGGGTGGACACTTTCTGCTGGGTTCACCGATAAGAGTTTCAGTTTCCTGATCTCTCACCAGAAATTAACTTCAAATTCTTCTGTTATCATTACGTAAATTAGGACCTGGCATTTCTGATCACATTGCCTCTCACAGGGACTCTAGTGTTCACAAAAGAGAAAACTCTCTAGAAATGGCTTATTTTATACTCTCTGCAATGTAATTCACTAGCTGAATGTCCAATAGGACTTTTTTATAATACAGTTTTTTTGTTTTTTTTTTTGCGGTACACGGGCCTCTCACTGTTGTGGCCTCTCCCGTTGCGGAGCACAGGCTCCAGACGTGCAGGCTCAGTGGCCATGGCTCATGGGCCCAGCCGCTCCGCAGCATGTGGGATCTTCCCGGACCGGGGCATGAACCCGCGCCCCCTGCATCGGCAGGTGGACTCCCAACCACTGCGCCACCAGGGAAGCCCTATAATACAGTTTTTTAAACCATAGGCAGGTCAACCTGTGGATTCCCAGGATATTAGGATCCTGGGACATTAGGATGAGGAATGTACTACTTGTCACTTGTACTTTAAAAGAGTATCACTCCTAAAGTGCTTAAATTAAAACCAAAATATAGTTCAGTAGAGGGAATCTCAGTCATTATACAGTTAGATGCAAACATGTAAATAATTACTCCTTTCTTATCAAGGATACTCCTGAATGGAAACTAAAATAAGAGGGCAGGAAAGGAAAAGCACATCATCCCAGGAAAAATTTATAGGCTGGACATGTGCCTGTTCCAGAAGCTTTTTGAAATGGATCAGGCCTTTCCAGCTTTTCCCAGAATGCCTTCTGTTTTTTCTTTTCTTTGATTAGTACTTAGCTAATTTTAGCACTGTCATCAGCCATTCTTTCCAGATGTCCCCTTTATATTTTAAAATACTTCTCTACTTCATATACTGTATTTTTTTTGATGATCTGTTTTTAATTCAAATGTCAGTGCTTTGTGTGTGTTTTTTTTAAGCTAAGTTTTTTTTTTACAGCTTTACTGAGGTATACTTAATATACCAAAAAAATGCACATCTTATTGTGTACGTTTTGATGAGTTTAGACATATGCCTCATACCATGATACCACCACCACGATCATGGGAATAAACATTCATCACCTCCAAAAGATTTCTTGTGTTCCCCACCCTCAATCAAATTTGCTTTTTTGTTTGTTTTTTTGTGGTGAAAACACTTAACATGAGATCTACCCTCTTAACAAATGTTTAGTGCACAGTACCTTATAATATATATTTATTTTGTAACTATATTTTGTGGTTTATAATTATGAATCATACAAAGTTCCTTAAAGTCTCAAATGTCCAGGTACCATTTTTCTAGAAGTTCATGCCTGTAAATAGCTGTATGCAACAAGAAATATATATGAACACAAGATATATGATTATGTGAACATAGATGTGTTGACTGTATTTAAGAAATGTATTTTAATGCATAAATCTTCTTTATAAATCCTTTTGAAAATCGACTCTGACTTTTTCAATATTGTAAATTACTCAGAAAGGAAAAAACAGGACCATTCTTTGAAATCATTTTGCTGCAAAACAGGAAACTGAAAAAATTCAGAGAAAACTAATTTTTCATAAAATTCATCGAGAAAGCAACCAACTTCAAATGTTGAAGTGGTGATTATAATAGAAATGGGAGGTTATTTCCTTTGCAAAGTAAGTTTTTCTCTTACAATTATAGTTTATGAGAGCTGAAGGAATCTTTCTTCGTAGAACTTCAGAGCATCTGTGAACTTTACAATTATGCCCTGTAGAGTAAACTCAGGAATCCAGGGGATCACGCTATCATGTGTTGGCTTCCCAAGGAGAATGGAAAGGTGTGTGTAAACCATTGCCATCTAAATTATGAATGACCGTGAGAGCTACAGGCATGTCATGAATATGAATGAGCAGACTACCACCCAAATTGCTCAAAGTGTCAGTGAAGGGGCTTTGCGGTGTGACATGAACATGAGAGGCTTCTTGAAATTCTCTTTTGAAAGTAATATCCCTGTTCTGTGATATTGACCATACGCTCATGAACAAGGTGGCTTTGTGTTTATGAACTGTGAACACCTTAGGGAACACAGGAAGCCGGCTCCTTGGGTGCATTTGAGAAGGAAGTACTTCCAGTAAGAGAGAGACCAGGAGGATGTGACACTGGAGTTGTGTACTAGACTGAACAGAATTCCTGGCCATTTGTTTGGCTATTCTGCAGCTCGACATAAACTTCACCTTTACCTGTGTCAAGCTATTCTTTTATTTAGGAAAGTAAACGCTAAATAAATTCGCAACATAATATACCCGTGTAACTCAAAATGAGAGCATACTATACTTTAAAGTTTTAGATAATGGTTCAAACTCACCCTGCAACTCTTATCCACAAGTCTAGATGGCTTATGCTGTATTTTAATCTGAGCTCTCCCATCACATGGGCAGTCAGATAAAAAGGCAGAACAAGAAGCAGTGACATGGTTTCTAAACAATCATCCTTGATGTTAGCTGGAAGAGGATATATCATCAAGGTAAGAGGCATGTGAAGGACGGGCTCCTCATTTCAGCTACAATAGTTTACTGCTGTGGGGAGGTACCTCTAGCAAATCATAAGAAATGTGATATGGATAGGTATAAAAATTGATGAAACAAGTTCAGTTTTGAATCTCTGCTCTACCATAAATTTTATGAATAAATTCAGGATTTATTTATTGCTCTGCCTGACTTTTTTTTTTTGCCATGATACACGGCTTGCGGGATCTTAGTTCCCCAACCAGGGATCGAACCCGTGCCCCCTGCAGTGGAAGCGTAGAGCCCTAACCACTGGACTGCCAGGGAATTCCCTGACCTTTATCTTTAGCATAATAATAAGGACCTGTTACAGAACTCAGCGGCATGACCTTGAGTGGAACACGACACAGAATATCCCTCTTAATGGATGGTGCCATGCTTGGGAAGCTCCTGCTTTCCTGCTCCAATAACTGCTAAGAGAAGCCCTTCCCGTCGTCCTGTCTGAAACAGCTCCTCTCCCCACCCAGGCACGTCGCTCCCTACTCTTTTGCCTTGCTATGTTTTTCTTTGTAGTACTTTTCACTACCTGCCATTATATTAGAAACTTATTTATTATTTAAACAAATTTTGTTGTTGAGATGTAATTGACATATTAGTCCAAGGTGTACAACACAATTTGATTTATGTATATACTGTGAAATAATTACTACAGTAAATGTAGTTAACATCTGTCACCACACATCGTTACAATCTTTTTTTCTTTTGGCTATGTTCGGTCTTCATTGCTACGCGCAGGTTTGTCTAGTTGCGGTGAGTGGGGGCTACTCTTCGTTGTGGTGCGTGGGCTTCTCATTGCGGTGGCTTCTCTTGTGGCAGAGCACCAGCTCTAGGTGCACGGGCTTCACTAGTTGTGGCTCACGGGCTCTAGAGTGCAGGCTCAGTAGTTGTGGCACGTGGGCTCAGTAGTTGTGGCTTGCGGGTTCTAGGGTGCAGGCTCAGTAGTTGTGGCGCACGGGCTTTGTTGCTCCACGACATGTGGGATCTTCCCGGACCAGGGCTCGAACCCGTGTCTCCTGCATTGGCAGGCGGATTCTTATCCACTGCGCCACCACGGAAGCCCCGTTACAATCTTTTTAAAGCTCTTAAGATCTACTCTCACAGCAACGTTCAACTATACAATATCGTATTACTAACTACAGTCACCATGCTGTACATTACATCCCCAGGATTTATCTTATAACTGGAAGCTTGTACGTTTTGACCACCTTCACCCGTTTAACCCACACCCACACACCCCACCACTGGCAACCACCAATCTGTACTCTTTTTCTGTGAGTTTGTGTGGGTTTTTTTTTTAAGATTTTGCATATAAGTGAGATCATACAGAGTATTTTTCTTTGTCTGACTTACTCCATTTAGCATAATACCCTCAAGATCCATCCATGTTGTCATAAATGGCAAGACTTTGTTCTTTTTTATGGCTAAATAATATTCCATTGTGTATATATCCATATCTCTATTCCATATTTCCTTTATCCACTTATCCATTGATGGATCCTTTGGTTTTTCCATGACTTGGTTATTGTAAATTGTGCTGCAGTGAACATGGGGGTGCAGATATCTTTTCAAGATAGTGATTTCAGTTCTTTTAGATAAATACCCAGAAGTGGAATTGCTGGATCTGAACTTATATATTTACGCATATGTTGTCTCTCTCCTGCCCTAGAATATGCTTATTGAAGACAGGGGTTTGCTTTTTCTTGTCCTGTGCTTTATTCCCTAAACATAGAATAATTAGTGCTCAGTGTGTTCAAAAAACACGTGTTGAATGAATGCATAACTGAGTCTTATTATCTATAAGGAACACCTCTTTTATTTATTTATATAAGTTTATTTATTTATTTATTTTTTGGCTGTGTTGGGTCCTTGTTGCTGTGCACGTGCTTTCTCTAGTTGCAACGAGCAGGGGCTACTCTTCGTTGCGGTGCACGGGCTTCTCATTGTGGTGGCTTCTCTTGTTGCAGAGCACAGGCTCTAGGTGCACGGGCTTCAGTAGTTGCGGCATGCAGGCTCAGTAGTTGTGGCTTGCAGGCTTTAGAGCGCAGGCTCAGTAGTTGTGGCGCACGGGCTTAGTTGCTCCGCAGCATGTGGGATCTTCCCGGATCAGGGCTCAAACCCCTGTCCCCTGCACTGGCAGGTGGATTCTTAACCACTGCACCTCCAGGAAAAGTCCAGGAACACCTCTTTTAAAGCCATTTAAGGGACTTCCCTGGTGGTACAGTGCTTAAGAATCCACCTGCCAGTGCAGGCGACACGGGTTTGATCTGTGAGAACACTGAGAACACAGGCTAGGTGGAGAACTCATATCCACTGTGCTCTTAGATCCAATCGTGCTAATTAACACCATTCCTACAGTTAACAAGCGGACAGTTAGCATTTTTCAAATGCAGTGTGAATTTTGAGTAGAGATGGAGAGTTTAAGGCCTAAAATAAGGAACCAATCAATTTGACTGCAGAATATCTAAAAACAGAAAATTTCTAAAACACGGAAGACGATCAGCAGAATTCTGTGTCTTGGTCCTCACATTACAGTAAGGCATCCTGTAAGACCGTCCATCATCTTTACCCCCACTGCTTTTTCCTTACCAATGGTGTTCTGGGGTTACCTGCACTGTCTATAGCAGAAAAGCTCGAGCTAAATTTCAGTTCCAAGAATAAAAATAACTTACTGTTCCGACAAGGAGAGTACTCAGCATACGCACTGAAATTCTGAATCGCTACATAGCACGTGCCAACTGGGTCCTTCTCTGGCGTCGGTTTAAGAGTTCTCCAGTGATATAGCGGAGCACAGGCCTGGGAAACATCAAAGACAATAAAATTCTTTTTGATGTAGATTCCTCATACAGTGCTTTGATTTGACTTGTTGATGAATGGACCTAAATTTGTAACAAACAATGCTAAATTATTAAGTGACTTAATTGGCCTCCAGTATGCTAATGAGTACCTCGGTAGTCAGAGTTAATTAAACTTGCAAAGCCAATATTTCAACATTAATGCATCGTAGAATTGGGACAAATTAAGCATATACAAAGGAATGAGATTTTTCCCCCACAGGATTTTAAATCAAATCAAAGTAGCCTAGCAAAAGTAAATATTTACTAAAGGCAAAGAACTCATATTTTCTTTTTTTTTTTAATTGGACTTACATAAAAGCAAATGAACATTTAAACAGCGAATGAATCAGTGTGATGTCTTAGAAAGAGAACTAGTTCCTTTCTTGGTTTAATTGTTGCTTAAAGAAAAACTACTTTCAAATCAAAGGATGCAGACAAGTTTGTCAACCTGTTTTGTGGATTCCTCTGGTTTATCACTGAGGGTGTACCTGACGATTTTTTTAAAACAATGACTTACATTTGGACTGCTGCCCCCTTATCACAGTGGGTTTATTTTTCATTTGATAGTTTTTAGTCATGACAAGACAAAAATTAATTTAAACAATGGTAAGAAAAACATGATTCTTGGATTATGAAATATAAAAGAGGATATGTGAAATCCTCTTTAAGTAAGTTAAATAATTAATTGTGCTAGGAACGAGACAGGCAATAAACATAAACAGGTAGAAAACACAGGCACCTTTCTGACTTCTGTTTTGCTAGCTCGAATCCTACATAACTGTGTTTTACCTGAATATTCAACCACTCATTTCTAAGGATGCAGAATTAGAGACTTCTAGAATATGGAACCACTAGCCTCTCTCTTAATTTGATGACATCACCCTTAAAACAATGCCAGAAAAAGAGGAGGCAGATCCTGATTTTAGTCTTTTCATGATTCCAAACATGTCCTTGGTAATCAGTCCAATGTGTAACGACTTCTAGATAATTTTACTAAGTAGCACCCTTCTTACCTGAGAATATAAGTTATCTTTACTAAAATAACTGAAGTTTTTTGGGGTTTTGTCTCTCTCTGTATTGTGAGGTCTTAGCCAATACTGAAAAGCTCTCTAACACATCTAAGTCCCCTTAACTTCGGGCGCTATGTGGTTAAGACATTTAACATAAGGTGGAATGGTGAAAAGTAGGAGTTTGGAAGGGAAAGCATTACCTATGTGGTTCAGTATAAGCCAACTCGCATCACCTTCCATATCACCATAGAACACTTTAATGCCATGAAAATCCTTTCCAGTGCTTGTCTGCTATCAGCCCTAAAAAATTATCTTTTTTATACCTGCTCAGTTTCACACTGATGTGAAACATGATGATGTGATAATATTCAGGCTTTGACCCAAACACACATGATACCTGGATATTCAGGATCGATACTTCTGTTCACAGCAATTTGAAGTTCTAAGAATTGTCACACAGCGTAGAATTTAATTCTTTATGCTGCTAAGTTTCAGTGCTCAAGGAAAAAATTAACTTGAAAGGTACTTTATATTATCCTATTTCCTACCACATAATTTTGAAAGTGCAAGCATGCCCTCAAGTTAAGCATATTTATTATGAACATGGTGTGTTATTTTACGTTCAATAATTCTGAAGATTTCTACAAATATTGAATAAATGCACAATAATGTAAGTTTTCAAGACTTAATCAAAATCAATATAGTACCCAAAGATTTTTTAACCCCAAATAGTTATTAGATGGAATTAGCTTTTCAATAGCTATTCCCATACATTGTAAATCACTAAAGGATTAAAAAGTTTTTACCAATCCTGGAATGTGAGAACTATATTAATGCAAACACAATTCTACAGAGAGCCCATTGTAAATTCTGGACTTGTCACTAAAGAGGGCTATCTATGTTTTATATATTAGTTGTTTTATGTCAAAATTCCTGTGGGGCGTTAACCACAGACCAAATAAAACAAGGCATTTCCTTTAGATACTTATTTTTATTAAATCATAATTCAAACACCTTTAAACAAATCCCAAAAGCAAAAGTTATTGCTTTATTTTGTAAGGAAATTAGAGCCAATAGTAAAAAAAAAAAAAATCCCCCAATAACAAAAAAGTTTCCAGATCAACTTATACAGTTATTTATTTCTCAGTAAACCAGACATGTGTTATCACTCGGAGCTACAGAGAAGAGAATCACAAAGTCATAGCATTTTAAAGCCAAAAGATCTCTATCTGTGAGTGAGCAATTTTTACTTTAAAAAGTATCAGTGTACTCAGAGAACCATGTAACTGGTAGTTATATTTTTAAAGAAAACGTTCCGATAGTTCTAAGGAGGATCACTGACATCACAGTAGATTAACTTTTAAAGAATCCTAACAGTAGTACTCCTGTTTCTCTGGTCACACTTTAGTCAGCCCTTTAAATCAATCTTAAGCAATGAAATATTTACCTTTTTAGGATTTAGCTTTTATTTTTCTATCTTCCTTATTTGTTTTTGAAACATTTGAAAAGATCTAACCAATTTTCTGGAAAACCAGCTTTACTTCCTGTAGCTTTAAGGACTAAAATAGATTCTTTCATTTGAAGCACTAAAATATTTTGGGAATGCTGATAGCTCATCTTTGAAAATCCGATGTATTCTTCCATGAAGGGATTTTGGTAGATAGGAGTTGTGAAACATTGCAGCGTACATGTTATTGCAAAGCAGCCCCGCAGCACGCAGCTGATACTCACCACCACTTTCCCCTTATGAGCTTTCACTGTCGCTCCAAACCACTGATTCGATTTAAACTCTATAGGTTCCTTGGTTCCATTTACTCTGATCTTTCTGTTGTCTGACAGGGAGAACATGGGTTGTTAATAATTTGTAAAACGTGGCAGCCAGCTAAAATATGTGATAATAAATTTACCCATTAAAAACATTTTTTAAAATGTCATACACATGGGGGGTTCTTTTTGACTAAGTCTAAGCTAGACTTTTCACTTAGAAATATACCAATCAAATGAAAATACATACTTGGCTCATGACATTTCACAACTTAACTTTAAAAAAGCATTTTTTTTTTTTTTTTTTTTTTTTTGCAGTACGCAGGCCTCTCACTGTTGTGGCCTCTCCCGTTGCGGAGCACAGGCTCCAGACACGCAGGCTCAGCGGCCATGGCTCACGGGCCCAGCCACTCCGTGGCATGTGGCATCTTCCCGGACCGGGGCACAAACCCGTGTCCCCTGCATCGGCAGGTGGACTCCCAACCACTGCGCCACCAGGGAAGCCCTAAAAAAGCATTTTTTTTAATGACTTACATTTTCATGGATAACTACTGTAAACTTGATGTAGACTCTGACAGTCTTTAATCTACACTTTTGTCATTGATTTGCCAGATGGAAGACCAAACATTTATAACTGTTCTAAGGAATTCCAAATCTTCTCTGATAGTGAAACTACTTGGAACCTCCATGCTCCAGGAAGCATAGCTTTCTCAGCATGGTTTAGCAGGAGTCTGCTTGAAGGACTCAAGTTCCTGGTTGTTAACTGGGTAACATGTGTCCACGCAGTCACAGAAAATAACATCTCAACACGGTTTTATCCACACTTTGCAGATGTCAGCATGAGGGGGACCATCTGGGTAGAAATTCAACCCAATTACGACACACTTCAGGTCTTAATAAAAAGCAGATATCTTTTCTTTCACTCCTGATTCCCAATCGACATATTTCCCATGTGGTTCTAACCGCATGGTTCTAACTGAACTTCATCAGTAACAGCTAATGAATTTCAAAAGACATTTGTACCAGGGCAACTTATTTCTATGTGTTCTCTTTGGTATGCATTTTGTTTTTCCTCCTTGACTCTATAATAAATGCATTACAAATGAACTTTTAACTTCTATTAAGGGAGGCCAAAATATACACGCAATTAATATTCACTTGAGTTTACATATGATTACAGACTTTTCAAGAAAGAATAAATTATATATACTTAGGTCTTAACCTAAAATTTACGCTTTGATATGTTAGTAGAAAATTACAGATTTCCTTCTTTAAAATCTTATGCTTTTGATGTTTCTGGACTTTTAAAAAAGAAAAAACAAGTTCTGGAAATCCTCACCCAAAATGCACACAACTGGCAAAGAACTGGAGCATCTTACAGATTAGAGCATAAAAATGAAAATATAAACATTTCTGTTTGCATCTAGGCAAGAAGATGGTAGACCTCAGAGAGAAAGGATCTTGTCACCATGCGCTGGGTGATCTTGGGCAATTCATTTAATCTTCTGCAGTTTTAATTTCTTCTCTAAAATTAGGCTGAAAATACCTCCCCCTTTCCTCTTCCACAGGTGATCAAAGTCATAAAGATCACATAAGTAATGTGGTAGTGCTTTATAAGCTGAGAACATACTACAGAATCTTGCAGCAACACAACCCTTTAAAAATATCTCTTAATTAGAAACCTGGAAACTCAACCTAAGTACAAGAATTAGAAGGGACCTCACAGACACACAAGTCAGTGTTCCAAATTGGCCTTCTTCTGCTAGAGAAAATGATGTGACTCTACCTTTGTGGCGCCTAAGGCATCTTTTCTGCTATTATAAGGTTGAACTGTGTAATAACTTGATTGAAAGTGTAAGTTGTGGGTTATTTTCCAGCAACAAATTTCTTTGAGACCAAGAATACAAATGAACGGACGTCACTAATTCCATCCCTAATCCAAGGATTACAATAGAGAATAATCCCACTGTCCCAAGTCTCTCTTTACTGAAATGAGTTGTGATCTAGGTGTATCCTCCTTACCTTGACCTTTGAGGTGGACAAGTCATCTTTTTTTTTGGACGCACCACATGGCTTGCGGGGTCTTCGTTCCCCAATCAGGGATCGAACCCATGACCCTGCAGTGGAAGCAC
This sequence comes from Leucopleurus acutus, assembly GCF_964270905.1. Lineage (NCBI taxonomy): Eukaryota > Metazoa > Chordata > Mammalia > Artiodactyla > Delphinidae > Leucopleurus > Leucopleurus acutus. Next base: position 197,459,798 of record NC_139142.1, read on the forward strand.
AGCGTCCTAACCTCTGGACCACCAAGGAATTCCCAAGTCACCTTTTAAAAATTCTGTTTTATTGGGCTTCCCTGGTGGCACAGTGGTTGAGAGTCCGCCTGCCAATGTAGGGGACGCAGGTTCGTGCCCCGGTCCGGGAAGATCCCATATGCCGCGGAGCGGCTGGGCCCGTGAGCCATGGCCGCACAGCCTGCGCGTCCGGAGCCTGTGCTCCGCAACGGGAGAGGCCACAGCAGTGAGAGGCCCGCGTACCGAAAAACAAACAAACAAACAAAAATTCTGTTTTATTATTTTTATAAATTCACTGATGTAAATCTAATATTACAATGTCATAAAATTCAAATGAGTAACATATATTTGGGTTGATTGTGAAAGTGACCTTTCCCTAATTTCTCACCTTCCTTTTCTGAACAAAATTCTTTCATGCCAAACAACCCAACACAGGGCTTAGTACTATGCACACTGGTGCTCGATGAACCTTTGATGCACAGGGGATGTTTTTGATTCGATTTGACCTGATCTTTCCTGAAAACAACCTCCTGTAAAAACTCAGCACAATTTCTGTCCTTCTAAGCTCTCCTTGGTATGGCAAAGGGCTGAGAAGCTGGAACCTACATTTTCCAGACCCTCTTACAAATAGGATTCTGGTTGAATGAGAGGCTCATGGAGAGATCTGGAAAGAGGAGGAGATGGAGAAGCCATTAATTTCTGGCAGCAATTGTAAGCATGTATGGGGGCATCAGTAGCTGCAGATGGGATGTTCTTCCCGCAGCTCTCAAGTATCCTTTGACAGTCATGCCTTTTTGGTGCTTCAGGCCACTGAGATCAAGTCCTGAACTTCCAGATTTCTTGATCTGCAGGCAGTGACCTTCCTAACTTTCACATACCCAGTCTTTCCAATAATCATATAAACCTCTCAGTCCTAATTATAATACTCAAAGTGGTTTCTGTTTCCTGACCAAACTCCCGTGATATGGAGCAATGCATTTAGGATAGGACCACACGTCTTCTGGAACAGAAGGAAGGCACTGTGCACTGTCAAGCCCAGAGAATTCTTGGAAGGGCCAGTGGTTCTGGGAGATGGTGGAGACCATTAGTTACTAAAGCAATTCTCTCCTTGGCATATCCCAAACTATGCCAAAAGCTAGGAAGAAGTTTTATAGTGACTGCATGTGATGTAAAGCTTCCCAAGTGCCGAAAGACTATTAACAAAGTGAATAAATATAATCCAGGTGAATTTTTTTCAAGGGAAGAATCAGTATATTTAATATGTAAAAGAGTTCCCAGATCAATGAGAAAAAGACTAAAATTCAACAGAAAAAGTTCTAAGGACCTAAACAGGCGTTGCAGGGAAGAAGAAATCAAATGTCTCATAAATTCATGCAGAGATCCTGAACCTCAAATTAAAACCATAATGACTTAAGACTTGTCACCTAGCAGTTTGGCAAAAAATATTAATAATCTCTGTTTTCAAGATAATAGCTCAATGCAGCATTTTGGAAGGGCGATTTACAACATATATCAAATTTTTAAATGTACATTTTTTTGAACAAGGAATTCAACTTCTAGGATTTTGTTCAATAGAAATAATTACACAAATGCTTTAAGATGCAGTGTGAAGATATTTGCTGTCCTGGTTGTGATAGCAAAACTGAAACATCTTAAATATTCATAAATAAGGGATTTGAGAAGAAATTCCTGTTATCTGTAAAATAGAGTACGATTCAACTATTAAAACATATATTGGGAGTTTGGGGTTGACATGTATACACTGCTGTCTTTGAAAGAAATAATCAACAGGGACCTACTGTATAGCACAGGGAACTCTGCTCAATATTCTGTAATAACCTAAATGGGGAAAGAATTTGAAAAAGAATAGGTACATGTACATGTAGAACTGAATCACTGTGCTATACACCTGAAACTAACACAACATTGTAAATCAACTATACTCCAATATAAAATAAAAGTTAAAATACATACGACAGACTTAGATGCATTGATATAGAATACTGTCTACAAAATATATTTTTCTGTTTTACCGTTTCTGAGACTTTAAGAAAAAGTATAGAAAGGTACGAGGACTTCATATAACAAACACTTGTATTCCCATCAGGCAGAACTGACAACTGTTAAGGTTTTTCACATTTGCGAACATCACAGTACCCTTCGACATCTATCTCTCCAGTTCCATCCCCTCCTCATCCATAGATGGTCACCATCATGAATGTGATGTGTATACTCCCGGCCATTTAAAAAATAATGTCCATGAATAATATAGAACAGAGGTCTGCAGATATTTTCTATAAAGGACTGATAATAAATGTTTCAGGCTTTGCATTCTCTATGGTCTGTCGAAACTACTCATCTCTGCCCTTGTAGCAAGAGCAGCCATAGACAATATGTTTTTTAAAATGGGCTTGGCTGAGTTCCAATAAAACTTTACTTATGGACAATGAAATTTGAATTTCATATAATTTTCATGCATCATTTAAATATTTTTTTTTAAAAAAATTTCCAATCATTGCAAAATATAAAAACTACTCTCAGCTTATAGGCATACACAAACAGGTGGTGGGTCAGATTTTGCTGTCGTTTTGTCAACGATTTACTATTGAGTATTCTTCGTGTGTTCTTTTTTTAAAAAATTTTTTATAATTAATTTATTTTTATTTTTTATTTTATTTTTGGCTGCATTGGGTCGTCGTTGCTGTGGGCAGGCTTAATCTAGTTGCAGCGAGCGGGGGCTACTCTTCGTTGCGGTGCGCGGGCTTCTCACTGAGGTGGCTCCTCTTGTTGCGAAGCACGGGCTCTAGACGCGCAGGCTCAGTAGATGTGGCTCGTGGGCTGTAGAGCGCAGGCTCGGTAGTTGTGGCACGTGGCCTTAGTTGCTCCGCAGCATGTGGGATCTTCTTGCACCAGGGCTCAAACCCATGTCTCCTGCATTGGCTGGAGGGTTCTTAACCACTGTGCCACCAGGGAAGTCCCTGTGTGCTCTTTTTAACTGAATAAAAGTGGTATTATACTATCTGTATGGAATAGCGTGTAACTGTGTTTGACATTCAATTTTATGTTTTTGGGAAATAACCTATGTTTTGATAATTAGATAGATAGATAGATAATAGATCCAATTCATTCTTTTAAACTCCTGCAAGTATTGTATCTCATTAGATAGCCATCTGCATTTTATTTATCCATTCCATTTACACATGAACATTTAGGTTTCTCAGTTTTTCTACTACAACAAACATGTGCCCTGAGTACCCTTATACTCATCTTCATCTGCAGATGGAGAAGTGTTTCTCTCTGGCACCAGACTAGAAATGACATTGCTGGGCAGCTATGCCAATCCACCTCCAAAGTAGCCCCAATTTCCACGCACACTCACAGAGCACGAGAGAGACACCATCAGCTCTTGTCATCGTAGAGCTGTTAAATTTCTGCGAACCTGGACGACTATGAAATGGTCCTTCATTTGGTTCTGTTTTCATGTGCATTTCCCTGATAATTAATAGAGTCAATCATCTTTTTATGCTTATGGACCATATACTTTTTTCTTCTGTGAATTGCTAGCTCATCTCCTTTGTTCATTGCCTTGTTTGGTTATTAGTCTTATGGATTAGAAGAATTCAGCGTATATTCTTTTTTTTTTTTTTTTTTTTTTCCGCGGTACGCGGGCCTCTCACTGCTGTGGCCTCTCCCGTTGTGGAGCACAGGCTCCGGACGCACAGGCTCAGCGGCCATGGCTCACGGGCCCAGCCGCTCCGCGGCATGTGGGATCTTCCCGGACCGGGGCACGAACCCGTGTCCCCCGCATCGGCAGGCGGACCCTCAACCACTGCTCCACCAGGGAAGCCCCTGAGTACTGATTCTTTTCCCCACATATATGTTATCAATATCACCTTCCAATTTTTGCTAGTCTTTTAACTTTACGAGTATTGTCATCCATCTGGAATGTTTTTATATTGGACGTGGCGTGGGCATCTTACTTATTTTCAATGCGAAAGGCCAGTCGTCTCAACACCACTTACTGGACAATCCATCTTTTTCTTTGTTCTTTGGAGAGTTGTCATTCCACCTCTGCACTGGTACCTCCTGATGCGACTGGAAGGGCCCAGCATGATCTGGCCCCTACCATCTCCTCCTGCTTTCCCAGCTCATTAAGCTTCAGACAACCACCTTTCTTTTTTTTTTTTTTTTAAGTCTTTATTGAATTTGTTACAATATTGCTTCCATTTTATGTTTTGCTTTTTCGGCCCTGAGGCATGTGGGATCTTCTCTCCCCAACCACGGATTGAACCCACACCCCATGCATTGGAAGGTGAAGTCTTAACCGCTGGACGGCCAGGAAAGTCCCTACACCGCCCTTCTTGAACATGCCCAGCCTTTTCTGTCTCCTCATTGCATATACTCTTCCCACAGTTTTCTGCATGGCTCCCTCCTTCCTGTCACTCAGGGTTTAGCTCAAATGCCACTTCCTCTGAGACCCCCTTCCCTGAGCAGCTAGTTCACCCTACCCTAAGTCATTCTCTCCCGTTACCCTTTAGACTTTTCTTCATAGCACTTACCATTAATTGAGATGATCTTATTTCTTAGTTTGCCTGTTTACTGACTATCCATTCCCTTCCAAATATACATGAATCCCATGAACAGAGACGTGCTCTGCTTCACTGCTGTGTTCCCCACTTCTAGAACAATGCCTGACACATAGTGAGTCCTCTGTAAGAGTTTGTTGAATGAATGACCAAACTCCCATCTATTCATTCAGAAGCTTGTCTAGGATATTGTTCAGTATGATCCTTTAAATTCAGAATGTTCTGTGTATGGGTGTGTGAACATATAGACACTGAACTGTTTGTGACGGTCCTCTCGAAGGCAGGGAGCATACCTGCTGTCGTGGCTTTTTATACTTTAATTGTATATATTTCTGTGTTGTTTGAGTTTTTACAGTGAACGTTATTACGTCTATGATCTGAAAAAAGAAAACCTAGAGATAAAATCAAGACATCTGTAGGTCAACCTGAGAAATCTAGATGGGTGGTAGCAATAAAATTGAGTTGGCTTGTCCGACATTTCTGGGCTTTGAAGCCATCTCTCTTAATTGGTAGCTTTGGTCTCTGGGCAATCAGTGGGTGGCAAACCTACTAACATTCTGCTTTTTCACGGGAATATTCATTTCTGAGCAGGAGTGAGTGAGGGAATGTAGAATATGGTGCACATATGGGCTACAAGCAGAGTTTTATAATCTTTTCACTGAGTAGAATGGGAGGAATTACAAGAAGTGAGGGTAGATCACCATGGGTGAGAGAGAAGAGCTGAGATTGACACACGTGCAGCAGACATTTTGGCAGATGGGGGGGGTTTCTGAAAAACTATAAAGTCCTCAGCCTTGTCCTGGAAAACAGTAAGTTTCCCTGTAATCTTCAGTCATTACTTCAAGTGCTTCACCCTAGCGATTTTTTTAAAGCTGTCGCAGGAGCTGTCCAGACATTTTTAATCAGGAAAAGGGGAAAGGAAATCTTTAAATGTTTATTTATAATCTTTTCCTTCATCAGTGGATGCTGTAAGTGTTTCATTCAAATTGAAGCTATGTATCTGAGAACAAGGAATACTCCTATGTAAAATTTAAAATAAAATATCGGTAGCCAGAGAACTCCTTGTCTAAAAGAAACAAATCCAAGAAAAGAATCTGGGTCAATTTTTATGTCCTAGAAAATTAAACTTCCAAATGTATGCCTCCCAATATTCCAAAACCACAATTAAAAACCATGAAAGAGTACCTCTGTAGCCTTCATACTCTTGATGATCTTACTGGGAATTTTCAAGTGTTTAAGGAAATATCACACTAATTCATTTTTTCATATAACGTTCAAAAAACGTGTTACTCTTTTTTCCCCCAGTTATACTGAGATATAATTGACATACAGCACAGTGTAAGTTTAAAGTGCAGAGCATAATGATTTGAATTACATATATTGTGAAATGGTCACCAGAGTAAGTTAAGTTAATACCTATCATCTCACATAGACACACACACACAAAAAGAAAAAATGTGTTCCTGATGATGAGAACTCTTAGGATCGAGTCTCTTAACAACTTTCATATATACCGTACATATATATGTGTGTGTGTGTGTGTTTATGTGTATACATGCATTATTTTATATACGTTAACTATAGTCATCATGGTGTATATTACATCCCTAGTACTTATTTATCTAATAGCTGGAAGTTTTTACCTTTTGACTCCCTTCTCCCCATCCCCCAGCTCTGGTATAACCATAAGTCTGATCTCTTTTTCTATGAGATGTTTTTTTTTTTTCTTTAGATTCCATACATGAGTGAGATCATACAGTATTTATCTTCCTCTGTCTGACTTATTCCACTTAGCATAATACTCTCAAGGTCCATTCATGCCAATGGCAGGGGTTCCTCCTTTTTAATGGCTGAGTAATAGTCCATTGTGTGTGCATGTATATATATACACATGTATATAAGATATCTATATCTTCTTTATTCATTCATCCATTGTGGACAGAAATATGTTATTCTGATTAAATAAACATTCTATTATAACTGAGATTTATTATTTATATCATATATGTATACTGTATACAAAGGTGTGCATGTACACACACACAAACACACACGGGCATACTCGTTTTCTTGCCATTACCTAGTAGATCAGATCTAACTATCCCGCCCTCCACCATGTAGGTCCCAGACCCCACACCTGATCTCCAGATATGGCGTTTCCTTCCATTCAGGCAGCTTCCTCTCTGTTCCCTATTGAGTCTTACTCCCAGACTTTGTACATGAAGCTTCTCTTGCAAAATTCCACTCCTCCTTTTTTGTCAACTAATCCAAATCACTTTCTTAAAAGCTGCTTTAAAATGTAGGGCCATGCTTGACAAATAGCCATTCACACATGGTTAAGAATCATGGAGGGACTTCCCCGGTGGTGGCGCAGTGGTTAGGAATCCACCAGCCAGTGCGGGGGACACAGGTTCGAGCCCTGGTCCAGGAAGATCCCACATGCCATGGAGCAAGTAAACCCATGTGCCACAACTACTGAGCCCACATGCCACAACTACTGAAGCCCATGCGCCTAGAGCCCATGCTCCGCACAAGAGAAGTCACCGCAATGAGAAGCCTGTGCACCGCAACAAAGAGTAGCCCCTGCTCGCTACAACTGGAGAAAGCCCACCTGCATCAACGAAGACCCAATGCAGGCAAAAAAATTAATTAATTATTTTTTAAAAGCTTTTTAAAAAAAAAGAATCATGGAGAATATATGGGAGAAAATGTAGTAAAGAAATGCAGGTGAAATAAAAAATGAAGTGAAATAAGATAAAATAAAATGTAAGGCCCCAAACTCTTTCTTTTCAAATTGAAATTCTTTCAGATTATTGTTTTTAAAAATTCAAACAATATAAAGTAAGAAAACTTGTATAAAAAATTGTATAAAGTAGTAAGTGAAAGGCCATTGGAATCCCCCCTCCCTGGACACACTCACTGTTGTTTTATAAACCCACCCAGCCATTCAGAGTTTGAGGCTTCTAGCTCATTCCTCTAGTTTAAGACATTTCTTTTCTGGAAATCATGAGGCTTTTATTTTAAACTGTATTTTTCATATCACTATTTAAATGTTTGGTCCCACACATAACTAAATAACTAATAATGTTAAATGAGCTGAAAGTATGCTTTTAGGGTTCTAGTAACAATGTTCATAAATATGGGTTTCGGATAGCACTAGTAAACATTGTATTACAATCTTCCTATTATATAGTTTTCCTGATCTAGATGAGAATATCAGTTTTCTGCTACAATTATTTCCACATCTATATCATCTTCTGGAGAATAAAGACCACGTTTCCAACTTCCTGCTTTTAATAATCAATAGGGCCTAGCTAGTGTTCCTCAGACATTTGTTTCTACATCATATAAAATCATTTAAATGTTTTTCATATGTAATTTGACGGAGGCCATATGTAAGGTTTGCTCTAGAAATACATATGGACTTCTGTTGGTATGATGCAAGTAATTTCTTGGGTGAGTGTTCTCATTTACGTGATGCAGCTAGAGGAGCAAATATCAAGAAATGAAAGAATCACCTCTCCAAAGGGAGATGAGAAGCCAGCTGGGGCAGATCAAACACAACACTCTGGCTCCTCGTAGGAAACACGCAAATCTGCAGGGCAGAGCTGGTTACAGGTGGGTGGTAGAGACTGAGATCTCAACTTTGACCGCACCTGCTACAACCCACTCCACCTCACATACACTGGCTGGAATGGTTTTCCTTCCCATCTCACCCACCTCGAGAGAGACACGTGTGTGCGTGTGTGTACACACACACACACACACACACACACACACACACACACACACACATTCACCCTTCACCTCTGACCTTTAATAATGCCTCCTCCGAGACGCTTTCCCAGCCACACAAAAAGTTCCCCCTTCAGTCAAGAACAAGAGCCCTCTTTTGCACACCTAAACCCTTTTTCACTTTCTCCTGTTACAGCGCTTATCCCTCTGTTAGGGCTGCCAGGCACTCGTCTTCTCTTCCACGGGACTTGAACATTTCAAGCCCAGTGAGTACGTCTGTCTTGCTTGCTATTTATACCTAGTAGAATGGCAGCCCCATGAACCAAGCCAGAAGCTTGGAATGCATCCTTGACAACCACCAACCCTGCACCGCACCTCCTATCGCCACTCAGTTACCAATTCCTGCTGGTGCCTCCTTCTAGATCTCTCTCAAGTCCAGCTGTTTCTCTCCATTCCTGTGCCACTTCCCTGGGGTGACTCCCATTTCTTTAGCCTCAGTGGCTGCAGTGGTCCCCTACCTGGTTTCCCTTCCTCCAGGCTTGTCACCTTCAAATGCATTCTCCGTCCTGACACTAGAGTTCTTTCTAAAATGCCAAAATTCTTAAAACCAGCCATATCCCGCCCTTATCTTGCCAGCATCGTCATTTCATGCCATTGCCAACCATAGTGATTTTCTTTCAGCTCCTTGAATTTTTCACACTTTCTCTCATCTCTAGATTTTCTCATACTTGGAATAATTACCTGGGATCAAATATCTTGGCCATTGACATAGCTGGGGAAATGAGAACTCTTAACTTATATGTCACCTTCCAATTGTGAAGAGAATAGCATGCTTCTCTGTTCGGGTCCCCAAAATGTATTTGCTTCAAGAAGTTATGAAAATCTCTCAGCATGGGAATCTCAGGAAGCAGACTGAACGACATAAATCTCTTCACTATGACCTCAAAGCAATACTTTTAAATACAGGATATGATTGGGTTTCAGGATGAAGGCTATATAAACTTGCCTCCCAATAGCGCTTGAAAAGCTCCTGTTGTATGCTTGTATTTTCCTCAGGACCTCATCCCTGTTGCCAGAAGATGTGGTAAAAAGGGAACCAACCATCATCTAACAAAATGGTTCATTTTGTGGTTTTAAGACAAAATCACCATTCCCAACATTACACAAAACAGGAACTTCAGCATTCAAACCTTCTGTTTCTGCAATGTATACTTATGGGAGATTAATACCCAAGATGGGATTATCGTCTGGGAAATCTTAAACTCTACCCCAAACAAGTAGGACCATACTATAGGTTGAGCAGAGGCAAAATGTATTCCTTCCCCCAATAAATTCAGATTTTAAATAGGATTTACCGGGCGGTCCCTGTGCACTTTGTTGCTTAATGCATTCTGCCATTTCACTGTTACTATTTACATTTTCTCCTTATCTCAACCTTCTCCGTCTACTTCCTCACTCTCAGCTGATAATCTTGCTTTTTATGTCACTGAAAAATAGAAGAAATGAAAGAAGATCGTTTTCTTCCTTCTATTGCCAAACCCACAAACCCACTCTCGCTCTGCTTTCTCTGCTCTCTAAGGATGGGCCGTCTTTGTGCTCCTCCAAGGCCAATCCCTCCCTCTGTGTAAAGTCCCACCCAGCCCTTTTCATCTACTCAGGAATCTGTTTCTGCACATCCTTCTCCTCCTTTAATCAACATCATCATTTCCCTATCGACCGGACGATTCCTATTAGATTACAAACACGCTATCATGTCTTCTCAATGATTACATTTCTGTGGTCCCAGTTAGGGTGGAACTCCTTGGGAAAAAATGGCTCTACAGACTTGCTGTCTCCTGTTGGTCTTCTCCCATTCTCTCCTGACACTCATGCCCCTGCAACTACTTTTATCAGCCGTCAGTCACGTTCTGTGACCAAATCAGATGTTCAAGGTTCACTCCAATGCACACGAATTGCTTCACTGGCTTCTTGACCTCCTTTGTCTAACCGGCCACTCCTTCTTATCATTGTTTACACATCCTCCTCAATTCTCTAATTTTTCTTTAAATGTCAGGGACTCCAGGACTCTGTCTCAACCTTGACCTTTCCCCTCCCCTCCCCTCCTCTCTTCTCTTTGCTTCACTTTGCTTCTCCTCACTTCTTGTCTTCATTCCCACCATCTCCCTAAGTCATGGCCTTAAATATCATCTACATACTTACAACTTCCACATTTAAATCTCCAAACCTCTTGCCTGAACCCTGGGTTTATTTATCTAACTGCTCGCTTGACATCACTTGGATGTCTAATAAGCATCTCCAGTTTCTCGTGTCTGGACTCAACTGGATATTTTCTCTAAGATTTGCTCCTTCCCCGCTGTTTCCTGTCTCAGTCCCATTCCTCCAGTTACTCAGATCAGATTTTTCTCCTTCTGTACCCTTCATCTGATCCATAAAGAAAATTCTACCAACTGCACTTTCAAATAAATCCCAAATCCAACCATTTCTCAACCCTAAGTGCTATCATTCAACCCAAACTGCACTTTTCTACCACCAGACGATGGGTCTGTCTCTTACCCCATCCCCTTGCTTCCGCTCTTGGTTGCCTACATGCTATTAAACCGATCCTTTTAAAAACATAATTCAAATTCTGTTACTTGTCTACTCAAAACCACCATTGGCTGCCCATCACTCTTAGAATAAAATCCAAAGTCCTATCTCTGGCTTTTAAGGTGCTATATAATCTTGCCTAGACCTGGTTCTCGGGCCTCATTTTCTATCATTCTTTTCTTGACTTACTTCTCTTTAACCCAGTGGCCTTTCTCCATTTCCCAAGAACACTATCCTCTCCGGACTTAACATTGACTCTCCTGCAACGTAGAACATTCCCCCTGCCCCATACCACATGGTTCCTTCCCTCACTTAATTTAGGCCCGTGCTCAAACATCACCTCCTCAGTGAAACTTTCTCTGACCACCTCCGGTAAGCAAAATCATAGCCCCCAAGATGTCTCCATCTTAATGCCCCAAACCCGACTATGTTAGGTTGCACGACAAAGGAGAATTAAGGCTGCAGATGGAATTAAGGTTGCTAATCAGTTGACCTTAAAATAGGGAGATTACCCTGGATTATCTGGAGGGCCCAAAGTAATAACACAGGTCCTTTCATGTGAAACAAGGAGGCAGAAAAGGAGAACGAGAAACACGGCAGTGTGAGAAGCACTCAGCCGAACATTGCTGGCTTTCAAAATGGAGGAGGACCATGAATCAAGGAATGTGGGCAACTTCCAGAAGCTGGAGAAAGCAAGAAAACAGATTCTTCCCCAGAGCTTCCAGAAGGAGCGCAGCTCTGCCAACACCTTGATTTTAGTCCAGTGAGACCTATTTTAGACTTGGCCTCCAGAACTCTATGATAATCAATTTGTGTTGTTCAAAGCCACGAAGTACGTGGTAATTTGTTACAGCAGCAACAGGAAAATAATACCGCAGCCAATCTAAAAAAGAAAGTGTACGTGCGCATGCACGCGTGTGCGCGTGCACACACACACACACACACACACACACACACACACACACACACCCCACTCTCTGTCCCCTTAGCCTTGCCTTACTTTTTCTCAACTTGCCACTGGCTATTCACTATAAATCCCACAAGGGTAAGTTCATGGCCATAATTCCAGGGTCAAGGACAGCACCTGCTTGAAGAAAGTTACTAACGCTCCTCTTGTCCCTGAAATTTGATTTTACTGTTTGCTAACTCTAAGCTTTATTTTCAAGTCCACTGTTCCTTAAGAGAAAATAGTTGACCCTTGAACAATGCTGGGGATTGGTTCCAGGACTCACCAAGGATACCAAAAGTGTCAGGTGCTCAAGTTCTACAGTCTGCCCTCTGTAACCACAGCTCTGCATCTGCAGACTCAACCATCCAAGGATCCTTTAATAATGTAATATTTATTGAAATAAAATCCTCCTATAAATGGATTGGCACAGTTCAAATCCCTGTTATTCAAGGGTCAACTGCATTTTGTAAGTAAAAATGAGTTAAAGTTAACCAAAGGATGCTTTGAAGGGAAAAGACATTATGATTTAATAACATGTCACCCAAGGAGCCTGACTTAAAGGATGAAGGGTACTCAGTCCTCCCAGACAATATCTGTGCCAAAGAACGGAGACCAGGTGGAACAAGTTGAGAACTGATTGTCAGTATGAGTTTCACCCATATCTTCACATCTGTTGATAGAAACACCTTCGTTTCCTTGCCATGTGTCTGCTTCTTACCATACATGTGGGGATTGGGACCATAGCCCCAAAGAACTATGTTATTTCAGGTCCCCCCTAAAAAGGTCCTGAAAAATATGTCCATTAGAAATAGAAGAAAAACCTGTTTGCATCGCATTTGCAAAGACAACCTCTTCTATTGCATTTCCTTTCTAGTATTCTTTTAAAGGTTGTGCACAAAGAGTTTTGATAGGTGTGCGTAAATACACCAGTCTACCACAAAGTGTTAGATATTCAAATAAGTTGGCCTGGCCAACCTCCTAGGCGTGCTTTGGTCTACCAAATGTGAGCAGAAGTAGTAAATGTCAATTCCTGGCGGAAGTTTTAATAGACGATGTGCAATTTGCCACATGCCTTCCCAGTTAGAGTGACCTTGAAAGCATGTGTCAATAAGGAATCTCCATCCGCATGGGTCTTTGGGTCACTTGAATAAGCAGAGGCTCCTCTCCAGTTCACATTAACCAGATAGTGTGAAAAAGCAATAAACCTTGTTGGTTTAAGCCAGAGATTTTGGGTTATTTGATACTACAGTAATCCCTGGGCATTCTTTGGCTTAAGAAATGTGAGGAGAAATGACTGTCAAAAAATATTCTATCCTGTGGGTCCAACGGGTTTCTTTCGTTCATGATTTCTCAGTGCCTTTTCAAGGAGACTATATATTGTAAGTCTCAAAGAAGATGTGATGGTTAATTTTGTGTGTTAACCTGACTGGATCATGAGATGCCTGGATATTTGACTAAACATTATTTCTGGATATGTCTATGAGGGCGTTTCTGGATGAAATCAGCCTTTAATTTGGTGGACTCAGTAAGGCAGTTTGCCTCCACAAACAGCTCTCTTATTCTAAAAGGCTCTAGAAACTGTCATGTCAGACCACCAAGCCTATGTTTCTATTGATGTAGGAGCAATCTAGAATGAAAACAGGAGATACACTGCACCTTCTTATTTTTACACATATAACTGTCATTGAAAACACCCTTGGTCTTCAGTATTTTGAAGCATAAACACCTATGCGTAAATAAGTACATTTCTAAACTACTCTACCACCTACACTCAAGACAAAAGAGGAAGCAACTAAGATTGCTTTCAGCCAATACAGAACCTGAATTGTGGTTTTCCATTGTTAACCTCCACAACACTTCCGTGATTTCAATAATTTCATTTAGAAATTTTTGCATGTCTCATTTTATCTTTATTTTTCCTGATCATAAATAAATACCTGTTCATGGTTTTTACAAATAAGTAATAAATGCGCTAGAAAAAGAAGAAAAAAAAAACAGTTTTAATTACATTTCCTGATAGCCTGTCATTGCATATCTCCTCTTGTACTCTTCTACAAGTTGTAGACACAATTTTGAATTTTATGTTTTTCACTTAGTTTTTTTTAAATAAATTTATTATTGTTAGCTGCATTGGGTCTTTGCTGCACGTGGGCTTTCTCTAGTGCAGCGAGTGGGGGCTACTCTTTGTTGCGGTGCGTGGGCTTCTCATTGCGGTGGCTTCTCTTGTTGCAGAGCACAGGCTCTAGGTGCGTGGGCTTCATTAGTTGTGGCACACGGGCTCAGTAGTTGTGGCTCGTGGGCTCTAGAGTGCAGGCTCAGTAGTTGTGGCGCACAGGCTTAGTTGCTTGGCGGCATGTGGGATCTTCCCAGACCAGGGCTCGAACCATGTCCCCTGCATTGGCAGGCGGATTTTTTAACCACTGTGCCACCAGGGAAGTCCTCACTTAATATTAAAACAAAAGCATTTCCCCATTTTAATCCTGATTCTTGGTAGGCTTCATTTTTTTATGGTTCTATAATACCCAATTGTGTGATTTATACCATCATTTACATGAGACACATCCATATGGAGGATGTTTGAAAATGTTATTTTTTAGTGTTATGCCCCCTTTCTTCTAAAAAAGGATCTGCAGCAACTTTAGAATTAATTTTTGAAACATATTTTCCACTGGGAATTGTAGGAAGAGAGAAGCCAGAAAAATACCAGAAAATCGTTCCTGGAAAATAAGATGTTCTGGGTGGTTAAGAGAGAGGCACCAGGACATGGGCTCAGGGTGAGTGGGGACACGGGTGTACCTAATAGATGCTGAGAGGTGAGCTGTGCCATGACGTATTATGGAAACCATATGGTAAGAGGTGGGGGTGGCTTATGCCAGAGGCACGTGGGCAAATCATGGGGAATGACAACAGACCGATCGGAAATGGAGCCGTAACCTGGCTGGGGGGAGTTGGCCCTGACCCAGTACACCTGGGGTAAGATGCTGTGTGTAACCTGGGCTGTGTAGGCTCCTTGCATAAACCTATTCCTGTAGCAATGGTGTGTGCCCTTCTCTCTCATCTCTACATGTCCTGTAAATCAGAGCAGATTGATACAGGGGCTTTTGCAACATCATACACAAATCTGTGGCCACATGTCAACTCTCAGAGCTTAAGAATAAAATTGACCTAATGTTAATAAGTTAATGCTCTGCAGTTATACTACTTTTGGTTACTACAATAATGTGTTTGAAGTAAGACCTCCTTAGTTTAATGATGATCAATGAGAGGTCTCATGCCCCTGAATTTCAGCAAGGATATGAGAATTAGTAAGTATGATGCTTCGTTGCAAAGATTTATTCTGATTCAACATGTTTCCATTCACAGCTTTCTTTTTTTTTTTTTTTTGCGGTACACGGGCCTTGCGGCACACGGGCCTTGCGGCACATGGGCCTCTCACTGTCATGGCCTCTCCCATTGCGGAGCACAGCCTCCGGACGCGCAGGCTCAGCGGCCATGGCTCACGGGCCCAGCCGCTCCGCGGCATGTGGGATCCTGCCATCTTCCCGGACCGGGGCACGAACCCCATCCCCTGCATCGGCAGGCGGACTCTCAACCACTGCGCCACCAGGGAAGCCCATCCATTCACAGTTTTCTCGCCAAACACGTTCGGAATATAGTGTTCTTTATTTAAACAATGTATAGAAGGTCTGAAGATCTGACACATTGTTTGCCCCTATTTGGGGGCAGTAAGGTGACTTACTTAGCTTTTCAGGGATGTGTCCTTATACTTCCAGCTATTATTACATTGGACCTTCCTGTCGTCTAGAGTTTAAGCCCACATGCTCATAGCAATGGCCATGCTCCATAATGCTTTTTCTTTCTTTCTTGGTTTTATTTACACGCAGTACAGTTCACTCTTGGTGATGTACAGTTTAATGAATTTTGATAAACACATACCATCATGGATCCATCATCACGATCAAGATGCAGGAAGTTCCATCAGCTCCCCAAATTCCCTTGGTCTTCCCCTTTGGAGACAACCCCTCTTTCCTACCCCTAATGCCTGGCAACCATTTCTATAAAGACTTATTTTTATAATCTATGCTTTACTTCTACTAAAACAATTAAAAGGGTAAATGATCACTTTGGCCAGTGTCTGTGGATCTAGAAGAATTTCTCCACTTGTAGACCTTTGGGTCTAAATCTCAGAGATCCAGGAGCTGGCCTTTTTGCAGGGCTAGAGACGAGCCCCGTTCCCTCCCAGCTGGTCTGAGAGCTGCCTGGCTGAGGTCCATAACAGAGCAACACCGGTATATTAGGTAGGATGTTTAAAGTATAAATTGCTTATTTGTGCATCACGATTTGCTTATCTACCTTAAATCCCCATAAACGTAACCCAGAATCGAAACTACTTTTCATCTATTTTAGCGTTCCATTATACACGTACACCTTGCTTGACGCACTAAAATGTTACGTGAAAGTGTATTTGAACTGAATTCTGAAAATTAACTATTTTTAAAGTGAGCGCTTTTAAGAAGATCAATAATTAGTCTTTTCTCTCTCTTCCTCAAAAACCCATGTTTGTGTATCTGGATGGTGTCCATCAGGGAACTGCTTAGCTGAGCTTGTTAGAAATCTCAGCAATTCTCTTCATCAACACAACTCACAGATACAGGACTCTGTACACAACAGGTAAAGTTTGAACTCGTACATCACACCTGGCCGGCTTCAATGCGTCAGTGCGTTTTTCTTGCCTTCGGAACAGTTTCAAGACCATTTCCTACAGTCCTCCCAGAATGCTGCAGCTGCTGCACGGATTCTTCCTGCCAAGAGCCTGGAAGCCTGTTGCATCACACACACGTCCAGCTTCTTGAAAGAATTTTGCAGATTAAGCAACAGGCGCCTAACGCTCATTCTACCCAACTAGCCGTAGAGCAGATCTGTTTCCCATTTCTAGTTGGACTTTCAAGGACTTCCGTTTTCTAATTGCTTCCTCCGGTGCTGCGAGCTGTGGGGACTGCTCCCCCTTCACTTCTCATGCCAGGATTTCGATGGCCATTGTGTTCTGTCACATGAAAGTTAGAGCCAACTGCGAGAAGCTGAGGGATGTTGGTTGCATCTGTTGGGCCAGCCTGTCAGTCATGGGAGCCATCATGAACTGCTTCTAGAATAAGTAAGCCTTCCAGCTTAAGCACCCCTGATGACTCAGCGGGATCAGTAATTAGCAGAGTAAGCTTTCTGCCCTAATCTGTGTGTGTGTGTGTGTGTGTGTGTGTGTGTGTGTATACATTTTTTTTTCATGTGTGTGTGAGAAGCAAAACTTACCCTAACTCTGGCAATATTGATTCTTAAAAGGAGCAGGTTATCTTTGGGCTGCCTTCCACCTTTTTTTTTTTTTTTTTCCACTTTCAATTGAACTTACTGGAGTCCAGATATCTGCTCTCTCTGAGTTCTATCACCTTGGTGTTATCTCCTCTGTCATTTACTGGGATAGCTCTGCCCTGCATTTGCCTTTGCTTTGTTCCTGAACAAAAACTGGTTTCTTTCTGAGGAAGTTAGAAAAGCAAGACTTATGTGACCAATATGTTTCCCAACCCTCACACGAGAAAAAGGGCACACCCAATGCTATCGAAAAACAACCCTGTACCAGTCACAGCGCCAGATGCTTTAAGCTGCTTCTTATTGTGGGCTCACTCGACATGAAATGAAAAATAAAACAGACTCCTGCCCGCCCCTCCACCCCCAACAAAGGCTTCCCGGCTCCAAGCTAAAACACAATTCCGAAAAAATCTTACCATTCTAGAGCTTTGAAATACCCTAACCAAATTGTCTTCCATTTTAAGTTTTACTTTTTGCTTGCTTTCTTTTTTTTCTTTTTTTTTTTTTGAACACAAAGATGCTAAATTAAGGCCAGGCAAATTCTGGTTGTCTTTCTCAGATGATTTCCAAATCTCAATGGTACCTCCCACCTCTTCCTGTTCACTCTGTAAGTGGGTCTCTAACTGGGAGGGTTCCCAACTATTTGCCCCTCCGTGATTACTAATGCTGTGATTATTATCATCATTATCAGCACATGCAATTATCTTTCGCTGCAAAAGGTTGCATTCAAGCATTTAAAACAATCAAATATTTGTGTACTCCGCTTTTGTTACCACTGTTGCAATTTGCCTTCTTATCATTCCAAAGATGGACTGTCTGTTTCATTGTCTCATTCACCCTTCTTCTAGCTGGAGAGCTGTAACCTAGGAGTTTTTATGTAATCCACACATGGGTTTGGAAAATGTAGGAAGAAGAAAAACAATGAACCTTGGAGTAGATTGAGAAAGGAGAGGCATGAATTTGGCAGACGTGATGTTCTACATTGAAGATGTGGGGCACAGTTTAGAGGCAAAAGTGGAAGAAATCAGTTTGGTGATGGGGGTATTTTATTTTAGTGAAGTAAGAAGGAAAGCCAGGAGGGAGCTGAGAGAAGGACATTTTTGGAGCCACTTGATTTTGTGCAGAGCAGGAAAATTATCTACCCTTTTCCCTCCCCACCACCATATGCTTCCTGAAAGTTTTCTTTTTTCATACTTGAAAGGACCACAGATTTTAATAGTATTCATACATTTGAAGTGCTAGGCAATTCCCAGCTTCCTCTGTTTTTGCATTTATGGTAAGTAATTTTTAAAATCCAGGTTATAGGATAAAGTAAAAATAAAATAAATGACTACTATTTAATGAAAAATATTTCAAACGCAAAGGCAGAAAGAAAAAAAAAAAAGGCAGTTGACCTTAAATAAACTAAGGTTCAAGATCACAACCAGATTCAGGGTCTAAATTATAGGCCAGTCTCCCCCAGTGTCTAGGCTGAGAGAGTTTAGTAAGTTACCACAGCCAGCATTAATTTATAGACACCCCCAGGGCCTGAACAAGTTGAAACAACATCATTAAAAGGTCAAATTTACTTAGAATGTCTCGAATTCAGATGTAATAGTAAAAGCAGACAGGGTGGAAGACAGAGACAGTCATGGCTCTCTGTACAAAGGTATATTTGTAACGTGATCTGTATTGATGCCGACGCATCACACTCTACTATATGCATCTCAGTTTGCGGGTGTCCAGCACTCAGAGCCCCTACTTTGTCAAGCAGAGAAATTTTCTTCCTCTTTGGGGGAAACCTGCACGTTGCTGCCCATGGGCAGAGGGTAGGACAAGAGGCAGCTGAGGGGGCATATACAACCCATCTTTCCCACCAAGACAAAGGCTGTCTCTACGACCTCTGATTTCCACAACCTTCTGCCCAAACTGCTTTCCCCTTTCAGATCTTCTCTGGAGGGTCATTTTAACTGGAACCTGTGAAGGTAACTTTGGGGTGGGGGAGTGGAAGAGGGGGAGGGAAGGTGAGCGGTGCCTCAGCTCCATAGGATCCAACCTTGAACTTGCAGTCTGTTAGGACCAGCCCTGCATCTACTGTTTACCATTGTGTGGTCTTGGATGTATCTTTTTTTTTTTTTTAATTTATTTATTTTTGGCTGTGTTGGGTCTTCGTTTCTGTGCGAGGGCTTTCATCGCGGTGCGCGGGCCTCTCACTGTCGCAGCCCCTCTTGCTGCGGAGCACAGGCTCCAGACGCACAGGCTCGGTAGTTGTGGCTCACGGGCCTAGTTGCTCCGCGGCATGTGGGATGTTCCCAGACCAGGGCTCGAACCCGTGTCCCCTGCATTAGCAAGCAGATTCTCAACCACTGCGCCACCAGGGAAGCCCTTGGATGTATCTTTTAAACACCTTTGATGTCTGTTGCCTTACTCATAAAATGGGTTTTACATGGTCATTTTGTTGTATGGATTAGAAATAACGTGTATAAGTGACTGGTACATAGTAGGTGATGAATAAATGCAGCACATCTGGTAGTATTGCCTGCAACACCCAGAGTCAGAATGCCTCTGTTTCTGCTTTTCATCTTTGGTTCCAAGATCTGCTCACAGAACCGACACTTGAACTGGAAATAGCTCTACAGGCTCCTGCTGTCCCTCCCTTCCTTTCACAGCTTTGCAGCAAACGGCATTCACTGGCAATTCCACCGTCTTGTGGCTCATGGATAAGGTCTTTGGTAGAAATGATGTGTATGTAGTGTGCTGGCCCCCACTCAATAGCAAACCCCTGAGCCACAGTCCTCTGATTCCTATTCCCCCACCCATTCTCAGGCCATTCCCAGTAGCAGCCAAGGTTCCTGGGCCCACAGTACCCCCTGATGGCTAAATGGGGAACTTTCTTTTCTCAGTCATTCTTCTCTCTCTGAAACTCGCCCAGGCTTTCACTGTTCACTGCTTTGTTCATTCCGTCATAGACCATTCATTTCTTACAAATGTTCTGTGGCCTCCTATGCCTTGCTTTTTTTTTTCTTTTTTTCATTTCTTGCTCAATTATTTCAGAAACATCTATCTCCCTCCCTGGTTCCCTCACTTTGTTCCACTTAATGAACCCTCAAGTTACGGTGATTATGGTTGCAAGTATAAAATAGTAGGATGAATGCATCTCTCAAGAGAAAAACCCCAGGGAATTCCCTGGTGGTCCAGGGGTTAGGACTCCATGCTTCCACTGCAGGGGACATGGGTTCGATCCCTGATTGGGGAACTAAGATCCTGCATGCCGTGAGGAAAAAAGAAAAAAAAAACCCCATCCATTTAGGAGTAAAATAAGACATAGTTGTAGAACCAGCAGCATTAATCTCAAAAGCCCTTTGCAACATCCAGATGTCTTCCTGAGAACCTGTGCAGAAGGTGTCATCTACCCCCCTTTCTCCAAGGAACACTGATATTTTCTCAACACTCATTATTTTCCTATTTAGTTAATCGCCAAAATTGTACTAGTTTGTCCCCTACTGTTTCATTGCAAATATGATTCAGCTACAGTAAGGGTTAAGTGCATTCCTATGGGTTATTCTGGAAACCAAAGCACAATCTTTCAGCATTAGTTCTCTGTAGGAAACTGAATTCAAAGCTCTGAACAGTTGCTTTAGAATGAACTTTTGGGAAGTGCTGCCTATTGTAATTTAACACTGGAAAGTTTTGTTTGGGAGTGGTCATTTTTCAATAATTCATATCGATGTCTGTATTCTCTGGTTTTCATTTGTTGAACGGTGACATCTACTGGGATTAGTACTTAGAAAGGTATTCAGGTGTGACTTATCTTATCTGGATAAGATATTGACTCTTCCTTATCAAAGAGAAAATATACTAACCAGATCCTGATTTGATATGTTGATATGTTATGGGACTATTCTAGAAGGTTATTAAATTCATGTCCATGACTATAGATTGACTGTTGGTAAAAATACATCAAATGTCTCAAAATGCAAATGCTAATTTCCCTTAGCTTAAATTCAAATATGCCAACAATTTATGTTTTTATTTATCAAGGCTTACTTTTAAAATACAAATGATTTTGATGTGGATTAGTAAAATACCTTTAACTTTATGCTTAATTGTTCTGATTTAGGAAATTTATTCTCAAGCTAGAGCTCAGTAATTAGAAGCATCTAAAGTCCTGATTCAACAACAAATTGAAAGATTTCTTTCACAAATTAATATCAAGTGGTTTAATTTTTCCAGTTTCTAATAGTTAAACTTTAAAAGTTTATAAAAATTGGTATGAAATAACTGAATTAGTCAATAAAATGGTAAATGAGCTGTTGTGACCATATATAGACACATATGAAAAACATAATTTTAAAGTGTTTTCATAAAATATTTCCTAGTTTGGTCATAATTCAAGCTAATGCTTGCATAGGAGTTTTTTCTTTGAAATGATTCCCATATACTTAGAATTGAAACTATTTTCTCCTTTAAAATAAAAACTGCAAATCAGTTAAAGTAACAGGTAAATAACACCCATCCAATTTCATCAAAATTCTGTGAAAACTGATGTTCTACATAAATTCTAAATTCATACTAATGTAACAATAATGAAGAATATATCATAAAATAGCTGTGTGGTGCAAAAGGTATTTTAATTGATTGTTCATCAAAGAACATTATTTGAGTTGACACATTCACATTTTTCTGAAAAGAGGTATTTGCTTCCTGATAATATATACCTTTTGAATTCATAACGTTTTGGAGGTACAGATTAAAACATTCAGTGTTAACGTTTTTGAAAGCATTAAGTTTAAATTGTTTTCTCAAGACCCAAGGAGAAAACACCAGAGGAAACATAAACAGCCTGAATTGTTTAAAATGTATTTTCCCTTTAATTAAATAAGAAACATCTGTCCAGGGATTTTGGAAATGAATGTAATCCATCCACACTCTGCCTGTACTAGTTTGCATCCAATGTCCAATATTTTGAAAGAAAACTCTGTCTTTCTGTAAAGAATTAAACAGCAACATGGAGTGATATCTGGGTCTGTAGCAGCTGACTCTTGCCTCCAGAGCTTGGGCACTGTTAATGCTAAGGATCTGTCTTTTCCCAGATTTGTCCTTGGGAAGTAACCAAATTCTCTCCGGAATCAAGGTTAGGGTATAACATCTGCCTTTCTCCAAACCGTCCACTCCCCCTGAAAATGCTTATTTCGGAAGAGTAAGGGAACAGAAGTTACCAGGATGCGCCCAAAAACCCACGCTCAAAATACCGTTCCCCCTCTGGGGTGCACTCAACATTTTCCTCCCCTTCACTCTGGCTTTAAAAAGCTGATTTCTCTAGGGACCTGCACTGCCCACAACACAGACCCATCAGACAGGCCACGTGAGCACAAAGAAAGTGGACAGTTGACTCCAGGATGGCTGTGGCTCTTTGAAACCAGGACCCACAGTTGAGAATGACAAGTATCACTTACTGGTGTTGTCAAACGGTATCTGCCTGCACTGCACGGACCCCTCGGCGGGCCAAGGACAGTAGTAGACGGCTCCCCCTTCCACGATGTCTGGCTGGCTGGTGTTGGCTTTGGGCGCTCCCACCAAGACACTCGCTCTGCGAAAAGGGTTGGAGAGGAATTACTCCTTGGGAATCATAAACGTGAGCGCAGGCGACGCAGTCTCTGGAGCAGCCTGCCCACGGAGAGTAGGGTCGGGGTCAAGGGCAGAAACGTGTTTAGGATGGAGACCGACTGTCAAACCTGATTTCCTCGCGGAAACCTATGGGCGTCTGAAACCTGGTTTGGAAGAGGGTGCAAATAGTCCTAATTCTTCTCTAGGTGGAGCTATGTATATAGTGAGTTGAGGGAAGAGGGGCGGGCAGGGGTGGGGGGGAATAGCCAAGGACAGAGCCCAGCTGCTTGTAGCAGACAGCACTTGCGCCCAGACCCTTAACGGTTACAGGCTACGTATAAACAGACCATGTTGCGGTCGTGGTTTTCACTGGCTTGAGTCCGCTCGGTCCCGTTTCCCCCTTTGTACGATGCTGAAGTCTTTGTCTCGGGACCTCCCCGGGACCTTCGGATTCTAGGCAGGCGGCATGTCCCTAGCTCAAAGTTCACAAGGCACATCTAGCATGGAAGGCGAGAGAAGAGGCTGGTGGCGGGGAGCCGGACGGGACCCCCAGCGGGCAGCGCGATGGGCTCTCACGATCGCCTGCCATCAGGCGGCGGGGACAGGCGCGGGTCCCCCGGCAGAGGGGCAGGGACCCATCCTGGGGCGGGGTGGGCCCGCGCGCGCGGGGAAACTTACGTGCGAGCGGCAGGTACGTGGAAGTCCACCGCGTAGCCGAAGTAGCTGCCCTCGGGGCCGCCGTACACCGTGAGCTGGTCCACGTCCAAGTTGAACGCCTGCGAGGCGGGCGACCACAGCACCACCAGCGCGGCCGAGAAGCAGCAGAGGGGCGCGAGGGGCGGCGCCCGGTTGCCCCGGGGACCGCGGCGGGCCCGGGCGGACATCGCCCTCCGCCCGGCCGGTGCTCACCGGACGGCGGGAGCCGAAGACCCCGGCTGGGGAACGGCGGGCGTGGCGGCTGGCGGTCCCCGATGCCCGCGGCCCGGGTCGGTGCGCGCGGCGCGTCCGCGGTGACAGCCCCGGGCGATCCTCCGCGCGTCCCCTGCGGTCTGCCGGCCGCCTGGTCCCGCGGCTCGGGGGGCTGGCGGAGGGGATCCGAGCCCTCCTCTGGCAGCGGGAGGGGCCGCGGCGCGGTCGGGGCGCCTCCTAGCGGCGCGTCAGCGCACTGCGGGCCGGAGTCCGCGACTCCCTCGCCGCCCTCGGCTCCGCTGGCGGCCGGCGCCTGTTTCGGCCGCCCGGCTTTTCTACATCTCAAGAACGATCTGAGCCTCACACAGGCCAAGTCAAGCCATTGCTTTTGGAAGCCGATCTCCCCCCTCCCCTGGCCCCCGCCGCATGGGCCGAGGGTTTACTCCAGTATCTCCCAAATGGAAGACTGTGAAAGCGTACCCCAGCACGAGGGACGAGGCCAGACCAAGCCGGGATCTTTGCATCACCTCTACAGCCTGAAGACCCTTTCAGGGTCGATGTGCGTTTGTACAGTCCTCTCCTTCCCCACCTCTACCCGACCTCCCTGCCGAGGTAACTGATAAACAGAGCAATCCTGGAGATTTTATTTAGGTCTTTCTCAAAGGCACGTGGCACACGTTAAATGACTCGGCCCTATATGTCCTTAACCCTGTGTAATTGTGGTGAAGACTGGCAAAGGTGGGAATGTCGGAATTTCCAGTTTAGCCCCAGCAGGGGTCGAGGGTGTAGGTTGGAGTCAGCGGGAGTTCAAACTTCAGTTCCAATCCACCACCGGTGTTACTGATCTCTTTCTGTGTCTTCTGCTTGGGGTAGGGAGTGAGGGATGAGTAGGGGGGAAGGCAGAGGAGAACCGTGACGTAGAAGCCCTTACATAACATGTGGTCTTCCAGGGAAACAGGACTGATGGGGAAAGAGAGCTGCTATTAAGCGTTAAACAGGGTGGTGCTGGGGTTATATAGGTATAGAGACGGGAGAGGTGCGTAGGGTCTACGGTATTTTAAGGAGATGTGTTGGTAGATTTCAACAGAAATTTGAATATGATGCTTGGCTTTGGACATTGGGGGCGGAGTGATTGAGGGAAGGTATTAAAGACAGAAAGGCTGGGATGAAATGGTTGTGCAAAGGGATCAGAATAAAAGTGTGGGTTGGAGAGCAGTGGGAGATAGGGATGGACATCCTGAGAAAGGATCTTCATGACAAGAACATTTATTGAGGCAGAGGGAGCCGGTTCTACAGCAAAGGCATGACATGCCCACAGGGATTCCAGAAGTTTAGTAGAGGATGTGTGTGTGTTGGTGGAAGGCGGTCGGTTGTTAGAAGGAAGAGAAAGCAAAGCAGCTGTTGCCCAAATGCACTGGCTGATGAGGACTTCGACATGATTAACAGATGGAAGGGAAAGGAAGCCCAACGGGTTAACTAGGAAGCCCAACAGGCCCTTTTCTGGCAGGGAAAGGGCCAGAAGACTGATGGCAGAAGGAAAGTGAAGGAGAGCCCAAGGCGAGTCTGCAGGTATCGACTAAGAAGAGGAGAATCACAAACAGAAGCAATGGGCAAGGAGAGCATACTGGGAGGTAGATGGTGAGTTAGATGCTGGACCTGTTGCGTCTGTTACTAGCATGGGATCCCCAAGAAGCTGGAAGCGTAAAGTGTGATTCAGAGCAGTGGTCTAGTCTGGTGGTGCAGATGTAGGAGTCCATCCACGGAAAATCTCTGCTCCCATTGAAAAGCTAGACTCTCTCTCTCTTACATTAGAACCCACTTGGCAGACTGAATTAAATTTTACATTTCATCTTTGCTTGTCTCATCCTCGTAGAAATGCTAAAAATTAATAAGCGATCAGAAGATTATGTAGCAAATCATCACATCTGGATCATTTCCTAACTGGATAGTCCTTTCCCAGAGGAGGACTTAAAAGTAGAGGGTAGAAAACATTTTTCGAAGTCCAAAAGTCCCCTTGTGTTGGATACAAACGCCACTACCTTGGGTCAGGTTACTATTGTTCATAAAAGTGATGTTCCCTAGAGTAAATTTCAATGAGTAATTCACATGCAACGTACACATGGGCATATTCAGAGCTGTGGGAGACCTTGAGACTGGGAAATAACCTCAACTCCATGCTGAAATGTGTAAATTCATCACATTGTAGGCAAGTCTTATGTTGAAATGGAACACCTAAATAGGTAGAAAGTAATGGGGGGGGGGGTGAGGAATTGGGAGATTGGGATTGACATATATACACTATTGATACCTGGTATAAAATAGATAACTAATGAGAACCTACTGTGTAGCACAGGGAACTCTGCTCAATAACTCTGGTGACCTAAATGAGAAGGAAATCCAAAACAGAGGGGATATATGTATATCTCTAGCTGATTCACTTTGCTGTACAGTATAAACTAACACACTATTGTAAAGCAACGATACTCCAATAAAAATTATTTTTAAAAAAGTATTTTGAGTTAAAAAATCCAGCCTTTTCTCAAGTCTTTATGAGGGCATGTTTCAAAAGATTTACAAAGATAACATAAGCAATCATCATCTCTATTTGTTTAAATTAATAAAGTGCAATTAAAAACAAAAAGAAAGTAATAGCATAATCCTAGATGTACACTTGGTCCACATACCAACTTACCAGACAGAAGTAGCTCAATATTATAAAATGCGTTGATTTGTATAAATCAGCACATCACCAGGGTATCCCCTTTTGCTACTGTCTCGCTTTTTGATATTTCTAGCATGTTCCTTATTTTTAATTCAAGATACGGGTAGGCCAGGAAAGAAAATTCTACTTATTGCCACATAATTGGATACATATAGTTGTCCGTTTCTTCTAAAACACACTTGTTCTTGATTTATACAACAAGCCTATATTCTTAATAGTGTCACTTTCCACTGTACAGATGAGGGCATTAAGGTTCAGAGAGGTACAAGCATATACAAAGTTACACAGCAAGTAAGTGGTGTGATTTGAACCCAGGACCAGCAGATGCCAAAACAGTTCCTCATACTCTTAGGTCTATAAGTATGTTTTTGTAAGTTATGGCAATAATGAGAAGTCACCTTTCTAAAGTAGCAAGCTCTTCTGGGCTGGCCCTTTGAGCATGCCCATGAGTCATGATTGAGAGGTGGCATAATGTAGCAGTGTGTTAAGAGGTCTCAGAAAAGGGTTTGGTGGTACCTTGGTATTCAAAGAGTGGAGGGAAAGCAAACTTACTTGAAGCTCTTTGACCTCCCTGGGAGACCAAGAGCCTGGGAGAGTAGTAAATCGTCCAAGAAGTCAGAAAAAAAAAATCTGCAATAATTACAGGGACAGACTAGGTCTGCATAGGTGTCTCGCACATTGCGTTGTTCTGACATGTGGGAACCATGCCAATCAGTAAAACTTGGGGTACCGTCAGAGAAACACATGGACAGTGACAGGTCTTATGCTGAATGAGAAGTCTGACATTTTAAAGATCTACTAGCACTGGTTTATTTGTCAGAAAAGCAAGTCTGGGAATTGTTTGTCATGCATGTGAGTACGTGTGTATGTTTAATACTGAGACAGGTGTACATAGTTGTTTGCCTAAACAGAAAATAAAAGAACCCAGAGGTCAAAGATGGAACAGATTTGGCCCAAACGTTCCAAAAATAAATAAGTAAAGAGTACCCTAGGAAAAAAAAAATGCTCTCTGGGTTGTAGCCATGTATGAAGTACTTTAAAATAGAGATGTAACATTTAACCATTAGTGCATACTTTTTAACAGAAGACCAAATACATTTGTAACTTAATAACCAATTACTATTCCCCACTGTTTATTTTATTTCTTAACAATTTTTTAAAATATTTATTTCTTTAACTTACTTATTTTCTTAATTTTTGGGGCTGTGTCGGGTCTTTGTTGCGGCACGGGGGCTTCTCTCTAGTTGTGGTGTGAGGGCTCCAGGGCACGTGGGCTCTGTAGTTTGCAGCACGTGGGCTCAGTAGTTGAGGTGTATGGGCTTAGGTGCCCCGCGGCATGTAGGATCTTAGTTCCCCGACCAGGGATCGAAGCTGCGTCCCCTGCCTTGGAAGGCAGAGTCTTTACCGCTGGACCACTGGGGAAGTCCCTCCCCGCTATGTTTAAATCTGTTTCTTTATGTGATAAAAAGTGATCCTGCCTCCAAATCAAGAGCTAGGGGAGTCCCGATCTGATTGTTTCATTAATACAACCACAATTTCAATATGTTGAACCATTTACAAAATAAGCCAGTGTAAAAACAATGTGTTCTTGAAGATTCCATCAGCTTTAAAAACGAATGCACCACAAATGGAAGGTAGTTTTTCAATCTCTTCTTGTATTTTGGGTAACTGAGGTGATCTCAGGGGTTTTTTGGTTTGTTTCTTTGGTTTGGGTTTGATTTTTTTTTTCTTTTTTTTTGCCCAACTGGACTCAGAGTTTCTGCAATATTAGAAACCACTGATTAGTAAACACTGGTCAATGAAACTTACTTTGGGCAAACAACTTTTAAATC
This sequence comes from Leucopleurus acutus, assembly GCF_964270905.1. Classification (NCBI taxonomy): domain Eukaryota; kingdom Metazoa; phylum Chordata; class Mammalia; order Artiodactyla; family Delphinidae; genus Leucopleurus; species Leucopleurus acutus. Next base: position 197,488,070 of record NC_139142.1, read on the forward strand.
TGTCAAGTGTCTCTGCTAGCATAAGCTTATGTCTGCAAATTTTCTCTTTCTGGTCCCTGGAGGATGAATCTCATTATAGTAAAATCTTTTTTTTTTTCTTTTTGATAATTTTGTTTGTCATTCTCTTTTATGATTTCCCTTTGTGATTTTATTAGCCACTTTTAAGTTAAAAGTGCTGCAGCAGTGGCCCCCGTGCTGGCAGACGTTCAAGCACAGCCAGCAGTTGGTTCAGCTGAAGGAACATTCCCACCAGACTCTGACTCGATCTCTTTTTAGAATGAGCCTTTTAAAAACAACTCTGCTTTAAGCAAAAATAAAAATAAATAAAACAATTCCTTCTCTAAAAAAGGAAGGTAACTGAGGCCAATGATGTTCTTCCAGAACCTGGACATCCGAGGATAAATCTTCCTGAGAGTCAAAGACCCCAGGCAGCTGAGCTTATACGCAAGCCCTTGATTGACAGATTTTAATTAGGGCCAGTTCACTGCAGAATCTTGAAAAACCTACACACGTCTGATGGGTTGGCCACAGTGACTGAAGCGAACTTCCATGGAAAAAAGCTCACAACGTCTTAGTTGTAAATGTGGAGTCTAGCAGTTGGGAAGTGCAGTTCTCCAAAAGCTTATGTTTGAGTCCAGTGCCTAGGAGGCTGTGGGAATATATTCGAGGGGCTTTATTATTGTTAAATTTCAATAGGGTGTTAGGGTGCAGGGCCTCAGCACTCTGGTGCTGCGGAAAGAGAGTCACTTAAAATGAGGAGTGAGGCATTCTCCCCACCTGTGCACGTGCCAGGCGTCTTAATTCATTCAGGCAGCCGTTAACTAAATACCATAGACTGGGCGGCTTACTTCTCATTGTATTCTCACATGGCAGAAAGGGGGTGAGAAAGTCCTCTGGGGTTGCTTTTGTAAGGCACTAATTCCATCATGGGGCTCCACCCTCATGACCTCCCAAAGGTCCCACCTCCCGATACTATCACATTGGGGGTTGGGATTTCAACATATGCATGGGGGAGGGGGGGCGGGCTGGACACAAACACTGACCCCATTGCACCAGGACTTGAAAGCAGAGGCTTTTGTGAACACAATCCTGCAGGCATCTCTGTGGACCCAGGACAAGGGTAAATAGTTGTGGGTTCCAAGGGGAGACAGCAGCTGTGCCCTTTGGAGGCCCTTGGAGGATGCTGAAGGACTCTGGCGAGAAAGGTCTCCTACAAATAGGTGGGGGAGTCACAGAGGAGTCCTCCACTTATGGGAGGAGATGAAGGCTGGAGCATCTGATTGGTGATCTGAGTGTGTTTTCTTTTTTCTTTTTTTTTTAAATTTTATTTATTTATTTTTGGCTGTGTTGGGTCCTTGTTGCTGCGCCTGGGCTTTCTCTAGTTGCGGCGAGCGGGGGCTACTCTTCGTTGCGGTGTGCGGGCTTCTCATTGCAGTGGCTTCTCTTGTTGCGGAGCACGGGCTCTAGAGTGCAGGCTCAGTAGTTGTGACACATGGGCTTAGTTGCTCCGCGGCATGTGGGATCTTCCTGGACCAGGGCTCGATCCCGTGTTTCCTGCACCGCCAGGCGGATTCTTAACCACTGCCCCACCAAGGAAGCCCTCTGAGTGTGTTTTAAACCCCAAACTAGGTTGCTGTGTTTATTCCACGGTGGGAAGATGCTGGGAGGGTGTCTAGGACTGCCCTCTAGTGTCTGTGACCCTATTAAAGCGTGTGAGATTTTCTTGTGAAAAAATGTAGTCTCACCATTTAGATGACCTTTTCATTACAAAGTTCCCAAATTTGAGTTGGTCTCTCTCACGTTTATCACCGTCTTTATTTCCTTGTGCTAGCTTTGCAAATCAGGTAAAAAGGGAAAAAGAAGAGAGAAAATAAGGAGAGAAGGAAGGAAAGAAGGGAGGAGGGAGGGTAGGAAAGAATTTGCCCATAAAAACAGTATTTCATATTTTCCCAGCTAGCTATTAATCAAATCAGATTTCCATGTCACTCATGCAAGGACTCTATTCCACTCAGTCTCACTGGCCTACCTAACTTTGTTATTTGTTTATTCCTTCTTTTTATCCCGTCAACAAATATGAGCGCCAACTATGTCTTAGGTACTGTGCCAGCCCTGGAGATACGCTTGTGAATTTAACAGATACAGTTCTTCCCTTCCTGGAGCTTATGATGCAGTGAGGAGATGGCAACCTGATAAGAATAGAATTAAGTGGGTAAGTGCCAGGAGCAAAACTAACAGGGGGTGGTTAGAGAAGAATGGGTGTGGGGAAGATTTTAGGAGAGCACTTACCTCCGAAGAACATGGCCACATGATCAACCAAAGAATAAAATGGACTATTAATGATGCAACTTTAAAAAAAGATGAGGTTGTTACTCTGCTCACACCGATCTGGAAAACAAGGGACCCTATGGCTTGGGGTCCCTTGGGGCCCCTGACTTAGAAAAGTTCAATCTTAGCAGAATTCATCTGTGCTAAGACATGGAACCAAGTTAGGACATTTAGAGCCCCTATAGAATGTCATACGCCTCCTATGGTATCCATGCATTTTATCATCTGTGTAACTTACATTCAAAGGCTTCCTGCTTACCATGACAGTTAAGTTATCTGTACCCATGACCTTGATCACTTTAATTCTCTGTGCAGGAATGCCCTAGTCTGTTTCCAGGGTTAGCAGTCTTCTTTTTTTTTTTTTAACATCTTTATTGAAGTATAATTGCTTTACAATGGTGTGTTAGTTTCTGCTTTATAACAAAGTGAATCAGCTATACATAAACATGTATCCCCATATCCTCTCCCTCTTGCGTCTCCCTCCCACCCTCCCTATCCCGCTCCTCTAGGTGGTCAAAAAGCACCGAGCTGATCTCCCTGTGCTATGCGGCTGCTTCCCACTAGCTATCTATTTTACATTTAGTTGTGTATATATGTCCATGCCACTCTCTCACTTCTTCCCAGCTTACCCTTCCCCTCCCCGTGTCCTCAAGTCCATTCCCTACATCTGCGTCTTTAGGGTTAGCAGTCTTTGAGAGAACAATTTGAAGGCTGGAAGTGAATTTCTTGTCTTCTACTTAGATTGTTTGAAACGTGACTAATTGACTTAAGTTGACCTTTCTGGTTTTTATTGTTTTGACTTATTAAAAAATGTGTCCTTTTCCCAGAGGCCTCTGGGCACATGCACAAAAAACTAGAAATATGACAAGTTAAATTAAAACCAGAAGATGAAAGTTAAAACACTCTCATAAAAGAAAAAGAAAGATGCCAAGTAGCATTTCTGGAGGGAGAAAACTAAACCAAATGGATTAAGCTTAGCCATTTTTCAACTGGTTTGCGAGGAGGACTTGTTCAATGTAGATGTTAGAGTGACTTCCTATGAAATCCCTGAAAAACCTGTGCCACTACGTATTTTCATACCAAATCGTGGAAATAATGGTAATCCCAGGGAGAGAAGGGCTCTAAAACTTAATTCTTTTTATAGTGATGTTAAGATCGCTGTCTAGCCCTTAGTCACAGTGTGATCTCATTCACGTGAATCTCACTCTTGGGAGCTGAGAGATTAGCTCTAAACACTGTTAACATTTCTCTACTGAACTCTAATCCTTGCTGTCAGCTCAGTCCTATGATTCTGTTTAGAAACCATTGCTGCTCATACGTGCAGAGACAGTAGGTATTAAGAACATGGGTTCTGGAGCCAGATATATGGGTCCATAGCTCAGCTTTGTCACTTAGCTGTGTGACCATGGGCAAGTTACTTACCATCTCTGTTTCCCCAACTGTAAAATGAAGATACTAACAGTGTATCATATGGAGTTGTGAGGATTAAATGAGTTAAAATACATCAACCTGTGAGGGTCCATATGAAAAGCATTATGAGTGTTAGTCATTATTATTACTTACACTTCTGATTGCTTATGGATTACTCATGGAATTATGTAATCTTTCCTTTCACTTATCCACATGTGCTTGCCCTTCACTGGGGACCTTGGGTCCTGCTGTCTTAGTTGATTCTTCTCAATTAACATTCCTTTGGGCAATATCAGGTTGTAGAGAGGTTACCAAATAATTCTGAGTATTTTCTGGATAAGAAATGATGTTTGAGGAATATTAATTTGACAGCTTTGTAAATGAGGGAGAAATAGAGAATAGTAGTTACATAAATATATTAGTCTACTTGTGAAAAAATAAAGGTCAGAATTAGGATGGTGCAATGCAGTGGGGATGGGTAGTGAAAAGTTTTTGTTTTAGTGCTTTTTATATGTGTAGTTGTGATTTTCTTTTTATTTATACTTCATGAGGTATAGAACTTCTTGAACCTGTGGGTTAATATCTTTCATCTTTAAAAAAATTCTCAGTTATTATCTCTTCAAGTATTCCTTCTTTCCCACTGTCTCTCTCATTTCTTTCGAGACTCCAATTAGTGTATGTTTGACCTTCTCACAGTAGAGCCTCTATTGTTATTTTATGTTGATATTTTCCATCTGTTTTGTTCTACATGTTTCATCTTAATATTTTTCTTGTGATTTATCTACCAGTTCACTGATTAGCTCTATAATTGTGACTAATCTGCTACTAAATTGGTCCATCAAATTCTAAAATTTGGTTAGTGTACCCTTAAGTTAAAGAATTGCCATAGGTTATTTTATTTTTATAGTTTCCAGTTCTCTGTCAAAGATCTCAATCTTGGTTTTTGTTTTATTAAACATTTTTGGAGTTATTTTAAAGATTGTGTCTGTTAACTTCATTATGTGAATTATGGGGGAGGGGTTTATTTATATCATCTGTTGTTTCTCTTGTGTTTTGATCACATTATCTTGTTTACTTGGTGCCTTTCAAATAAGAACATATTAAAAAAATTAAATGCCAGGGTATCATATATGAAAAACTACACAAGTAACTTGAGCCCTGCAGTGGGCTCTTCATTCAAATAGTATTTAACGCTTATTTTTGGCAGGTGACTATGAGCAGTCATACCACTCACTCATTTTAATCATTTTCCAGAGATTGAGATGACTTGAAGCTGAGCTTCAGTCCCTGGGAGGGCCAATCTATTTCCAATTCCTCCTTAGAGTATAGACGTTTAGAGTCTCAACACTAAATATGGAGTATTTGCCATTGAACAACCTCTTTGCAAGACCATGGATTACGATTTTTGTTCCCTTCGTCCCGTTAGGTCCTATCCACCCCAACCTCTCAGTATTCCATTTCATTAGAGGAATAGAAAATTCTTCTAGGGAAAAATGGCTCCAGATATTGGCTACCCTCTCTGAATTTCCTTCTTCTGTTGGACACTGGCTTGACAATTCCTTAATGACTTATAAATCTCCTATGTCTTTAAGACTATTGAAAAATACTTTGTCAATATTTTATTTTATTTTATTTTAAAAAAATTTTAATTAATTTTTATTGAATGTTGAGTTAGTTTCTGCTGTACAGCAAAGTGAACCTATTCCCATATAGGTCGTTACAGAGTATTGAATAGAGTTCCCTATGCTATACAGTAGGTTCTTATTAGTTATCTATTTTATATATAGTAGTGTGTATATATCAATCCCAATCTCCCAGTTTATGCCCCTCTCTTTCCCCCTTGGTAACCATAAGTTTGTTTTGTATATCTGTGACTCTATTTCTGTTTTGTAAATAGATTCATTTATACCATTTTTTTTTTTTTAGATTTCACATATAAGCAATATGGTATTTTTCTTTCTCTGTCTCCTTTGTCAATATTTTAAAATTATACTTAGCAGGAGGGTTAGTCTGAAATATCTAGTCTGGTATTATCAGATTTTGAATCTGGATAATTAGGATAAACTATGGTACTACTCCTTTTAGAAATGTAAAAATCTAATGTTGGGAGAATTCCCTGGCAGTCCAGTGGTTAGGACTTGGAGCTTTCACTGCCATGGGGGCGGGTTGAATCCCTAGTTGGGCAACTAAGATCCCACCAGCCACGTAGCACAGCCAAAAAAAAAAAAAAAAAAAATTCCAACGTGGGACTCAGTTTAGGGAAAAGAATTTAGCTTAAAATATTTCAAATTTGAAGTAATATCTATATACCCATTTAGAGTTGTCCAATAGCTAGTTTGAAATACAGGACAGAATCTTCATAAATAAGTCAACTTATTCTTGCATTGGATTTTGCATGTGGAGAAAACTACTTACCAAAGTAGTTTTTGTGCAATTATCTCTTGCTCAAAAGTCCAAATTGCAGACATAATAGGTGGCCCATCATATGATAAGGGGTTACTAATATTTATTGATCATGAGCTTTGTGGTTTGCTTTGCCCTTTATGTACATAATCTCTTAACATATTTTTAAATATTCCATTTTAAAAATAAGGAAACCTAAACTTTATGGGGTAAGTAACTTGCAGGAGGTTACTTGTCTGGTAAGTGGTGAAACCTGATGATAAATCACAGGATTTCTGTCTGATTCCCAAGAACTTACCTTTTCTATCAACCTATTTCTCCTTTTTAGGTTTGGGACAAGACACTATATCAGACTCTGAAAAGTCAACATAAAAAGCACTAAAAGAACTGCTATTGCCGAGAGGGCCTAGAGGCAATAGCACTCAATAGCAACAAGCAAACCCAGGAACCAGATCTGGGTTTCTGATACCATTGTCCAATAGAAGGAATTCAGCTCCTTTGGAGAAACAGCTGATTCTAAGGCTGGAGCATGTAATATACAAGATGAACCTGGGGTATCTTGTAGCACAGAAAATAAGGAAGTGCTCAAAAACCAAACTGATGGGATATGTCAAGGGGACACAAGAGTCGGCTGAAAGAGCTCCCACAGGCTACTTGAAGAGCAAAATAAATAATATAGTATTGGATTATAACCCAAAGTCTAAAATAAATAATTCTGAGCCCTGTTATGGGCTGAATTGTATCCTCCCCCCCCAAAATTATTTGCTGAAGCCCTAACCACCAGTGATACTATATTTGGAAATAGGGCCTTTAAGGAAGTAAATAAGGCTAAATGAGGTCATAAGTGTGGGGTCCTAGTCCCGAAGGACTAGTGCCCTTTTGAGAGGAAGAGACACCAGAAATCCTTCTCTCTTGGTTTGTGCACAGTGAGGATATGGTGAGAAGGTAGCCATCTGTAAACTGAGGAGAGAGGTCTCATCAGGAACCAACCCTACTATTACCTAGATCTTAGAGTTCCAGCCTCCAGAGCAGCAAGAAAATTAATTTCTATTATTGAAGCCACCCAGTCTATGGTATTTTGTTATGGCAGCCCTAGTAGACTAATGCAAGTCCATACTAATATAAACGACTGAATATGCAGATAAGTGGGGAGAAGAGACAAATTCCTATACATTAGAATTTTAAAAAAATGTATGTGGATACTGCCCCCTTGAGGAGGTAGAGCACAACTCCCTACACTGTGTGCAGTGACTTTCTTCCAAAGATACAGTATGGAAAGGGGATAAAAGTACAGAAGATTAACATCATCAGTGGTAATTCATGTTGATAATGTACCCTTGATATGACGTAGTGAGAACGGCACTTTACCTCCCCCAAACTATAATCCCAGTCGAAGCAAAAGAAAAACATCAGACAAATCCAAATTGAGGGCCACTTTACAGAATTTCTCCAAAGCGTCCAGGTCACCCAAAAGACGCAAAGTCTAAAACTGTCACAGTTTAATGGATCCTAAGGAGACATGATGACTAACTGTGATGTGAGACCCTGGATGGAATCCTGGAGCAAAGCACTAGGTAAAAACTAAAGACATCTGAATAAGGTATGAGCTTCAGTTAATAACAATGTGTCAATATTGGTTCATTAGTTATGATTAATGAACATATTCATGTTAGATCTTAACAGGGGATACTGGGCACAGGGTATATATGGAAACTACCTGTACTTTTTTTTTTTTTTTTGGTAAGCTTGCTGTAAATCTAAAGCTATTCTAAACTAAACAGTGTATTTAAAACAAAAATGTGAAATGGTGCATTTGTTATGTCTTCCACACGACTTCTGTTTTATATTGTTTCTCTGAATATTCCAAAGTGAATATTCACTTACTTTGTGTTGGGAGCAGGGTTTAGTTTAGTTTTGTTTCTTCTCACTGAGCAGGGCCCATGTGTAGTCCATATTCTGCCACATCTTGGTAGAAGCCCAGCTGATAAAGATTTGGGGGAGAGGGGAAGGGAGAGGATCAAAATTGAGCATGTTTATCTGCACGAATAAGGAATTCTTGTAGGTATTTTTAAAAGATTCATGTGAGTCCTCATGTTTGAAACATCTTCACAGTTGTATTCTTCTGTCTCTTTCAATTTTTTTTCTCTTTCTGTAGACAATATCTGAAAATCCCTGAAAAAAAGACATGCTTTTAGATGTTTTGGATTAAATTCTCTATTGTCTTTTTCCTTTGAATCCTCTTGTTCTCTTTTCCCACAGAGAAACTCCCCGATTTTTTCATTTTATTTTAAGATTATGTTACTGAACCAGATGATACAGTTTCATCCTTTGCTTCTCAGGCTTAAAAAGAAAGAAAGAAAGAAAAAATGCCCGTGCTGTGGGATTTAGCAAACACTTCTCTCTTCTCTTCCAGACCCTGTCAGCTGCACTTTTCCAACCGCAGTCAAGGTGGATCTACAACTCCAAACCCTGTTCCTCCTGGATTTTCGTGCTGGCCGTCAACCAAGAACTGGCTCCAGCTGTACTGGCCTCTAATTTGCTTAACTCTTTCCTCTTCTTTACTCTTATGTTGAGAGTTAGAGATGGAGGAAAGGAGATTCATTCATTCTTCCCACAAGTATTTATCAGACACCTATTATATGCCAGCCACTGGGGTTACAGCAGTGAATAAGGCAGGCGAGGTCCCTGCCCATAGAAGCCACATTGTGAAGGATGGGTAACATCATGGCGCACTTATTATTGCTACAAGATTTATTTGCATGTGTGCTTTCATTTAGTGCTGATGATGTAGGCACTACTGTCATCCTCATTTACCGAGACACAGACGCCAATTGACTTACCCAATATCACGCAGCTAGTAAGTGACGGAGACACAATTTAAATCAAAGGACTCAGATTCCAGAACGCTTGGATTCCTAACCGTGATAATATTGATAAAATTGTTCTTTTGTGTAGATAAATACGGTCCTATTTCTATCTTTCTCTTTCGACTCTAAAAAAAAATTAAATGCTGCTTCTAAACAATATCTGTAGTCTCATGACAATTCGAAAAAGAAAAAGCAGTTTTTTTCTTTCTTTTTTTTTTTTTTGAAGAAAATGGTGCCGTTGGCATTCAATAGTTGCTTTTGTAGCATCCATCACCTCTCCCATTTCTAGGTGAACCACCCCATTGCAGAGTATCCAGGTGGTTCAGGTGGGCTGAACCCAGCAGGAACTCTACGGCGAGGCTCTGACTGGCGTAAGCCAAACAGCCTGTGCCTCTTTCCGGCCATGTGATTGGTGGGGGGATGAAGCTCGTGCCCCAGGCATAAACCAATCAACGCCTGGCATTCTAATAGCTACTATGATTCGTTCAGGTTTATAGAACGAGAGATGCGAGGTGAGGCGCTTTCTCCTCCAGGTTAGGAAAGAGGTGGTACGTAACCCCAGTTGCTGGCAGCCATCCTGGAGTAGGAAACCGAAAGCACAGATAAACGGAGCGAAAGTTCTAATTCCACCGCGTCTGATGTCTTCCTCACTCCTCGACTTTTCAGGTACGTGAGTCCTAAATACTCTTTATTAAGTCACTTTGACTTGGAGTTTCTTTTAGTTTCATTCAAAATCGTGCCATCTGACAGATGATTTCTTATATTAGGCATATAAACCTAAACATTTAAGTAGACCTTTAAAGAACAAATTTCACAAGAAACTAAAACAAGCAAACAGAAAACTCCACTGAATTATCCAAAGGGCTTCAAACGTCCAGAGAACATTTGCAAACAAATTTGGATCTCTGATTTATGTGGGAAAAAAAAAAAAAAGTAAAGTACGCCTAGACCTGGGATTCCTTTGTTTTACATGTGAAGATAATCAAGATTGAGGTTAATAGCTTGGGCCCAGATGCAACAGATGCTCAGTTAATTGGCCCTCGCTATACTGGGTTCACATTTTAGCACACAATTGTCTTGGATTTTGTTGCTAAAAACACTCCTGTTTTTGCCAAACAACACTGTTTTGGAGGTTTGCCACCACAAACACAGAGAGCTTGCTGTGATGAAGATTTGTGCGTTTGGCGGGACTGGGAGATTATAATAGTGTGAGAGGCAAGACAAACCTGTATGTCTTCAATTAGTCATACATTATCCAGCAGATTTAAAACAGCGGCTTCATTCTCATTAACTAACAGCTAAGAGTGGAGATACTAGTGAAGCGATTTAAGACCTGAAAATGCACGGGGAGTTACGTTCTGTCTGAGTGTGTACACTTCCAAGGACACTCTCTCCATGTCCAACTTAACGTTCTACAGAGATCTTAGCTTCTAAGGACACAAGGCCAAAGCTAATTAGGAATCCGTTGAGATGTAGCCCAGTCAGGCTCGACTTTTACCAAATTGGGAAGATGGCAGTCAGGAGAAAGGTTAGCTCTCTAATCTGAGAAAATCCATGATGCTTTCAGCTTCCCTGTTAGCTTAGTTGGCCCAAGAAGGCTCTGTAGGATAGCACAGTAAAAATGGCAGCCTTCCACTCTGCTCTTAGAACAAAATATTAAGAAAATAGAAATCTGCCCGGCAGTGGAAAAAGATGGTTAGAAGATTTTACCTTCCATTTTTATTTCTTTTAATGTTAACTTCTGTATCTGACACCTGGGCCATGGATAGGCTTCAGTCATATATTTATTCCCACAGGAATAAAATAAACCTGGATCTCGGCACTGTCCTAGTAAAACTAAAGAGGGTGCAACTCGTGTCTAGTAACAAATGTGACTCCCTCTGAAAGCGGCGCCTGGGCTCTGAACACACGGTGCTACCAAAGCCAGTGTTCATGGGTTGTGTGGAACTTGGAACGTATCTTTTGATAGGAACAAATGGGATTAGCCCAAAGGCCAGCCCACCTGGCTTGCTCATAATGGCTTCATAAGGGAACCGTCTGTTACAAAACCCAATCACGGTGTTAACGGTGCTTCTGGCGGGAAATGGTTCAGACCACACTTGGGTTGCCGTCCTTCTCTCTGGCAGCAGTGGGCTTGGGGTCCTCCTTGGCTGTTGCATAGGGACACAGAGTTGGTTGAACTCTGGAGAAGGTTGTTGATGGGTGGGAATAGGCAAGGACTCAAGTATGGAAGCAAATAGGATTGAGGAGTTGTGAAAGAGAAGACGAGAGAGTGAGGGGATGAGAAGGTTGGAGGCTCCTAACAGCATAAGCCCTAAGGTCTCTGCTTATGACTTGTCTCCTTTTCAAAAAATTCTTATCTTTGAGGACAGTATCAGGGTTGCAGATTTTTCCTAAGGTCACCTCATAGACAAAGGAAATGATGGGGCATTAGTTACATTTAAAGAATTGGGGTTTCCAGGGAATCTTGACATAAGCCTGGGCTCTTCTAACACAGTTGTTACCAATCAGGGTTCTTGGCCTCCTTAATCAATAGAAATTGATCAGAGGCCAGACAAGAAATTCAGGCAAGGCTTTATTAGGGCCCCTGCTGCAGCAGAGGGGAGTGAGGACAAGCAACAAGTTCCCTTGCTGAGGGAGGCAGGCTGGTTCCCTATATGGGGTGAGGGTAGGGATGGGTCCAGGGGTCGGGCCGGAAGGGTGGCTTAGGTGTTTTGCCCACCACTTTGTGGTGTTGAGTGCAGGGGGCATGCGCAGTACCCTGCTTTTGCTCCCGACACCTTGTTTTCACTCCCGGCTCTTCAGAAGTGGCAGTTGGGCTTTTTTTGGTCTTTTTGTATCTTTTGGCCAGAATATGCCCCAACTGTGCAGGCACACAGTTATTTTTAGTCCCTTATAGTTTACTTGTGTTTTGTAGCTTGAGGAGACATTTGTCCAGGGGCAAGCATTGCAGCACTGCAGCAAAGGGCCCCAGGCCTGTCTCACAATGAACTATAGAATTCTGATTTTATTGAACACCTCCTCAGAGTTTCGTGTATTGGACTTTTCAGCAGTTACGGCCATCAGAAAGAAAAGTCAAAATTGAATAGATGTCAGACTTTACCCCGACATGGACATCACTGTAACCAAGGCCTCATTATAATTTCATCTTATTCAAGGCAAAACAAGATTCAGCTGCTTGTGGAAATGTGAGCAGAGTTCAAATTTTATTTTTCTTTATTTGTCAATTTTAATTTAGTTCCATTTTTATTTCTGGAAGTACACATTAATTTTTGCATAGAAAACACAACTACACATCTTTTAAATGGTTGGTCTGTGTGAACAAAAACCATCTACAGTGAAATATATAAACTTGGGAGAAAGTTTCATGTCCCGCAAATCATCAGGATTCGTTGCCCCTACAAGAATGAAAGTACAGGCATTAATTTGGGGTCCACTTTATAGTTAGTTGTAATGTGATGAGTGGCTTTTGAGAGGAGCTGGAGAGTTTTCAGCATTCAAACGGTGATTGTAGGGCTTATTCGTTGGAAAGCACTAAATGCGTCAGTTCCTGTTTCAAGATGACAAATGCAAATTTTAAATATACTTGTGGGGGTTTTTTAAGTTTGAATTTTTATTTTTTAACTTGATTGAAGTGTAGTTGATTTGCAATGTCATGTTAATTTCTGCTGTACAGCAGAGTGATTCAGTTATATATATACATATATATATGCACACATTCTTTTTCATATTCTTTTCCATTATGGCTTATCACGGGATATTGAATATAGTTCCCTGTGCTCTATAGTAGGACACTGTTGTTTACTTGTGGGGTTTTAACCTATGACTTAGTTTATGAAAGGGAAATATAGTTGTAAATGTATAATGTTTATATGTAACATATATTTGTATATAAAATTATAATATTCATATTATAGGTATTATTTAAGCTGATAATAATCCCTGATTATTAAATTATTATTTCTTGCTATGACACTTGGTCCAGGTTATCGTTAATGAAAAAGTGTCGCTTTCCGCCATCTTTCTGTGTCACTGTCATGGTGCCCATGAAGGTCCTGGCGGATACTCTCAAGAGCATCAATGATGCTGAAAAGAGAGGCAAACCCCAGGTTCTCATTAGGCCATCCTCCGAAGTCATCATGCAGTTTCTAACTGTGATGGTGAAGCATATGGTTACGTTGGCGAGTTTGAAATCATTGATCACAGAGCTGGGAAAATTGTTGTGAACCTCACAGGCAGGCTAAGCTGGTGTGGAGTGATCAGCCCCAGATTTGACGTGCAATTCAAAGATCTGGAAAAATGGTAGAATAACCTGCTCCCTTCACGTCAGTTTGATTTCATTGTACTGCCAACCTTAGCTGGCATCATGGACCATGAAGCAATACGAAAACACACAGGAGGGAAAATCCTGGGATTCTTTTTCTAGGGATGTAATACATCTGTGCACATAAAATGCCTCAGTGGACACACACACACACAGAGACACACACAAAGTATAATGTGTAAGCTCTTTAGAATTGGGAACTCTACCTTCCATGTTCTTTGAATCTCCTTAAGACCCAACCTCTTGCTCTCCATCTTTTTATATAAATCAGAACCTGTTCTATATCCCGGCAGTGTAAGTACTCACTCGAGGTCTGGTTACCTTTCTTTACTCTGGTCTTCTTATCACCTCCACCTGCTCAATATTCTAGTTGTTCTCTTCAAATGTTGCCTCTTTGTCAATATCAACTGTTAATCCTCTTAATTCTTTCTGATTTTCCAGTGTAATCAGCTTTGCTCACTTTACCAGCTTTCTGTTACCACAGGCATCCTGAAATCCCCCCACGCTCCAGTCTCCTTGCAGGGCAAGAAAAAATTGAACATAAACATTTGATAGCCATCATCTGAGCACACTTTGTATGTGTCAGGCAATAGGATAGGTTCTGGGGACAAGATACAGTCTCTGCCCTCAAAGAGTTAAAATCCAGGCAGATTAAGCAGCCTGGTAGACTCTTCCAGGAACTTCTGTCTCTCTGCTAGGAAGGGAAAGGGCTGTTGTGAATGAATAGTTTGGGTGCTACCCACCCTGCCATGTTTACCTATCAAGTGTGCCCCAGAGCATTGTATGGTGCTAAGTAAATATGCCATTCCCCAGTCTCACTTCACAGAGGACCAAGCAGACGGGCAGAGGTGGTGGCCATTTGATAAATAAATTCATTTCAAAATTTAAACACTCCAAGAACATTCCAACTTTCCTACCAAAAAGTCCCGTTCCTTTTTGACCACTGTGATGTGTGTCCATACTTACAGAAAGATTGCTTTGAACGTTATTTATTTATTTATTTTTGCGGTACGCGGGCCTCTCACAGCTGTGGCCTCTCCCGTTGCGGAGCACAGGCTCCGGACGCGCAGGCTCAGCGGCCATGGCTCACGGGCACAGCCGCTCCGCGGCACGTGGGATCTTCCCGGACCGGGGCACGCACCCGCGTCCCCTGCATCGGCAGGCGGACTCCCAACCACTGCGCCACCAGGGAAGCCCTTGAACTTTATTTAATCGGCAAATCAGTCCACAGAAGTTACTGAGCAGGGGTTGTGATGCGCCAGGTTCTGGGGACACAGCAGGGAACAAAGCCAAGACCCTGCCCTCGGGAGTTCGCAAGCCATCAGGGAGAGAAGAGATGGGGGCCTGTTACAGCGTCGCTGAGCTCAGTTCTCTTAGGCTTGGTCTGATTTAGTTCATGTCATGTAAGTCTATAGATTGCTGGTTTGGTTTGCTCAGTGGAAGCAAACCTGGAACCCAGAACTTCCAAGCCTGCAGGGTGTGACAAGACCCCTTAAAGTGGTTCACTCCGCAGCGGTAACAATGGCTTCTTCTCTGCTCTGCTGTTGATTTTACTGGCTTTGTGTGTGGATTGCTTTTCAGTAGAGAGACAGTGGGAACCTTAACTGCCCTGAACTGAGTCACAAGAGTCTCCTTTTGCCAAATTCTTCTACAAGATAGACCGTCTCCCGTTCGTTGTGTACTCCTGTGAAACTCATGAAGGTGGACATAATCCACAATGTGACTAAGTTTTTCTAGAGGGATTTTGATTTCTGGGAAAACCAATGGTAAACAAAAGCCTGGGGTACAGCCTTCAAAGCACTGAGAAGGCAAATATCTAAGCAGAGTGGGGTTTGAGCCATGTCAGTCCACTCCTGGCCTCACCCTCGTACAGCCAACAATTCGCTCCTCCTTACTGAGGTCGTGACGTGTCCCTCCGTCCTCCTTCAGGACCCTATGCAAACGTGCGCTGGCAACAAGGACCTTCTTCAGATGGCACTATTAGTCTCTCTCGTTCTTTCTAACACTGTGACTTCCAGAGGGGATGAATACCATTCTGGCCAGGTGGTGTTCTGATGGATTGGGGGGGTCTATCTAGTTCTTTTAGCCACCCCTCTACAACGTGGGAAAGAAGGACACCCCTGTTACTGACTACCTGTGCCTGGTACTCTCTGATGCTTGAGGAGGGACAGTCTTCTAGGCTGATGAGGCTGCCCACTCGACGCTGTGACGGTTAATTTTATGCGTCCACTTGGCTGGGCTGTAGTGCCCAGATATTTGGTCAAACGCTACTCTGGGTGTGTCTGTGAGGGTGTTTTGCATGAGAGTAACATTTAAATGGATGGACTTTGAGTAAAGCAGGTTGCCCTCCATAATGTGGGTGGGCCTCACCTAATCAGTTGAAGGCCTGAATAGAACAAAAGATTGACTTCCCCCAAGCAAGAGGAAATTCTGCCAGCAGGCAGCCTTTGGACTTGAACTGCAACACCAACTCTTCCTTGGGTCTCCAGCGTGCGAGCCCACCCTTCAGATTTTGGTCTTGCCAGCCTCCATAATTGTGTGAGCCAATTCCATAAAGTACATCTCTCTTCTCTCTCTCACTCTCTTTTTTAATAAATTTATTTATTTTTTGTCTGTATTGGGTCTTCGTTGCTGCATGCAGGCTTTCTCTAGTTGCAGAGAGCGGGGTCTACTCTTCGTTGCGGTGCACAGGTTTCTCGCTGTGGTGGCTTCTCTTGTTGCAAAGCATGGACTCTAGGCACGTGGGCTTCAGTAGTTGTGGCTCGTGGGCTCTAGAGCGCAGGCTCAGTAGTTGTGGTGCACGGGCTTAGTTGCTCCGCGGCATGTGGGATCTTCCCAGACCAGGCTCGAACCCATGTCCCCTGCATTGGCAGGCAGATTCTTTACCACTGTGCCACCAGGGAAGCCCCTCTCACTCTCTCTCCTCTCTCACTCTCCCTCTTGTACGCTCTACCTATCTACACACACACACGCAGTACATCCTAGTGGTTCTGTTCTCTGGAGAAGTCTGACTAATATACTTAGTCAACAGATATCGGGGCTCCCAAGTGTCCTCACAGGGAGTCCTTTGGCCCCCAAACTTTGGGATGCTATCGCTCTAACCGAGTGACGGCACAGGTATCATGGCCCCTCCCTGAACTGAAGAGGCAGTCTTGAAATTTGGAGGGTGCAAAAGAATATGGAGGAAGGATTGTTCTACGTAGCAACCTGGGGCGGCTGAGCCCATGTACTGTGACTGTGCCATGGCAATACCCCAGCTGACCCCTGGGCCCATTCAAAACATTACATGCAATCCAGCCGAACTTTGAGTGGCCTTTTATCTGCCGTGACATTACGTCATGCGGCCAACTAGTGGACATGTCCATGGATTGACTGACTGAGTTAGTTAGAAGAATTTGGACCGTTGGAACCCCTTCTTGTCTTGATCAACTTGAGCAATTAACACCAGGGACTTTAAAATGAGATGTGACCTGCTTGCTAAAGAAGGATGTGGTGGCAACAATAAACTATCTACGAGCTCTTCTTCTACCCAGGCTCACAAGGAGGATATTTTCATGGAGGGAGAATATATGGCTAGCAAAGGTTAATAATCTCCTTGTACCCTGGCTTGACTTGTGTTGGGATTACATTTTTTTCCTTGCTTTCCCTGTGGGGCTGTCCTCCAGAAGGTGACTCTTAACTGACATGTTTCCTGCAGTCGTCCCACTTTTCAAAGAGCCCTGCTTTCTTACAATGTGTTCCACTGTGCCTCCTGCCCTTCCCCCCATTGTTTTTTAAATATTTATTTATTTAGGCTGTGTTGGATCTTCGTTGTGGCACGTGGGATCTCTAAGTTGCGGCATGCGGACTCTTAGTTGTGGCATACATGCGGGATCTAGTTCCCCGACCAGGGATCGCACCCGGGCCCCCTGAATTGGGAGCGTGGAGTCTTACCCACTGGACCACCAGGGAAGTCCCTCGCCTCCCACTGTTATCAGAGTTGAGCTTTGTTTCCACTGGTGACTCTTGTTCTGATAGCAAGTGTGTACAAGCCATGGGCCTAGCTACTCAGTCAAGTCCAATCAGAAGAGCAGTGATTCCAGTCCTGTTGGGGCCACATTAACTTAGTGAATTAAATACTTAGGGATAAGAGATGTACCTGGCTAGCTCAAGCTGACGAGAAGATTCTCTCTGAGTGATATATTTTAAAAACACCATCAATATCTAACTTTAAACATGCCCACTCTAACTTTCACTTCTCATCCAAGAAAGAGAATCAAAATAATATTCTTGGGGAAAGGCTTGAGCACAGACTAAAATGTATTCTTCTTTCCCCTGTACCACCTAAAGGGAAATAATCTCAAACAGAATTTGAAGTCCTTGCCTGTTAGCCCCATACTGAAGGTACACTCATCACTGGATCAAGACCTGTCACCCTGTTTATCAAGAAGGCCTTCTGATTCCACAGATGACCTAAGCATATAACATCCCCACAGGTTACCTGGCCCCAAATATCTCCCAGTTTAGCTGACCACATAATAGCAGAATTCAGTCCTCATTTTGTATCCCAATGTTGTAAAGCATTGTTCAAGGATAGTAGTTCACCACCCTGGCTATGCCCCCAGAATCACTTGTGGAGTTTGAAAAAAATATCTGTGTGCCCAGGCTCCACCCCTAGTCTGATTCAGTAGATCAAGGATGAGGCCCAATGAGCTGTAGTCTTAACTTCACAGGTGATTTTGGTGTCAGACCAAACAGCCCACTGTCCTAGACCTTCTGGTTCCATCTGCCTACTGTACACAGACCATCAGCCATATGGATTGCATCAGTTGGTACTCCAGTGAGAACTCCAGAGTAGCACCTCTTACTCAAAAAGACACATGCTCTTTGTGTTCACGACAGAATTCAGTTGTAATGACTCACTGTGGCTCGCTGGCCAGAGCCCTCCCTTTGGCATCCATCATCATTCCCCTCCTGCTGGTCCCCTGCCGTCCCTGGCACCACTGTTACCCTAACAGCTGGTCAGTATTAAGGAAGCTATTACGATATACATATAAGGAGTTTTATAACTAGTGCTGGGCCCTGGGGAGAAGAGGTAAGGGGGTGGGTTGTGAGTCTGGGCTGGCCTCCAGATACAATGTACGTTCTGCTCAAGGCAGCTGCTGGAAGAACACAACCTCTGGGTCTCTGAGGTAACAAGGGATGCTATCTTCAAGGTCTTCACACCTCTGTGCATTCTATTAATGCTTCTCTAGATCACCAAGACCCAAGACTCCCTTCTCCACTTCACATCCCTGAGTGTGTGCTGGAAGAGCTTGTGGGCATCCAACAGCATTAAAATCAGCCACTAGGAAGTGTCTGGCTCAGAGACGTAGGTACAGGAACTCTTCTTCCACCTCAGAAATGTTCTGGGGAACATTAGGGTCGGCCCTGGGTAGCTGTTGTAGGAAAGCTTCTGATGGAAGGAGTCACACCTGGTGGGAAGGGGCGTCTGCATTCAGTAAGCCCTTTGGTGACTCAACCCACTAAAATCCATGGGTGCAATTCCTTTTAATAAAAGCTACTGCAACTGTTTTCTTTGACTTGGGGAATGTTCCCAGACTCTGTGCCCATCCTCTGGTTTCACTTACCCTGCCTCCCTTGGCTTCTAGCCAGGGGTCACCCTCCTACCTATAATTTCTTTCCATCTCTTCTCTTTAATTCCAGCCTCTTTGAATTTCTGATTGGATGTTCTACAGGTTTCTGACTTAAATTCCTCTCAGAGATGCTGGTTCTTGGGTCTCTAGTGGTCAAGTCACCTTTTCCCCAACACCCTTCCCAGGTTTGGGGGATGGAACACCACAACTCAGGCCCGACACCTAAACTTCCATTTTTGGAGGGGGTAGGTGAAGGGGCTGCACCCAAAACATCCAGCAAGACTCAGTAGGAAAATTATTGCAACTTCCTGCATGGAGGGAAAAACAGCAGAAGAATACCCAGTCCCAGTGGGGTTTCTTCCTCTGATTGCCATAGCAGTTTCACGAGGACTGAGTTATTTCTTAATTGCTTCATCGTTATCTAACTCCTGACTTCTCGTTTCTTTCATCTTACTAGATTGTTAGCCCTTCTGGGGTAAGAATAATGTACTGTGTGTCCTCATAGTATCTGGAAGAGCCTTTTACTTGGAATACGGGACCAAATTACATCAATATGTTTAAACACTAAGAAATATGCAGATATACGTACCTAGTGCTATCTCTATATACAGAGCTAGAAATAAATGGGATGGCCTCAGAGAAATTTCTGTGATTTTAAATGAAATGTGCTAGTTGAATAATCAGAGGCCTCTAGGAAGAGTCAGTGAGAATGTATCCAGTCGTTCTAGGAGGGGAGGAGGTGTCTTACAAATCCAGCAGAAGGATTTACTGAGAATGGCTGAACTCCGTGCTCAGAAATGAGAGCTACATACAGTTGCCTGTATGTTTTGCCAGATCTCTCCCGCAAAGTTAAAAGGAACATCTAGTGGGTTATGATGACAATCTTTTACTCTTTCTTCATTCATGAACCTATGATAGCAGTAACCGGGGTGGGTTAGAGACTCTTGTCTGGAATCTTCTTTCTCCAGGAATTTGTTGAGCACCAGCTGTGCTGTGATTGTTTGTTTGTTTGTTTCAAAGTTCCTGTAAGTAAACACAAAAAAATAACTAGTCTTAGGTCGCTGCTCCCAGTGCCATCTCTAACTGATGAATCTTCATGAATTGATGTTTAGGGAAGATTTGGCCTTTCCCCGTGTATTTTGCAAATGCTGGCTAGACTCTTTAAATTGATGTTGCATCTCTCTGTCTCTCTCTCTCTGCCTAGATTAAACTGTGTTTGGAGTCTCCTCGCAGGCTTTATTCTCTTTGGGCAACGAGGTTCTTTTCGTCCAACTAACATACTCAGTGTGTTGTTTTAACCAGCTTTGGGCGGGGGGTGTTCCGTCCCTTTCTGCTTCGAGTCTGAGTGGAAAATGGGTTTCCATCTGTGCTGCCACGACACTCGCTGTGTCTCAGAATCCAGCAGCTCTGATGCATTGTCTCCATCCACTCCCACTGGGCTCAAAGGCAGGGCCCGTGGGAGCTGTGGTTGATAGGGGATGAGAAGGAGGGTGGGCGCTGCTGTTTGTATCAGTAATTGGGGATGACAGTGTTCAATGATGGGGGAAAGGAATGCATTGTAAAAATCCCCTTTAATCCCTAATCATTTTTTAAATCAAAACAATGTGTATAATTTAATCAATGGAGAGCCAGTGGTAGATTCTGTGGACAGAGTAGGTTAAGAAAATGTACTAAGGAAATATGATTTTTGTTTCTAGGCACGAAACAAAATAGGAGGAGACAGAGGTAGGAAGGTTGGGGAGACACTTTTACAGGAGCCAGGCCTATGGCTGCTTAACTGTGGAGAAAGGAAACAGTTGGGACCGGGTAACGGATTGGAAGGAGTGAGGGAAGAGAGATGATGTGCACCACAAGGTCCAAAAGAACATGAACGCTGCTGCCAACACTTAGAAACCAGAGAATGTGGAAGCGGGATCTGTTGTGGGTTAATGAGCTGCCTTCGTGACAGCCCTTCAAACAAGAGGTCAACTGCCCACGCTCATTGGCTCATATGTTCCTCAGTCTTGGGTTCTTGAGTTGGCCTGAGCCCCAGCACCGCGCTCTGGGTGCAGAGTTTACAGGCTGATTGTTCCCATACTGCTTACTTTCCTCCAGACTCGCTCCCAGCAGTGCATAGAACTCAGCTTGCTGCCAGCCTGTGTGCATCTTCAAGGACTCGGGGGACTTGCTGCTGCAGTTCTGTGAAAACAAAGCTGTATCTTCTCCAAGGGGTATTCCAGGTACACCCCATAGAGCTCCTCTAAAAAGTATAATGCTGGATAGAAAGTAAGTTTTTTTATGAATCCATCAAAAAGTCTATCTGGTGGCCTTCTTTTTCAGTTTGCATATGGAGGGGACTGGGGTTGGGAAAGGAGTGAGAAACAAGGGGGACAGCTCAGGAGATGCATTTGGGGCAGTGAAGGGGGGAGTATTTTCTGGTGTGGCTTGGCTTTTGTTTTGTTTTCGAGAGCGGTAAAGCCCGTGGCTCAATTTGGTTTTGATTAGCTGCAATTGCTGAAAAGAGACCCTTTGTCTTGGGCAAAGCCAGAGAGCAGTTGATATAGCAGTAATGTAATCCCAGACGCTTGGTTTGGTTTCCTTGATTAAGGCCAACAGTGATAAGCACAGGCAATTCTCTGTAGAGGGAGCTGAGGCAGTCAGCGTAAGGGCCTGATTCAAAATGGTGCCAGAGTCCTAAGATGGGATTTCAAATGTATCTGGAATTATGGCCCAGTGGATTCTGGTAATGTAGGTGAGCTGTTTCAACCAGAGAGCATGGGTTTCTGAATAGGGCCGAGTTACAGGGTTACGTCTATGTTTTCATGAGGTCCTGGCCAGCAGCTGTGTGTGTGTGTGTGTGTGTCTTTGTCTATGTGTGTCTGTGTTTTGAGTTTAGTTCTAGGAAGCAGAGTTAGGAAATCAGAGGCTGTCTTGTGTGCGTCCACGGTTCCAAAAATTTTTTTCTCTCTTAACAACTCAGACATTCTAAATCTCATGCAGAAGTATTCAAAAATACCGTAACTGGAAAGACTTGAGTCAAGCCATTAACAGCTTGCTGGCACTAAATAAGGAAATGAAAGATGATCCCACTGGTACTGGGGAATCTTTGCGTGGATCGTGAGGCTTTTTCTAGTCACAAGAAGAGGCTGCCCCGTAGTTTGTCATCCCCGGCCACATCTGTCTTCCATGTAACTCACAGCCCCTGGGTACTAAAAGAATAATGAAAATACCCTTTTCTTTTCCCTCCTCCAAAGTTCTGGGACCCACCTTCACCCATTTCCTCTACCAAAAAAAACAAAGAAACAAAGACATTTCCAAGTATGTATTTAAGTTAGGAACAGTTCCAATTCTTAAGGAAATCAAATAAAAATAAAACCCCTCAATTTAAGAATAAATCAAAAAATCAAGTTAATCACATAGTCCTCATAAGTAATGGGTAAAGTTTTAGCACATAAGTCAGTCTTTGAATTGATGACATCACAAATGTCAGTGCATTCAACAGGATAGAAATGTGGAGCATCTCCAATTTTTACTGACAGCACTAAGAGCATTGCATGCTAATATAACTGCATAGCATTGCCTTTTATTAAAGCAATTATATTGTATTTTTCATGCTAATTGTCAAGACGTGAAAGTACAGAAAACATGCATAGGGAACATTTTTGGTAAATTGATAACATGTCATGTCTTTGGGCTGGAAGATTTTCTCATATTATAAGAACTGCTAATATTTGACCTGACCTATATATTTTGGAAATTATGCCGTAGCAATTAATAGTTCTAGAGGCTCTATTCAATTTTTTTTAATGTCAAATTGGAATAAATGTGTTTTTTTCCTTATCATGAAACCAACACGTTTATGAAGAAATTAGAATATACAACTAAGCATAACAAAGAAAATAAAAGCAATCGATAAGACTTCCTCCCCAGAATTAGGTCCTCTTAAAACCTTAGTGCATACTCTTCCATGCCCTTTGCTCTGTATGCATGTAGTAGGGTGACCAGCTGTCCCAATTTGATGACTGAGGAGTTTCCTGGGGCCTTCAGTTATCAAACTGATCAGTTCTGGGCAAAATGGGAGAGTTGGTTGTGTAGATGTATTTGTGCATGTGCGTGTGCGTACACACATGCGCACGCACACACACAAACATAAACATACACATGCATTAATAAATATTGTAAAACCATTTTTATTAGAAATGTCAAGTGCTGGGCCAGCCCCAGACTCTTTCCATGCATTCTCATGATTCCCAGTATTCAAGAGAGCATTTTTAAAGCTTAGAGAGGCATTTTTTCATTAGCGCGTGTCCTGTTATAGCCTGAGTCTGTTTCCTCATTGGGGCAGGGTGGTAGTCAGCCACGTCTATGTATTTTTTTCTATTTTGTCATTTCCTTTTTAATTTTAGTTCTGGTTTTCTACATACAGAAATTGTAAGATTTTATGTCAGTGCTATCATTTTCTCACTATAGGTAATGCTTAGAAAGTCTTTTTTCCATCCCAAGGCCATCTAAAGTCACTTAGAACTTTTACTAATACGCTTAAAATGTTTTTTCTAATGTTTTACTGAGATATAATTGATAAATAACATTGTATTAGTCCATGGTATGAAACATAATGATTTGACATATGTATATATCGCAAAATGTTTACCACAATTTAATTAACATCCGTCATGTCACATGGTTACAGTTTTTGTCTTACAATGAGAGCTTTTAAGACTACTCTCTTAGCAACTTTCAAAATGCAATACGGTATTGTTAACTATAGTTATCATGCTGTATATTACATCCCAAGACATTATCTTATAATTGTAAGTTTGTATCTTTTGACTGCCTTCACCCATTTCACCTCACCCCCTGCTTTAGGCAAACACCAATCTGTTCTCTGTATCTGTGCTCAGTTTGTGTTTTTAGATACCACATGTGAATGAAACAACACAGTATTTGTCTTTCTCTGTCTGACATATTTCACTTCGAAAAATGCCCTCAAGGTCCATCCATGTTGTCACAAAAGGCAGGATTTCCTTCTTTTTTACGGCTGAATAATATTTGTATATTTATGTATATATGTGTATATATATATGTATATTCAGCCGTAAAAAAGAAGGAAATTCATATATATATATATATATATATATATATCCGTATATATCACATTTTCTTTATCCATTCATACATCAATGGACACGTGAGTTGTTTCTATGTCTTGGCTATCGTGAATCATTCTGTGGTGAGCATGGGGACACAGATAACCTTTTGGAGACAGTTATTTAGTTTCCTTTGGATAAATACCCAGAAGTGGAATTGTTGGATCACATGGTAGTTTTATTTTTTATTTTTATTTTTTTTAATTTTTTGAGGAATCTCCATACTGTTTTCCATAGTGGCTGCACCAATTAACATTCCCGCTAACAGTGCACAAGGGTTCCCTTTTCTCTGTATCCTGGCCAGCACTTTTTCTCTTTTGTGATTTTGGTAATAACCATTCTAATAGGTGTGGTTGATATCTCATTGTGGTTTCGATTTGTATTTCCATGATGATTAACGATGTTGAGAACATTTTCACGTATCTATTGGCCACCTGTATGTCATCTTTGGAAAAATGTCTATTCAGATCCTCTGCCCATAGTTTAATCAGATTGTTTTGTTTTTTTGGCTTTTTTGCTATTGAATTGTATGAGTTTTTATATATTTTGGCTGTTAGCCCCCATCAGACATACGATTAGCAAGTATTTTCTCCCAGTGCATAGGCCATAGACTGCCTCTTCATTTTGTTGATGGTTTCCTTGGCTGTGCAGAAACTTTTTACTTTGATGTAATCCCACTTGTTTATTTTTGGGTTTTCCTTTGTTTTTCATGTCAAATCCAGAAAAATCATTGCCAAGACCAATGTCAAGGAGTTTTCTTCTAGGAGCTTTATGATTTCATATCTTCTGTTAAGTCTTCAATCCATTTTGAATTGATGTTTGTGTGCAGTGTAAGATAGTGATCCAGTTTCGTTCTTTTGCATGTGACTGTCCAGTATTCCCAGTATAATTTCTTGAAGAGACTCTCCTTTACCCCCCCTGCCTTATATATTCTTAGCTCCTTTGTTGTAAATTAATTGACCACGTACATATGAGTTTACTTCTGGGCTCTCTTTTCTGTTTCATTGGTCTATGTGTCTGTTTTTTATGCCAATACCATACTGTTTTGATTGCTATACCTTTGTAACATAGTTGGAAATCAGGAAGCAGTATGCCTCCTGCTATGTTCTTTTTCAAGGTTACTGCAGCTATTGAGGGTCTTTGTGGTTCCATACAAATTTTAGGATTGTTTGTTCTGTTTCTGTTAAAAATCCCTTTGGAATTTTGGTAGGGATTTCATTGACTCCATAGATTGCTTTGGGTAGTGTGGACATTTTAACAATTTAATTCTTCCAATCCATGAACGGTTATTTGTGTCTTCTTTCATCAGTGTTGTATATTTTCCATGTATAGGTCTTTACCTCCTTTGTTAAATTTGTTTTTAGATATTTTATTATTTTGATGCAATTAAAATAGAATTTTTCCTCCTAATTTCTCTTTCTGATAGTTTGTTGTTACTGTATAGAAACCCAACAGATTTTGTAATTTGATATTGTAACCTGCAGCTTTGCCGAATTCTTTTATTAGTTCTAACAATTTTTAGTGCAGTCTTTAGGTCTTCTATATAAAATATATCATGTCATCTACAAATAGAGACAGTTTTACCTCTTCCTTTCCAATGTGGATACCTTTTATTTCTTTTTCTTACCTAATTGCTCTGGTTAGGACTTCCAGTACCATGTTGAATAAAAGTGTCAAGAGTGGGTATCCTTATTCCTAACCTTTTAGGAAACACTTTCAATTTTCTACTGTTGAGTATG
Organism: Leucopleurus acutus; assembly: GCF_964270905.1. NCBI lineage: Eukaryota > Metazoa > Chordata > Mammalia > Artiodactyla > Delphinidae > Leucopleurus > Leucopleurus acutus. The sequence goes on from NC_139142.1 coordinate 197,513,879, forward strand.
ATGTTGACTGTGGACTTGTCATATATGGCTTTTTTTATGTTGAGAAACATTCTCTCTGTACTCATTTTGTTGAGAGTTTTTATCATGAATGGATGTTGAATTTGTCAGATGCTTTTTCTGCATTTATTGAGATGATCAAATAACTTTTGATCCTTCATTTTGTTAAAGTGATGCATCACATTGATTTGCAGATATTTAAGCATCCTTGTATCCCAGGGATAAATCCCATTTTATCATGGTGTATGATTCTTTTAATGTATTGTTGAATGCAATTTGTTACTGTTTTGTTGAGGATTTTTACATCTATGTTCATCAGGGGTATTTGCCTGTAATTTTCTTTATCTTGTAATGTCCTTGTCTGGTTTTGATAGCAGGCTAACAATGGCCTTATAAAATCATTTTGGAAGCGTTCCCTCCTCTTCTGTTTTTTGGAAGATTGAGAACGATTAGTTAATTGTTCTCTAAATGTTTGATAAAATTCATCAATGAAGCTGGTGATCATGGACTTCTGTTTGTTGGGAGAGTGTTGTTTACTGATTCAATCTTGTTACTAATAATCATTCTCTTGAGATTTTCTGTTTCTTTTTGATTGAGTCTTGGTAGCTTGTATGTTTCCAGGAATTTTTCCATTTCTTCTAGGTTGTCCAGTATGTTGGTATAATTGTTCATAGTCTCTTATTCTTTTTTTTAAATTTAATTTTATTTATTTATTTTTTTTGCTGCATTGGGTCTTCATTGATGTGTGCAGGCTTTCTCTAGTTGTGGCGAGCAGGGGCAACTCTTTGTTGCGGTGCATGGAGTTCTCATTTCAGTGGCTTCTCTTGTTGTGGAGCATGTGCTCTAGGTGTGTGGGCTTCAGTAATTGTGGCATGTGGGCTCAGTAGTTGTGGCTCATGGGCTCTAGAGCACAGGCTCAGTAGTTGTGGTGCACGGACTTAGTTGCTCTGCAGCATGTGGGATCTTCCCGGACCAGGGCTTGAACCCATGTCCCATGCATTGGCAGGCGGATTCTTAACCACTGCATCACCAGGGAAGCCCCAGTCTCTTATTCTTTTTTGTAGTTCTAAGGTATCAGTTTTAATGTTTCCTCCTTCAATACTGATTTTGAATCCTCTCTTTTTTCCTTGGTGAGTTTAGCTAAAGGTTTGTCAATTTTATTCATCTTTTCAAAGAACCAACTCAATTTCATGTCTTCTGTTGCCTTTTTAGTGTCTGTTTCATGTATTTCTGCTCTGATCTCATTATTTCCTTCCTACTACTAAATTTAGATTTAGTTTCTTCTTTTCCTAGTTCCTTGAGCTGTAAAGTTAGGTTGTTTGAGATTCTTCTTGTTTCTTAATGTGGCCATTTATCATTATTTAATTCCCGCTTAGAACTTCTTTTGTTGTATCCCATAAGTGTTGATACATTGTATTTACATTTTCATTTGTCTCTCTTGTGGTAATTTACTTCTAGTTTCATACCATTGTGGTCAGAAAAGATGCTTGATATGATTTCAGTCTTAAATTTATTGTCTGTTTTTATAGTCTGACATATGATTTATTCTGGATTATGTTCCATGTGTGCTTGAGAATAATGTGTTCTGTTGCTTTTGGATGGAATGTTCTATTAAGTGTCTTGTAATTCCATCCAGTCTAGCATGTAGTTTCAGCCCAGTGTTTCCTTATTGATTTTTTTTTTTGTCTGGATGATCTAACCATTGTTGAAAGTGGGAGTATTGCAGTCCACAACTATTATTGTATTGCTGTCTATTTCTCCCTTCAGGTTTGTTAATATTTGCATTAGATATTTAGCTGTTCCTATGTTGGTTGCATAAATATTTACAAATGTTATATCCTTTTGTTGAATTTGTTACCAAGGTCAGGTTTAGCTGCTTGCCACTTGAAAGCCAGTACTTGAGAGGCAAGTGTTAGGTGAAAAAGAAAGGTTGCTTTATTCAGGAGACCAACAACCTGGAGAGCAGGCAGACTCGTGTCCAAGAACCTACTCTAAAGATTCTGCTTTACCATGAAAGTTTTTAAAGGGAGAAAGGGGAAGTTAATCACAGTTGGTCATTTGGGAAAGGGGGTCAGAGTCTTCATTATCTTCTACTGTGTGCAGACTTTCTTCTGATTGGTTGGTGGTGAGGTAACAGGGCAGTGTTCCAGGAATCTTGTACTCAGCCTGAAGTTACCATCCTCCCTCTGGGTGGGGGCCTTAGTTCCTGCAGCAGAAACTCAAGATATTGAGTTCATATTGAGTACATATATATTCCTTGAGGAGGAGCCACAACCCTGCAGTATTGTTCTTGGCCGCTCCTCCTTTGTTTCTGCATTCTCTCCCTTCCCTGATTAGCCACTGTTTGAACCTGCCAAGGAGGCTGAATGAAGCCTCGTTCCTACAAACAAGAAATGGGGGACATGGAAAGGATTTGTACCTAGAAGGGCCCCACAGAGTCCTGTTCAGTTTCAAATTGACCCTTCTATCACTATATAATGACCTTTGTTTCTTATTACAGTTTGTGTTGAAGTAGAAGTACAGGTACCCCAGCTTGCTTTTGATTTCCATTTGCGTGGAGTATGTTTTTCCATCCCTTCAATTTCAGCCTGTGTGTGTCTTTAAAGCTGAAGTGCATCTCTTATAGGCCACATATAGTTGGGTTTTGTTTTTCATTGATTCAGCACCCCCCACCCCATCTCTTTGGATTGGAGAACTTAGTCCATTTACATTTAAAGTAATGATTGATAGGTATGGATTTAATCTTGCCATTTTGTAATTGTTCTCTCACTGTTTTGTAAGTTCTTTGTTCCTTTCTTCTCTTACTCTCTTCCTTTGTGATTTAATGATTTCTATAGTGGTATGCTTAGATTCCTTCCTCTTTATCCTTTGTGTATTTACTATAGGTTTTTGCTTTATGTTACCATGAAGCTGATATAAAACATCTTATATTTACAACAGTCTAGTTTAAGCTGATGACAACTTAGAATGCATACTAAAGCTCGACATTTTGAAATGCTCCCCTTTGCTGTTTTGATGTCACAATTTACATTTTTTTATCTTGTTTATACTTTAGCAAATTATGTAGTTATAGTTATTTTTAATACTTCTGTCTTTTAACTTTCATGCTAGATTTATATGTGATTTACCCACCATGATGACAACATTAGAGTATTCTGAATTTATATTTACCTTTACCACTGCAATTTGTTCTTTCATATGTTTTCCTGTTACTAATTAGTACCCTTTTGTTTTAGCTTAAAGAAGCCCCTTTAACTTTTATTTTTTTGGGTATGGCCAGTCCTAGTGGTCATGAACTTCTTCAGTTTTTCTGGTCTGGAAAGCTCTTTATCTCTCCTTAAATTCTGAAGAACAACTTTTCCAGGTAGAATATTCTTGGTTGGCAGTTTTTTCTTCTTTCAGCACTTAGAGTGTATAGTGCTATTCCCTTTGGCTTGCAAAATTTCTTCTGAAAAATTTGCTTATGGTCTTACAGGGGTTCTCTTGTGCATAATGTTGTTTTTCTCTTGCTGCTTTAAAAATTCTCTCCCTGTCTTTAACTTATAAATTATAATGTGTTTTCTTGTGTGTCTTGTTGAATTCATCCTTTTTGGAATGTTTTGAGCTTCTTAGATCTGTATGTCTGTTTCTTTCCCCAAGTTAGGGAAGTTTTCAGCCATTATTTCTTCAGGTAAGCCTTCTGCCTTCCCTTCTCGTTCTGTGACTCCTGTAGTGAATATTCACCCACTTGTTGTTCCATAAGTCCCTTAATCTATCTTCACATTTTAAAAAAAATTAATTAATTTGGCTGCACCAGATCTTCGTTGTGGCACATGGGGTCTTCGTTGTGGCATGTGGGATGTTCGTTGTAGCATGCAGGATCTTTAGTTGTGGCATGTGGGCTCTTAGTTTCGGCATGCATTTGGGATCTAGTTCCCTGACTAGGGATTGAACGCAGGCACCCTGCATTGGGAGCACTGAGTCTTAACCACTGGACCACCAGTGAAGTCCCAATCTTTTAATTCTTTTTTTTTTTTTTTTTTCCTCCTCCAGTCGAGTGATTTCCACTGCCCTGTCTTTGAGTTTGCTGATCTTTCTTCTACTTCATTTTTTCTGCTGTTGAACCCCTCAATTAACATTTTCAGTTCAGTTTTTATATTTTTCAGCATCATGATTTCTGTTTGATACTTTCTTCTATTTTCTCTCTTTGTTGAAATTTTTACTCTGTTCATAAATTATTCTCCTGAGTTCAGTGAGCATCCTTATGGCTATTATTTTGAACTCTTTATCAGGTAAGTCATTTATCTCCATTAAGGTGTGTTGATTGAGTCCTTTTGCTTTCGTTTGGAAAATATTCTTCCGTTTCGTGATTTTCCTTGACTCTCTGTGTGGTTTCCATGCATTAAATAAAATACTCACCACTCCCAGTCTTAAGGGCATGGTCTCCTGTAGGAGGTTAACCTATCATTCGGAACTGCCCTAGCTCTGGGTTGTTTCTCTAACCTTTGTGGTTGTCCAAGTGACTTCTTTGTTCTTAGTGGCTCCTAGTAGTTGAGGGTGTGCCAAGACCTTTTAGTATCCCAAAGAGGGAGGATCTTAGCACCTAGATGCAGGCTGATTGGAAGCTGGACCCTAGGCAGCAGCTTTTAAAGTATGCAAATAGGGGCTTCCTTAGTGGCGCAGTGGTTGGGAATCCGCCTGCCGGTGCAGGGGACATGGGTTCAAGCCCTGGTCCAGGAGGATCCCACATGCTGTGGAGCAACTAAGCCCCGTGCACCACGGCTGCTGAGCCTGCACTCTGGAGCCCACGAGCCACAGCTGCTGAGCCCACTGCAATGGGAGGACCACTCGCTGCAGCTGGAGAAGGCCTGTGTGCAGCAACGAGGACCCAACGCAGCCAAAAATAAATAAATAAATTTTAAAAAATTCTTTAAAAAAAATAAAATAAAGCATGCAAATAGACTTCTTTCAGGGAAAGACTGGGAGATGGGCATTTCCATCTGCTCCCTTGGAGCTCTGGGGAATAGTCAGTTAAGAACTGTTTCTTTGTTGTAATCCTATGGGACTGGTAAAGTAACCTCTGTTGACCACCTAAGCCAGGAGATCAAGGGCTGTGTCTCTTGGGTGGCCACTGCACAAATTCCTTTCACGGAGGTATTGGCAACCTAGAGCAGGGCAGAGAGAGGGAGCGTGTAGCTGGTTCCCACTGGCCTCTTCGTTCTCTGAAGAAGATTGCTGTCAGCCCCTAGATTTGTGTGAAATTAGGAGTCTACCCCTCAGGCTGAAGCTTTTAGGATAAGCAAATAGGCCTCTTTCATAACAAGACTGGGAGATGGGTGTTCCATTCTGCAGCTTTTGTGCTGGGCCCTGGGGTGAGAGCCACTATGAGCCCTCATGAGCCCATATATTTGCTACATACCCTGGTGGGTCTTGTTGACTCAAGCTCCACTGGCTTTCAGAGCTATAGGTGTTTTGGGGGCCCATCCCTCAGGTGAAAGTCTTAAAAGTTGAGGCACTAGATGTTGGGTACACCCCCTTCACTACTCGTGGAGAACCAGGGAGCCGTGAATTCCCTCCCAGTTGTATGTTGCTATGCCAGGGGGTGGGTTTATGGTGAGATTGTGTCTCATCCTCTCCTACCTATTTTGATGTTGTATTTTTCTCATTTGCCCTCTTGTGTAGGTGACCCTCAGCTACTTTCTGGATTTCTTTCAGAGGGAATTGTTTCGTATATAGCTGTAGAAACATTGTATCCATGGGAGGAGGTAAATTCAGGCTCCTACGTTGCCATCTTGTACTGGAATCCTTACTATACTCTTATGATATCAAATCTTTTTGGAATATATTTTATTGCAGGGTGTGAGGTAGGGATCTAACTAATTTTTTTCCCTCAAATGGATACATGTTGACACACAATTAAATCAACCATCCTTTTCCCTTTGGCTTGAAACACTACATATAAAACGTGTGCGTGCACACACACACACACACAAGCTCATTTCTGGATCTTCTGCTTTATTCATCTCTCTATCTGTGCCTGAGTCTGTATTGAGCTATGTTAGTTATTGTAGTTCTATTATGAAGACAGATGAGCAGAAGTGTGAATTAATCCTAACCCTGATTTAGGAACTGTGATAGTAAGTTTGGACTAAAGATAACAATTGAGCCATGAAAGATTTATTCCATCTCAACTGTGGTTTGTTGAGTTCAGTGAGAGGAACACTGTGTATTTCAAAGTCATGCGCTGATGTTTTGCAGTTCCTATAGAGACAGGCTGTGAAGTGCGACAGTGGATTTTACCTTGTAAAGTTCTTAATAGCTCTCACAGACAACTTTCAGCCTCATGTCAGTTTTATTGTTACACAGCCCAACATAACATAACGTCTGAACTTCTGGTGTTCTCTCACATTGAGAGTACTGAGATACTTTAATGTTTTTTTTTTTTAAATTTTACTAGGTTCCATGTATTTTGTGGCTAAACAAGTTTGAAAAGATGGTGAGGACAGGACAGCAATAACAAAACTGTAGAAAAGAAATAGCTGCAATTGTAAGGGTATCACCCAATCTGGAATTGTGGTCCCATTCTCAAGTGGCTCAGTGGAGTAATCCAAGTTTTCCTTTTTATTCTTAGTGATGATATTAACAATAATTAAAGATAAAAATATTAGTATCACTACTTAATTGCAGTGATAAATGATTCTCCTTGCTGAGTGGTGCTGTTAGATGCCTTGAACTGGTTTTGTCTGTTTGCTCAGTAAGTGTAATTTAAGCTATTTCACACTTGTTTAAACCACTGAGGAAAAAGATAAGTAATTTCTCTTTTTTTCTATAATTTCTCGGTGGCAACAAATTGATGTCTTACCAAAAACATGCTTGGCCTGTTTGCAGTTTGCTTTGGCTGTAAACTAATGATAAATGTAGTTTGGAAAGGTTTATCAGGTTTTAATATACATGACTGTTGTTTTGTGGTCAAGTCCTTGAAAACGTGTAGAGTTTTTTGTTTTTCCTTTCAGTTGCAGTGTTGTAGTGTTCAAGGAAAGGCATCCAAAAATAGTCAACTGAAAGGCAAAGGTTTTCTAAAACTCAGGCTTTGTTGGAGTTTATAATCAACTCCATACACTCTAAAAACTTAATTTAGTTCATAAAGTTTGCATGAAGCAAATGAGCTTTAAATGTTAACAGAAAGTGAAAGGTATGAAACATACATCAGGTTGGTCAGTCAGTGCAGTATAATCAAAGGGGCAGAACTTCTGTAATTAATAAAATAGTGCAATATGCCATTTGTTCTAAAATTATGTGTCAGAACTCTACTAGGAGACTTCTGTAGGCTGAACGTTTGTGGTCCCCCCAAATTCATACGTTGAAACCTAGTCCCCAACATTTGGAGGTGGGGGGCTTTGGGGTGATTAGGCCATGAGGGTCGAGCCATCATGAAAGGGATTAGTGCTTTTATTAAAGAGACCTCAGAGATCTCCCGTGACCTTTCTACCATGTGAGGAAAAAGTCTCTCTATGAACCTGGAAGTGGGTTCTCACCAGATGCTGAATCTGCCAACACCTTGATCTTAGACTTCCAGCCTCTGGAACTGTGAGAAATAAATTTCTGTTGTTTGTAAGTCCCCCAATCTATGGTATTTTGCTATAGCGGCCTGAGCAAAGACAGAGACATTCCAAGAACCTCGGTGTCTTTTCAATTGTTTTTCACGTGAACCTTGAAAAATTTGGAATTTTCTTCTCTTAGCTCTTGCATTAATTCACCCAACAAATGTTTTGTGCCCGGGGTGTGCCAGACACTCGGTGGACAGACACAGCTGGAGAAGATAAAAGTCCTTGCCCTCATGAGGCTTTCACTCTAGAGAGGAAAGACAATAAAATAATAAACCCGTAAGGACATAATAAACCAAATAGTAGAATATCCTACAGAAGAACAATAACACAAGTTAAGGGCGATAGCCAAGGCCTGGCCGATGGTTGGCAGGGGGACTATTTTCTTTAGAGGGGACAGGGAGGGCCTCGCCAGTAAGACAGCATGGTGTGAACATCTGGGTGAAATGAGGGAGCGAGCCATGGGGGTGTCCTGGAGAAAAGGATTCCAGGCAGAAAGTGCGAGAAGCACACAGGTCACGTCCAGTGGATTCTGCAGCACAGGGAGGTGGTGTGGATGTGATCTCGGAGAGACAGCAGTGAGCAGTCCTGAAGAGAGGTCTTAGTTCCCTGTAAGGAATTGGACCTGGGTATCCTGGATGAAAACCAGGAATCCTAGCCACGAGTCCACCGAGAATATTTCAAGGAGGCAAAAACTGTAAAAAACAGATACAAAGTTTATTATTAGAGACACAGCACAAGTGGGGAGAGCACACAGAGAAGCAGTTTATTTAAGTCAGAAGCAAGGCAGAAGTACACACCCAGAGAGAAAGGGTGTGGGTGTCCTCCATAATGAGGAGCTCCGTAACCAGGTGATTTGAATCACTTCCATAGGACAGTCCTTCCCGGTCTTTGTTTACCTTTGGCCAATTATCTGGTTTCTTTTTGCACACCTGCCCTGCCCTAGGGCCCTCCCCAACATGCGTGCGCAACCTTTTGCTAAGATGGATCCCACCGCAGAAGCCTATGGGGGTGTGTCCACTGATTATGGGGTGGCGCCCCTCCCTTTGTGACCCCCAAGGAGCCTTCCTGTGCATGTGCAGCTGGGGAGGTTTCCTTGACCCCAGGAGTGGTCATCTCATCTCTTGACTCCAGCAGAGCTCAGCTCCTGCCACTGGCTCTGTCCCTGGAGTGTCTGGGTGAGAATAGAGCTTCAGTGTCACTCCACTTGGCAAGTACCAGCTGCCCCGCCCAGGGGCCCATCTACCTCCTACCTGAGATGGAGTTCAGGGGGAGAGGGCCAGGCAGCGAGGTGAGACTGACGGGGAGGAGGTGAGACGGGGCTACAAAATATGGGGTCTTTTAGGCCGTGTAAGGATGTTGGTTTGCTCTCAGTGAGCTGGGAAGTCTTTGGGGGATTTTGAGTGGAGACCGGACCTTGGACTCTGGCTTGAATAGGATTCCTCAGCTCCTTTATTGAGAACAGATCTTAAGGAGTCAAGGTGGGGGACACAGAGGTCTAATTAGGAGGCTAGTGCAATAATCTAAGAAGAAGATCATGTAGATGGGGAGAAGTGATTAGCTCCTGGATGTATTTTGAAGGTACAGCCAACAGTTATGCTCATGGACCAGGTGAGGGATGTGAGGGAAGGAGAGGAATGAAGACAGCACGGTGGTTTTTCACCTGGGCAACTGGAAGAATGGAGTCGAGCTAACAAAAAGCAATGGCCGTGCTTATCTCACTGATGGGTATGGCTGTGGTTCTGGGTCTCTCTGCATTTACTTCAGGCCACACCACTCTACTGATTCCTTTTTTTTTAAAATTAATAACCTCAAAAGGATAGTCTGAGGTTCACAGGAAAATTGAACGGAAAGTATAGAGATTTCCTTTATACCACGTTGACGCATCATCATCGCCCCAAGTCTGTAGCTAATGTTAGGGTTCCCTGGTGTTGTACATTCTGTGGGTCTTGACAAATGTATGAAGACACATATCCCCCCCTTGTAGTATCCTACAGAATCGTTTCACTGCCCTAAAAATCCCCTGTGCTCCGCCTGTTCATCCCTTCCCCACTCCTAATGCCTGGCAACCACTGATCTGTATATTGTCTCCATAGTTTTACCTTTTCCAGAGTGTCATATAGTTTGAATCATACAGTATGTAGCTCTTTCAGATTGGTTTTCTTACACTTAGCAATATGCATTTAAGGATTGTCCATGCCTTTTCATGGCTTGACAGCTCCTTTCTTTTTAGTGCTGAATAACGTTCTATCATCTGGATGTCCCACAATTTAGTCATCCATTTGCTTCCGAGTTTTGGCAATTATGAATGAAGCTGCTGTAAACATCCATGTGCAGGTTTGTGTGTGGACATACATTTTTGACTTCTTCGTATAATACCAAGGAGTGCAATTGCTGGATCGTATGGTAAGAGTGTGCTTAGCTTTGTAAGAAACCGCTAAAGTGTCTTCCAAAGTAACTGCACCATTTTGCATTCCCACTCATAATAAATGAGAGTTCCTGTTGCTGTGCCCCTAACCGACATTCAGTGCTGTCGGTGTTTTGGATTTTGGCCGTTCTAGTAGATGTGTAGTGGCATTTCGTTGTTTCAACTGATTCTATTTTTAATGGTTGCTAAGAATTCCTTTTTAAAAATAGGTTGGCCCTTTCCAAGACCTCATCCTCCTGCATCACTAAGGCCTTTGGAGCTTCATCTCAGATTAGACAAACCAACAAACAAGGCCATTGCTAGTAGACAAAGTCACCCAGACACTGTGTTTATGCCACTTCAGTCCACTTGGTGCTCTCACTATTCTGGTCATTTGTCTCTGGGAATAGCCCTCTGACTCTGCTTCATCATGCTAGCTTCTTGGAAGTAGCATATCTTTTTTGGTAGGTTCCAGTCCTTTTCTGTTGATCATTGTTCAGCAGTTAGTTCTGATTTTGGTGTTTTTGTGGGAGGAGGTGAGCTCAGATCCTTCTACCCCACTATCCTCGCCCCAAAGCCATGCTGCTAGTTTCTAAATAAGAATATTCCCTTTGTCATGACTTGCTGTTCCCACTTTATGCTTAGTCTAATAGAATATATGAACATTGCAACCATCAGACTTAGGCTAAGAAGTCTCAATTTTACATCTCCAGTCCTAACTTTTCACCTAAATTCTAGCCCTGTATTTCTAGGTACCTAGAGAATGCCCCCATCCTGAATATCTTACAATTCTTTCTTTTGCTGTCTCTCAAATTATCTGTGTGTGTCTGTCTCTACTTCCCTCTCAGTGTCTCTCACGGTGTCTCTCTCTGGGATCTGCAGGTGTGAGTCTTGCAATGATTACTGTCTGTTCCTCACACCCTACCTTGAATCCATCAGCAAGTCTTGCATCAAAATGTATCCATGACAGGTTATCAATATGTGTCAGCACCTCTCCTGCTAGCACCCTAATCCAGACCAAAATCTCTTCCCTGGAGCCCTTCAGTAGCTTCCAAACTGGTCTCTCACCTCCACTTTTACTCCTTAATAATACATCCGCCATAGAGCAGCCAGAGCAATTTTTTTCCCCCAGTTTTATTTAGATGTAATTGACATGTAACATCATTAAGTAAATGTGTGCAGCATATTGATTTAGTACACTTATGTACTGCAACACAAGTGATTTTAAAAATCAGATCCTATTACTTTCTTGTTTAATATTCTTTGGTGGTGCCCCATTGCTATCAGAAAAAAATCCAACCTTCCCACCATTACTTAAAGCCTCTATATTATCTGACCTCTGCCTCCCTTCCCCCAACCAGTGTCTTACCTTGCCTCTTTCATTTCCAGCTTTCAAATATGCAAACTAGTTCCCACCTCAGGGCCTTTGCCCTTGCTGTTCCCTCTGCCTGGAACGCCTTCCCCAAATGCTCCCTTCCCTAGCTCATTTCCACCATTCACGTCTCGTCTCGTATTTCCCCTGACTTCTCGAAGTAATGTGGTTACCACGCTCCCCTATGAGTCCCATTCACTCTCTCTCCCATTTCCTAGTTTTATTTTCTTCGTGTCATTTATAAATTGTTATCCGAAATTATTTGCTTACATGTTTGCAGTCTGTTGCTCTCCAGTAGAATGTAAGCTCCCTGAGGACAGGGTCCTTGTCTTATTCCCCACTGGAGCCTAGAGCTTAGAACAGTGTCTGCATAGTGAGAGCTCAAAATATATCTGTAGAATGAATGAATGTATTTGAAACTCAACCCCCCACCCATGCCAATAAGTCATCATCCTATTTTTTCCATCCAATTCCAAATGATTTTGTTTCTCAAATTCCATTTTTTTCAGTTCCCTAAATCAATATCTTGGCGTCATCTTTATTTCCTCCCTCTTTGTGTACCCTGTATCCAATACAGCCCTCAAAGCAAGTCCTTTTGGTCTTTCCTTCCTGTGATTTTTCAGATTCCTTCTTCCCTTCCCTAGTCATGGCCCACATCATGGATCTATTTTTCCTTCTTTAGTCTTTCTATATTTTCCTAACGTTCTGGAGGGCGATGCCAGACTGATGTTGCTAAACACTTGTTTTCAAATTTTGTGCCCAAATCGGGTACGTTCCCTTCTGGAATTGGAGGCAAGTACAAAAACGCTGCTCTGTATAACTGAGGCTAAGTAGGAAGCATCAAGAAGTGATGTGATTGGCTCTTGGAGTGAGGTATGTGTGAGATATTACGTGTGTATTTTGCCGTTGATACCGGTATCCTTGAATTTCATCCAGAAACCATCAATTTAACTTTAAAATAGCAGAAGCTTTGTCCTTGGTAATCTGGTGGTATTTATGTTTGAAATAAGAATTGCATACATCCATACCAAGTCTTTAAAGAAGAAATTTAGAGAATGAAATCTGGTTTCTTGGTCTAGCAGTGTCCAGAGGGCTGATTGTTTTGATTCTGATGGCCAGTTCCACTGATTGAGATGAAATATTCTTAGACTTGGAGAATGATAACACACCAGGTATTTTCAGTTTGCTGAAAATGTCCTTTTGACAGTGCAGAATTTCCTTCTCACTGATTCTTTGTGCACCACATGAACTGCCATTTGGTCTCCCGTTGACCCTTCCACCACGAGGACCTGCTGCCCCTATGTGTTTCGTTCCAAGTTTTGATACAGATTTCCCAAGAAAACTGAATTGGCATGATCACTTATAAATCACACTCTCACAAAGTTGGTTTGTGTGAAATGAACTCCCAGATTAGTTCATACTTTATCACTTGGATACAGTGATGAATTTGAGATGTTGGATGTTCAATCTGTATTTGGTCCAGATACTCCCTCAGATGTTCCTTTGGCTTCCCACAATGACCCAGACACCCCAGTGCTCCCGTCCTGGTGTAGCTGCCTCCCTCACTGCCTCTGATCTTGGCCACGCGTCTAACGTTGACCAATGGAACATCAACGAATGAAACACGAGTGGAGGCTTGCTTGGCACTTACAATTGGAAACTTGCCCTCTCGGGACATTCCTTTTTAGAATCCAGCTTCTACTCTGTTCAGAAGGCCAAGCAGCTCTATGGAGAGGGCCACGCCGCAAAGAACTGAGAACCCTGGATGTAACCCCAGCTGAACTCCCAGCCATCAGCTGGCAACAATCTCAGCTCTGTAAGCAAGGCCATTTGGAACTTCCCACCACCCCAGTGTCCTAGACCCAACACAGAATTTTCCCATCTCAAAATACCTTTGGCATTTATACCCTAATTCCAGTTGCATATACTCCTTGACCTACAAGTAACAATAGTAGACATCATAGCAAACATTTTTGCAGCATTTGTTATGCACCAAGCATACAGACGACTGGTTTACTATTGTGTGGTCTCAATGCTGTGGTATTTTCCCCCCGAGTCACTGGTTTAAACCATAATTTGTCAAATCTCCTTTTCCTATCCTGTGACAAATTCTTGGCTAGAGTAGTTCATTCAACAAATGCTTACTGAGTTCCCACTGTGTGTTAAACACTGGTGATATAGCAGTGAACAAGACAAGCAAAAATCCTTGCTCTCATGGAGCCTACCTTATAGTGGAAAATATAGGTAATAAAATAAGTATCAGATTAGTTAGGTGGTTTACATATAATGCAAACAATTTTAAACAAGGTTATATTGTATGGCCTCTGTAGGTTGGCTGCTTCTCTGCTGCATGTCTCCTTCAAGGTCAAGGAGACATCCCTTCCTGGGACATGCTGGTCTGTGGCAGAGGGAAAAGAGAGCTGCCTCTTTTTTTTTTTTTTTTTTTTGCTGTACGCGGGCCTCTCACTGTTGTGCCCTCTCCCGTTGCGGAGCACAGGCTCCGGACGCGCAGGCTCAGCGGCCATGGCTCACGGGCCCAGCCGCCCTGCGGCATGTGGGATCTTGCCGGACCGGGGCACGAACCCGTGTCCCCTGCATCGGCAGGCGGACTCTCAACCACTGCGCCCCCAGGGAAGCCCGAGAGCTGCCTCTTAAAGCTTCTGCTCAGCAGTACCGTGCGTCAGTGCCTCTCATGTTTTATCAATACGTGAACAATCCTGACGGCGAGTGATTGGGAACATAGTCTCCACAACTAGCAAAATAGGTTAGATGTACACAAGGGCTGAGTTGAAAAATAAAGAGTAAAATGGGGAGGAGAGTGCTGGGGACCCGGAAAAGGAAATACATTTTAATAGCATGGTCAAGGGTGAACTTGTTCAGAAGGTGACATTTGAACAAAGATTTGAAGTGGGTAAGTGGGTGAGGTTTGGACTATCTGGGTAAAGAGAGTTTTGAGAAAAAGGAAAGCAGGTGGAAAGGCCCTGAGGCAGGAGCATGTGTGCTATCTTGAAGAACAGAAAACAGGCCAGTTGTGTCATTGTGGGAAAATTACAGGAAATAAGATCAGAGAGAAAATGGGGATGGGGTGGGTACAGATCATGTATGACTGTATCGGCAAGCATAAAGACTTCAGTTTTGATTCTGAATGAGAAGGGCAACCACTGGAGGGTTTTGAACAGGAGTGACGTGAACTGAATTGCATTTCAGTAGGATCTTCCTGTCTGCCGCATTAGAAACAGGCTGTAGTGGGGCAAGGTTGGAAGCCAGGCTACAAGTGGGGAGGCTTTTTGCAATAATCCAGGCAAACAAGAATGGTAGCTTGTACCAGAATGTGTGGTGTACCGGGGTGGTGGTGAGAAGTGGTTGAATTAATGACATATTTTAAAGGTAAAACTAACAGCCTCCTTTGATGGTTTGATTGGGGTGTAGAGAGAAAGAAAGGGAATTAAGGGTAACTTTGAAGAGTCCTTAACTTTCAGCTCACTTAGTCATTAAGTCAATCCAGCCCGAAGCTTCAATTTCAAATTCAATGTCAATATCACCTCCCTCTCTTCCGCACCCTCACTAGGCTAGTACCGATTTGAAGTGAGACTCGGACCTCTCAGATTGGGGAGTAGGGAAAGTATTTGGACTGATGCTCCAATGTGCGGAACGAGGATGGAGGAGAGAGAAAGGGATGGAGTTGGAAAGTTGTGCAGTCCCCTCTTGGCCGATGGTCACTCCTTTCCTGGCTACACTGACCCACTGATATGCTCATTTCAGTGGGTTCCCACATGATGCTCTCTCAAGGGTGTACATGGGTGAGTCCTTCAGACTGTACCGAGGAGCTCCCTTCGGTGCAGCTACCTGGTGTGTGAAGTACTAGTCCCTGGTGGCGCTGCTCTAGCCGGGCCACCTGGAGACACAGCTCCAGCACAACTACATCCCCTGGTGCCTCCAGCGTCCTCCTCCTTGATATCCCCATAGCTTCTGTCTGAGGAGGTGCCTCATTTTGCCAGCGCTCACCATCTCAGAAGTGTTTCTCTTGGTGCCTCGCTCATTTGGTTTCAGGGAGGGGAGACCCTGTCCCATCTATGCCCAAACTTGGTGTGAGGAGAGGATGCTATTTCACCATGAATGTTCCACTCCCACAGGGATGGACAACCAGAGAGCAACCTCTCTGTTCCTCTTCTTTCCCTTCTTATTTTCTTCTTTTTTTTTAATTGAGGTATAATTTTTTTTAAATAAAGTTGTCTTTTTTTTTTTTTTTTTTGGCTGTGTTGGGTCTTCGTTGCTGTGCGCGGGCTTCCTCTAGTTGCGGGGAGTGCGGGCTACTCTTCTTTGCAGTGCGTGGGCTTCTCACGGCGGTGGCTTCTCTTGTTGCGGAGCACGGGCTCTAGGCACGCAGGCTCAGTAGTTGTGGCTCACGGGCTCCAGAGCGCAGGCTCAGTAGTTGTGGTGCACGGGCTTAGTTGTTCCGCAGCATGTGGGATTGTCCCGGACCAGGGCTCGAACCTGTGTCCCCTGCATTGGCAGGAGGATTCTTAACCACTGTGCCACCAGGGAAGTGCCGAGGTATAAGTGACATGTGACATTATATTAGTTTCAGGTATACACATAATGATTCGGTATTTGTATATATTGCAAAATGATCACCACAAGAAGTCTAGTTAACGTCGGTTACCATACATAGATAATATATATTTTTCTTGTGATGAGAACTTTCAAGGTCTACTCTGTTAATACTTTCAAACATGCAATATAATATTATTAACTATAGTCACCATGCTGTAAATACATCCCCAAGACTTATGTATTTTATAACTGGAAGTTTGTACCTTTTAGAAAATTTTTAAAATTGAAGAATAGTTGATTTACAATGTTGTGTTAATTTCTGCTGTACAGCAAAGTGATTCAGTTATTTATATATATACATTATTTTTTATATATTCTTTCCCATTATGGTTTATCATAGGATATTGAATATAGTTCTCTGTGCTATACAGTAGGACCTGGTTGTTTATCCATTCTCTATATAAAAGCTTACATCTGCTGACCCCAACCTCCCACTCCACCCCTCCCCCTTGGCAACCACCAGTCTATGCTCTATATCCTTGATTCTGTTTCTGTTTTGTAGATAGGTTCATTTATGTCATATTTTAGATTCCACATATAAGTGATATCATATGGTATTAGGCTTTCTCTTTCTGACTTCACTTAGTGTGATGATCTCTAATTGCATCCCTGTTTCTGCAAATGGCATTATTTTCTTCTTTTTTATGGCTGAGTAGTATTCCATTGTATATATGTACCACATCTTCTTTATCTGGTCATCTGTCAATGGACATTTAAGTTGTTTCCATATCTTGGCTATTGTGAATAGTGCTGCTATGAACATAGAGGTGCATGTATCTTTTTGAATTACAGTTTTGTCTAGATATATGCCCAGGAGTGGGATTGCTGGATCATCTGGGATTTATATATTTAGTTTTCTGAGGAACCTCCATGCTGTTCTCCATAGTAACTGCACCTATTTACATTCCTACCAACAGTGTAAGGGGGTTCCCTTTTCTCCACATTTATTATTTGTAGACTTTTTGATGGTGGCCATTCTGACTGGTGTGAGGTGACATCTCATTTTAGTTTTCATTTGCCTTTCTCGAATAATTAGTGATGATGAGTATCATCATCACTAGGCATCATGATGATGCCTTTTCTCTACGTCCTCACCTACACTTGTTATTGCTTGTTTTTTTAATAATAAGCATTTTAACAGGTGTGAGGTAATGATTAGTGATCTTGAGCACTTTTTCATGTACCTGTTGGCCAACTGTATGTCCTCTTTGTAAAAATGTCTATTCAGATCTTCTGCCTCTTTTTAAAAAAAATCAGATTGTTTTTTTGCTGTTGTGTTATATGAGTTCTTTAATATATTTTGGATATTAACTCCTTACCAGATATATGATTTACAGATATTTTCTCCTATTCAGTAGGTTGCTTTTTAATCGTGTTGATGGTTTTCTTAGGTTCTGTACAGAACCTTTTAGTTTGATGTAGTCCCACTTTTTTGTTGTTGTTGTTGTTGCCTTTGCTTTTGATGTCAAACCCAAAAAAGTCATCGCCAGAACTGATGTCAAGGAGCTTACTGCCTATGTTTTCTTCTAGGAGTTTTACGGTTTCAGGTTTTATGTGCAAGTCTTTAATCCATGTTTTTAAAATTTATTTATTTATTTTTGTCTGTGTTGGGTCTTCGTTGCTGTGCGCAGACTTTCTCTAGTTGCAGCGAGCAGGGGCTACTCTTCGTTGCAGTGAGCGGGCTTCTCATTGCAGTGGCTTCTCTTGTTGTGGAGCATGGGCTCTAGGCACACGGGCTTCAGTAGTTGTGCCACACGGGCTCAGTACTTGTGGCTCGCAGGCTCTAGAGCACAGGCTCAGTAGTTGTGGCACATGGGCTTAGTTGCTCTGTGGCATGTGGGATCTTCCCGGACCAGGGCTTGAACCAGTGTCCCCTGCATTGACAGGTGGATTCTTAACCACTGCACCACCGAGGAAGTCTCTTTAATCCATTTTGAGTTAACGTTTGTTTATGGTGTAGCATAGTAGTCCAGTTTCATTCTTTTGAATGTGGCTGTCCAGATTTCCCAACACCATTTATTGAAGGGACTGTTCTTTCCCCGTTACATATTCTTGGCCTCTTTGCCATAATTAGTTGATCATATATATGTGGATTTATATCTAGGCTCTCAATTCTGTTCCATTGATCTATGTGTCTGTTTTTATGCAAATTCCATGCTGTTTTGATTACTATAGCTTTGTAATATAATTGGAAATCAAGAAGCATGAAGTCTCCAGCTTTGTTTTTTCTCAAGATTGCTTTGGCTATTTGGGGTCTTTTGTGGTTCCATATACATTTGAGGATTGTTTCTTCTATTTCTGTGAAAACTTCCATTGGAATTTTGATAGGAATTGCATGAAGTGTAGAGTGCGTTAGGTAGTATGAAGTGTTTAATGCTATTAATTCTTATAATTTGTGAGCCCAGAACATCTTTCCATTTATTTGTGTCTTGAATTTCTTTCTTTCTTAAAAAAAAAAAAATTGTTTATTTATTTATTTTTGGCTGTGTTGGGTCTTCATTGCTGCACACGGGCTTTCTCTAGTTGGGGTGAGCGGGGGCTACTCTCCGTTGCAGTGCACAGGCCTCTCACCACGGTGGCCTCTCCTGTTGTAGAGCACGGGCTCTAGGCATGCAGGCTCAGTAGTTGTGGCTCGTGGGCTGTAGAGTGCAGGATTAGTAGTTGTGGTGCATGGGCTTAGCTGCTCCATGGCATGTGGGATCTTCCTGGACCGGGGCTTGAACCCATGTCCCCTATGTTGGCAGGTGGTTCTTAATCACTGCACCACCAGGAAGTCCCTTTGAATTTCTTTCATCAGTGTCTTAAAGTTTTCAGTGTACGGGCCTTTCACCTGCTTGGTTAAATTTGTTCCTGGGTATTTTATTATTTCTTATTTCTGATGTGATTGTAAATGGGAATGTTTTCTTAATTTCTCTTTCTATAGTTTGTTATTAGCATATAGAAATGCAACATATTTTTGTATATTGATTTTTGTATCCTGCAACTGAATCTGTTTATTAGTTCTATCTGGGTTTTGGTGGAGTGTTTGGGCTTTCTCTGTATAATATCGTCCACAAACAGTGACAGTTTTACTACTTGCTTTATAATTTGGATGCCTTTTATTTCTTTTTCTTGCATAATTGCTCTAACTAGAACTTCCAACACTATGGTAAAGGAAAGTGGTGACAGTAGACATCCTTGTCTTGTTACTGATCTTAGAGGAAAAACGTGTAGTTCTCACTTGTTGAGTATGATGTTAGTTGAGGGCTTGTCATATATGGCCTTTATTATGTTGCGATACATTTCCTCTATACCTATTTTGTTGAGATTTTCCATGATAAAAAGATGTTGAATTTTATCAGATGCTTTTCTTGAATCTAGTGAAGTGATCATACGATTTTTACGCTTCATTTTGTTAATGTTTTATATCATATTGATTTTGAGGATGTTGACCCATTTTTGCATCCCTGGAATAAATCCCACTTGATTATGGTGTGTGATCCCTTTAATTATTATTGAATTCTGTTTGCTACTATTTTGTTGAGCATTTCAGCATCTGTGTTCATCAAAGATACTGGCCTGTCATTTTCTTTTTTTGTGATGTCCTTGTCTGGTTTTGGTATCAGAGTAATGCTGGCTTCTTAAAATGAATTTGGAGTGTTCCCTCCTCTACTATTTCTTGGAAGAGTGTGAGAAGGATTTATATCAATTCTTCTTTGAATATTTGGTAAAATTCAACAGTGAAGCCATCTGATCTTGGACTTTTGCTTTTGGGGAGGTTTTTATTACTGATTTAATCTCCTTACTAGTAATCAGTATGTTCAGATTTTCTGTTTCTTCTAGATTCAGTCTTGTATGTTTCTAGGAATGTATCCATTTCTTCTAGGTTGTGCAATTTGTTGGCATAAAATTGATCATAGTAGTCTCTTATGATCTTTTTTATTTCTGTTATGAGTTGTAACATCTCCTCTTTCATATCTGATTTTGAGTCGTCTCTCCTTTTTTACTTGGTGAGTCTAGCTGAAGGTTTGTCATATTTGTGTATTTTTTCAAAGAACCAGATCGTAGTTTCATTGATATATTTTATTGTCTTTTTAGTCTTTATTTCATTTATTTCCACTCTGATCTTTATTTCCTTCCTTCTACTAATTTTTGGCTTTGTTTTTTCTTCTTTTTCTAGTTCCTTGAGGTGTAAAGTTAGGTTGTTTATGTGAGATTTTCCTTCTTTCTTGATATATGCATTTATTGCTATGAACTTCCCTTTTAGAACTGCTTTTGGTGCACCTCACAGGTTTTGGTATGTGGTAATTCTGTTTTCATGATCTCAAGGCATTTTCTAGTTACCCTTTTGATTTTTCTTTGACCCATTCGTTTTTCAGTACCCTGTTGTTTAATACTCACATATTTGTGAATTTTCTGGTTTTCTTCTTGTAATTGATGCCTAGTTTCATAGCACTGTGGTAGGAAGCAATGCTTGATATGATTTCCATCTACTTAAATTTATCAACTCGTTTTGTACTTTAATATATGATCTATCCTGCTTTATGTTTCATGTGCCCTTGAGAAGAATGTTTACTCTGTTGTTTTTGGAGGGAATGTTAAGTCCATCTGGCATAACGAGTCATGTAAGGCCGATGATTCCTTATTGATTTTATGTCTGGATGATCTATCTCTCGACGTAAGTGACTTATAAATTCCCCTACTATTATTGTATTGCTGTTTATTTCTCCCTCTAGGTCTGTTAATTGCTGTATATAGTTAGGTGCTCCTCGGTTGGTGCATACATACTTACAACTGTTATATCTTCTTGCTGTTTGACCCCTTTATCATTATAGAATGCCCCCCTTTGTCTCGTATAAGAGTCCCTGTTATAGGATAGAAAGCCCAGAGATAAACCCACGCACATATGGTCACCGAATCTTTGATAAAGGAAGCAAGAATATACAATGGAGAAAAGACAGCCTCTTCAATAAGTGGTGCTGCGAAAACTGGACAGCTACATGTAAAAGAATGAAATTAGAACACTCCCTAACACCATACACAAAAATAAACTCAAAATGGATTAAAGACCTAAATGTAAGGCCAGACACTATCAAACTCTTAGAGGAAAACATAGGCAGAACACTCTATGACATAAATCACAGCAAGATCCTTTTTGACCTACCTCCTAGAAGAATGGAAATAAAAACAAAAATAAACAAATGGGACCTAATGAAACTTCAAAGCTTTTGCACAGCAAAGTAAACCATAAACAAGACGAAAAGACAACCCTCAGAATGGGAGAAAATATTTGCAAACGAAGCAACTGACAAAGGATTAATCTCCAAAATATACAAGTAGCTCATGCAGCTCAATATCAAAAAAACAAACAACCCAATCCAAAAATGGGCAGAAGATCTAAATAGACATTTCTGCAAAGAAGATACACAGATTGCCAACAAACCCATGAAAGGATGCTCAACATCACTAATCATTAGAGAAATGCAAATCAAAACTACAGTGAGGTATCACCTCACACCGGTCAGAATGGCCATCATCAAAACATCTACAAACAATAAATGCTGGAGAGGGTGTGGAGAAAAGGGAACCCTTTGCAGTGTTGGTGGGAATGTAAATTTCCCACCCACAGAGTCAAAATAGACTGGACTCAAAGTCTTGTGAGTCCCTGCTGTGCCACTTACTGCTGTAGGACCTTGAGCCTGAACCTCTGGGGTTTGCTTTCTCATCTGTGCAGTGGGGATAGAACATGACATCTACCAAGTACTGTCTACCTTTTGGGAAAGTCCCTCCTGCCTACTGTTTGAAAGTTTCCCCATCCTGGATGGGGCTGTCTGGTTTTGGCTCCTAAATCCCGGTTATGACACCTTTACCTTTTAAGAATATTGACCTGGGATGTTTGCATTCGGCCTTCTCCCACCTCCCTTCCTGCCAACTGTCACCCACTTTCCACAGCCTGCACCCAGACATCTAGGCACCAGACCTCTAATCCTCAGTACAAGAATCTACACCCAAGTCCCTGGTGCTTCCGCTCCAGAATTATTATATACCTCCTCTATGGCCAAACCAAAGCTACTATTCCCTCAAGGTTTGGCTCTGTATTAGGAGAGAGACAGAGCCCTTTCCACCTAAAGCCATCTTTCTTAGCCCAGTGCCTGAGGTTTTTACCTAATCTTGTAACCGACTCTATTTCAAATTTCATCAGTCCAGATTCATTTGGGTTACCCAGTATCCTCATTTATTGGCGTATGGGATCTGCAGATAATGTGTTACTTTAGTCCATATTCATCTCTTATCCTGGTTGTACTAGGCGTTACATTTACCGAGGACAGGGGGAGGAAAGTTTTAGAACACCAGCAGTTTAAGAGAAAAATCAAATCATGAAATTTCACTTCCTCAAATGAGTGAAGATTATAATGGATTGCAAATAGGTATTATATTGGATAACAATTCAACATACCACTCTGAAGTCTCAGCTGTGTTCCATAAACTGTTACTAGAATGACAGATACGAATAAGATCTGGTTGCTGCCTCTGAAAAGCTGAACACTTACTGCAGTGCTTTAATTTAACATCGTAAGTGGGCTCTCAAGCCCACTTCTGCTGAAAACTGCTGCCCCATCCCACAAAACGTTGAATTGTTTGAAAGCTTGAATATTTTAAATGTAGTTATATTTTTCTGTCTATTCCCATTTGATTTGTGTAGCATCTCCTTTATAAAGTTAGTATTTTTGGTTGATCAGGATCCTGACTCATTTGTTGGCAAGTGAGGAAGCTGATAATCAATAATAACAATTAGAATACCCACCACTGGGAGTTCCCTGGCGGTCCAGTGATTAGGACTCGGGGCTTTCACTACTGGGCCCAGGTTGAATCCCTGGTGAGGGAGCTAAGATACTGTAAGTCGCTGGGCATGGCCGGAAAAAAAAAAAAAAAAAAAACAGAATACCCACTGTTTATTTCCTTTGCACCAGAAAATTTATGCCTAATATTTAGTATTCTTACAACCCACTTCTCGGGTGAAGAAAATATAGAAACCAAGGAACTGATTTAAGGATTCATAGTGAGTGGTAGCACGTGTGTAAGAGGTCTACCCTGCCTTCAGAAACATCCATTATGTCATCTTCCGGCTCCAGCTTCTTGCAAGGAAATAATCTGTATTTCAGTTAGAATTTTGGAATTTTGCCGTGGGAAGAAAATGGTACTCACTTTCTAGGATTTGTAAAAGTGAGTAGATAAGAAGTGTGACAGAAAACAAATCAGACCACGCAAGAAATGTAGTAAATAAAGAGAAACTCCTTTTTCCAGAGCAATGTGATTTTGACATGGTGTACTTCCCCTATTAAATTTTAACAAGATTATATATGTGTTTATAGACAAAATGTTTTAATTTAACTCTACATGACAGCTGGAAATTGCTCACATTTGCTCTTTTGCTCAAAATATTTGTTTAGAATTAGTCAATTGATTTAATATGTAACATCAGTTAGTGTGAACAAGAAAAAAAGTGCAGTCGACAGGGAAGAAAATATTATTGTATAATGTGACCATTGTGTTGATAGAATGAGTTAGTGTTCTTCAGTAGAGACATTTCGTGTTAACTCTGATGTGGAACATACTGAAAACAATTGTACTGTCAATCTTATACTCAGATAAAAAAAAAAACCTTTGTAGCATAACAGGTTTTTTAAATTCATGCTTAGAAAATTAAGTCACATACCTTGGTATGATAAATACTGTGTTACATTACAGTGAGTCATGTAATGTATTTTCTTCTTATAGTTACAAATTCTGGGCTGGTATAGATTTGGCCATGTGGTGCAAGTGTCTCCCAGGTACATAAAGCAATTCCGTCATCTTCATAAGGAAGCGGTGGGAAGAAAAGAAAACGTTGATTTGATCATCTAGTATGATCAAAAGTTAGATATAAAGCTTTATATTTAAGATCTTATGTAGTACGTACAGTAATGCTTCCTAAGGTCTTGTGAATGAAAATGAGTATCACTTTCATCTCCATTTTACATATAAAATGCATATAAAGTATTTAAGTAAATTGCCCAAATCCACGCTGGGAGCAAATATTCAAAGTGAGACCGGGTTCCTCTTGTGTTTCACTGTACTGCGTGTGTAAAATCATCCCTATTTGCAGGTGTAGGTGACCTTGACTGTTCTCTGGGCTCAGTGCCACTGTGGTTTGCTGGCATTCAAGAGCAGTGTCACCAGAGATGGTTAAGCCTGCCTTGTGTCTCAGCCCTGCCATGTTCTGATTGTGTGATTATGGGCAGTAAGTTTGTCTCTAAACCTCAGGAACTACACCTATACAACAGGGAAACTTATACCATCGGGTTGTTGAAATGTCATAGCTGATTCAGAGACACTTTAAAAAATGGTTCCTGTAATTACAATTTAAAGACACTGAGAAAATGATACTGGACACATGGTAAGAACTAATGAAAACTTTACCCACAGTGTGACTCTTTCTCTTCTAATTGCCCTCTTTTTGTTTTTTTCCTGATTATTATCCATAATCTTTATTCGGGGGACTTAAGTGAAAATGTTTTCAGTCAACTATTATTGAGTGTACCTCACTTTGCGAGGCAGGTATAATGATTCCCATTTTATAGCAGAGGAATTAGGATTCAAACATTAAGTGGACTGGAGAGAGTCGATGAACGCTTTTGCTCAATGAATAAATGAGTAAAGTAAGTGACAGAGCCAGGATTTAAAGCCAGATTTTATAAGCTTAAGTCCAGTGTTCTTTCTGCTTTATCGTTTGTCTTCCTGGAAAGGATTGGGTGAGCCTAAGCCGTCAATGGTATCCTGTGCTATGTATTCAACAATTAATGCTTGATTTTGAAAGGAGAGAATTATGTTGGTTTCATTAGCCTTTATTTAATGATAGATAAAGGACGTGTGTACCTTTTGCTTAGCCTATAATTTATAGGCTATCCTTCAAATTATTCCCCTATCCTTCAAATTATTTTTAGATATAACTGACACATAACACTGGATTAGTTTTAGGTATACAACATAGTGATTCCATATATGTGTATATTGCAAAGCGATTACCACAATAAGTTAACATTAGTCACCATGCATAGTTATAAACTTTGTTGTTCTTGTGATAAATTTTACCTCTTAGCAACTTTCCAATATACAATACAGTATTATTAACTATAGTCATCATCCGGTATGTTACCTCATCAGGACTTACTTATCTATTAATGAGAAGTTTGTACCTTTTGACCCCATTCACCCATTTCACCCACTCCCTGCCTCTGGCAACCACCAATCTGTTCTCTGTATCTATGAGGTTTTTTTACCTCCAGATTCCGCTTATAAGGAAGATCATACAGTATTTGTCTTTCTCGGTGTCACTTATTTCACTTAGCATAATGTCCTCTAAGTTCATGCATGTTATTGCAGATGGCAAGATTTCCTTCCTTTTTACGGCGGGATAATATCCTTTTATGTATATACCACATTTAAACAATTCATTTATCTGTTAGTGCACACTTAGGTTGCTTCCCTGACTTGGCTTTTGTAAGTAATGGTGCAATAACATGGGAATGCAGATACCTTTTGAGAGAGGGATGAAATTTCCTTCGAATACATACCCAGAAGAAGAATTACTGGATCATAAGGTAGTTCTACTTTTAGTATTTTGTGGAACCTCCATACTGTTTTCCATAGTGGCTGTATCAATTTACATTCCCATCAACAGTGCCCAAGGGTTTCCTTTTGTCCATATCATCTGCAACATTTGCTGTTCGTTGTCTTTTGATAATAGCCATTCTAACAGGTGTGCGGTGATACCTCACTGTGGTTTTGATTTACATTTCCCTGATGATTAGTGATGTTGACCACCTTTTCATGTACCTGACGGTATTTGTATGTCTCTCGGAAAAATGTTTATTCAGATCCTCTGCCCATATTTTAATCAGACTTTTTTTAGGTGCATGCGATCTATGTCTGTCTATCTATCTATCTATAGATAGATATAGATTGAACCCTTATCAGATATA
Source organism: Leucopleurus acutus (assembly GCF_964270905.1). Lineage (NCBI taxonomy): Eukaryota > Metazoa > Chordata > Mammalia > Artiodactyla > Delphinidae > Leucopleurus > Leucopleurus acutus. The sequence continues at coordinate 197,539,853 of NC_139142.1, forward strand.
GAGTTTGCAAATATTTTCTCTCATTGCCTTTTCGTTTTGTTGATGGTTTCCTTTTCTGTACAGAAGCTTTTTAGTTTGATGTGGTCCCACCTTGTTTATTTTAGGTTTTGTTGCCCTTGCTTTTGCTGTCAAATCCAAAATATCATCACCAAGACTGATGTCAAGGAGCTTACCACCTATTTTCTTCTAGGAGTTTTACGGTTTCAGGTCTTACGTACAAGTCTTTAATCCATTTTTGAGTTAATTTTTGTGTCTGGTGTAACGTAGTGGTCCAGTTTCATTCTTTTGCATGTGAGCTGTCCAGTGTTCCCAGCACCTTTTACTGTCCTTTCCCCATTGTATATTCTTGGCCTCTTTGTTGTAATCAATTGACCATAGATATGTGTAGATTTGTTTCTGAGCTCTCTATTCTGTTCCATTGATCTGCGTATCTGTTTGTAAGCAAATACCGTATTGTTTTGATTACTATAGCTTTGTAATATAATCGGAAACCAGAAAGCATGAAGCCTCCAGCTTTGTTCTTAAGATTGCTTTGGCTATTTGGGGTCTTGTATGGTTCCATATACATTTGAGGATTGTTTCTTCTATTTCTGTGCAAACTTCCATTGGAATTTTGATAGGAATTACGTGAAGTATAGATTGCTTTGTGTAGTATGAAACGGTTAATGCTATTAATTGTTACAATTTGTTAGCCTAGAACATCTTTCCATTCATTTGTGTCCTCCATGTCTGTCATCAATGTCTTAAAGTTTTCAGTGTACAAGTCTTTCACCTCCTTGGTTAAATTTGTTCCTGGGTATTTTATTATTTCTGATGTGATTGTAAATGGGATTGTTTTCTTAATTTCTCTTTCTGTAGTTTATTAGTGTATAAAAATGCAACAGATTTTTGCATATCAATTTTGTATCCTGCAACTCTACTGAATTTATTACTTCTGTCCATTTTTTGGTGGAGTCTGTAGGGTTTTCTATATATATCATCTGCAAATAGTGACAGTTTTACTACTTCCTTTACAGTTTGGATGCCATTTATTTATTTATTTATTGTCTGATTGCTCTGGCTAGGACTTCCATTACCATGTTGAATAAAAGTGGCAAGAGTGGGTATTCTTGTCTTGTTCCTGATCTTAGAGGAAAAGATATTAGTTTTTTTTTTACCAATGAGTATGATAATAGCTGTGGGCTTGTCATGTATGGCCTTTATTATATTGAGGCATGTTGTTCCCTCCATACCCAGTTTGTTGAGAGTTTTTACCATAAATGTTTGTTGAATTTTGTCATTTACTTTTTCTGCCTCTATTGATTTTTGATTACTGTTTCAATCTCCCTGCTAGTAATGAGCCTGTTCAGATTTTCTCTCTCTTCATGATTCGATCCTGATAGGTTGTATCTTTCTAGGAATTTCCATTTCTTCTAGGTTATCCAATTTGTTGGCATACGGTTGTTCATAGCAGCCTCTTATGATTCTTTGTATTTCTCGGTACAGTTGTGTCTCCTCTTTCATTTCTGATTTTTTTTTTTTTAGTCATCAATTTTATACACATCAGTGTATACACGTCAATCCCAATCGCCCAATTCATCACACCCCCACCGCCACCCCCTGCTGCTTCCCCCCCGGTGTCCATACGTTTGTTTTCTACATCTGTGACTCAATTTCTACCCTGAAAACTGGTTCATCTGTACCATTTTTCTAGGTTCCACATATATGCATTAATATACAATATTTGTTTTTCTCTTTCTGACTTACTTCACTCTGTATGAGAGTCTCTAGATCTATCCACATCTCAACAAATGACCCAATTTCGTTCCTTTTTATGGCCGAGTAATATTCCATTGTATATATGTACCACAACTTCTTTATCCATTCATATGTCGATGGGCATTTAGGTTGCTTCCATGACCTGGCTATTGTAAACAGTGCTGCAATGAACATTGGGGTGCATGTGTCTTTTTGGTTTTCTCTGGGTATATGCCCAGTAGTGGGATTGCTGGATCATATGGTAATTCTATTTTTAGTTTTTTAAGGAACCTCCATACTGTTCTCCATAGTGGCTGTATCAGTTTACATTCCCACCAACGGTGCAAGAGGGTTCCCTTTTCTCCACGCCCTCTCCAGCATTTGTTGTTTGTAGATTTTATGATGAAGCCCATTCTAAACTGGTGTGAGGTGATATCTCATTGTAATTTTGATTTGCATTTCTCTAATAATTAGTGATGTTGAGCAGCTTTTCATGTGCTTCTTGGCCATCTGTATGTTTTCTTTGGAGAAATGTCTATTTAGGTCTTCTGCCCATTTTTGGATTGGGTTGTTTGTTCTTTTAATATTGAGCTGCACAAGCTGTTTATATATTTTGGAGATTAAGCCTTTGTCCATTGATTTGTTCGCAAATATTTTCTCCCATTCTGAGGGTTCTCTTTTTGTCTTGTTTATGTTTTCCTTTGCTTTTCAAAGGCTTTTAAGTTTCACTAGGTCCCATTTGTTTATTTTTGTTTTTATTTCCATTACTCTAGGAGGTGGATCAGAAAAGATCTTGCTGTGATTTATCTCAAAGAGTGTTCTTCCTATGTTTTCCTCTAAGAGTTTTATAATGTCTGGTCTTACATTTAGGTCTCTAATCCATTTTGAGTTTATTTTTGTGTATGGTGTTAGGGAGTGTTCTGATTTCATTCTTTTACATGTAGCTGTCCAGTTTTCCCAGCACCACTTATTGAAGAGTACGTCTTTTCTCCATTGTGTATCCTTGCCTCCTTTGTCATAGATTAGTTGACCATAGGTGCTGTTTTTGTGCCAGTACCGTACTGTCTTGATTACTGTAGCTTTGTAGTATAGTCTGAAGTCAGGGAGTCTGATTCCTCCAGCTCCATTTTTTTCCCTCAAGACTGCTTTGGCTATTCGGGGTCTTTTGTGTCTCCATACAGATTTTAAGATTTTTTGTTCTAGTTCTGTAAAAACTGCCATTGGTAATTTGATAAGGATTGCATTGAATCTGTAGATTGCTTTGGGTAGTATAGTCCTTTTCACAGTATTGATTCTTCCAATCCAAGAACATGGTATATCACTCCATCTGTTGGTATCATCTTTAATTTCTTTCATCAGTGTCTTATAGTTTTCTACATACAGGTCTTTTGTCTCCCTAGGTAGGTTTATTCCTAGGTATTTGATTCTTTTAGTTGCAATGGTAAATGGGAGTGTTTCCTTAATTTCTCTTTCAGATTTTTCATCATTAGTGTATAGGAATGCAAGAGATTTCTGTGAGTTAATTTTGTATCCTGCAACTTTAGTAAATTCATTGATTAGCTCTAGTAGTTTTCTGGCGGCATTTTTAGGATTCTCTATGTATAGTATCATGTCATCTGCAAACAGTGACAGTTTTACTTCTTCTTTTCCAATTTGTATTCCTTTTATTTCTTTTTCTTCTCTGATTGCTGTGGCTAGGACTTCCAAAACTATGTTGAATGATAGTGGTGAGAGTGGACATCCTTGTCTTGTTCCTGATCTTAGAGGAAATGCTTTCAGTTTTTCACCATTGAGAATGATGTTTGTTGTGGGTTTGTCGTATATGGCCTTTATTATGTTGAGGTAGGTTCCCTCTATGCCCACTTTCTGGAGAGTTTTTATCATAAATGGGTGTTGATTTTTTTTTTTTTTTTTTTTTGCGGTACTCGGGCCTCTCACTGCCATGGCCTCTCCCGTTGTGGACCACAGGCTCCGGACGCACAGGCCCAGCGGCCATGGCTCACGGGCCCAGCCGCTCCGCGGCATGTGGGATCTTCCCGGACTGGGGCACGAACCCGCGTCCCCTGCATCGGCAGGCGGACTCTCAACCACTGTGCCACCAGGGAAGCCCCTGGGTGTTGAATTTTGTTAAAAGCTTTTTCTGAATCTATTGAGATGACCGTATGGTTTTTATTCTTCAATTTGTTAATATGGTGTATCACATTGATTGATTTGTGTATATTGAAGAATCCTTGCATCCCTGGGATAAATCCCACCTGATCATGATGTATGATCCTTTTAATGTGTTGTTGGATTCTGTTCGCTAGTATTTTGTTGGGGATTCTTGCGTCTATATTCATCAGTGATATTGGTCTGTAATTTTCTTTTTTTGTAGTATCTTTGTCTGGTTTTGGTATCAGGGTGATGGTGGCCTCATAGAATGAGTTTGGGAGTGTTCCTTCCTCTGCAATTTTTTGGAAGAGTTTGAGAAGGATGGGTGTTAGCGCTTCTCTAAATGTTTGATAGAATTCACCTGTGAAGCCATCTGGTCCTGGACTTTTGTTTGTTGGAAGATTTTTGATCACAGTTTCAACTTCATTACTTGTGATTGGGCTGTTCATATTTTCTATTTCTTCCTGGTTCAGTCTTGGAAGGTTATACCTTTCTAAGAATTTGTCCATTTCTTCCAGGTTGTCCATTTTGTTGGCATAGCGTTGCCTATAGTAGTCTCTTAGAATGCCTTGTATTTCTGCAGTGTCTGTTGTCTACTTTTTCATTTCTTATTTTATTGATTTGAGTCCTCTTCCTCTCTTTTCTTGATGAGTCTGGCTAATGGTTTATCAATTTTGTTTATCTTCTCAAAGAACCAGCTTTTAATTTTATTGATCTTTGCTATTGTTTTCTTTGTTTCTATTTATTTCTGCTCTGATCTTTATTGTTTCTTTCCTTCTGCTGACTTTGAGTTTTGTTCTTCTTTCTCTAGTTCCTTTAGGTGTAAGGTTAGATTATTTGTTTGAGATTTTTCTTGTTTCTTGAGGTAGGCTTGTATAGCTATAAACTTCCCTCTTAGAACTGCTTTTGCTGCATCCCATAGGTTTTGGATTGTAGTGTTTTCATTGTCATTTGTCTCTAGGTATTTTTTGATTTCCTCTTTGATTCTTTAGTGATCTCTTGGTTATTTAGTAATGTAGTGTTTAGCCTCCACATGTTTGTGTTTTTTACGTTTCTTCCCCTGTAATTCATTTCTAATCTCATAGCATTGTTGTCAGAAAAGGTGCTTGATACGATTTCAGTTTTCTTAAATTTACTCAGGATTTATTTGTGACCCAAGATGTGATCTATCCTGGAGAATGTTCCATGCGCACTTGAGAAGAAAGTGTAATCTGCTGTTGGTGGATGGAATGTCCAATAAATATCAATTAAATCTATCTGGTCTATTGTGTCATTTAAAGCTTCTCTTTCCTTATTTATTTTCATTTTGGATGATCTGTCCATTGGTGTGAGGTGTTAAAGTCTCCCACTATTATTGTATTACTGTCAATTTCCTCTTTTACAGCTGTTAGCAGTTGCCTTGTGTATTGAGGTGCTCCTATGTTGGGTGCATATATATTTATAATTGTTATATCTTCTTCTTGGATTGATCCCCTGATAATTATGTAGTGTCTATCCTTGTCTCTTGTAACATTCTTTATTTTAAAGTCTATTTCATCTGAGATGAGGATTGCTACTCCAGCTTTCTTTTTATTTCCGTTTGCATGGATTAACTTTTCCATCCCCTCATTTTCAGTCTCTATGTGTCCCTAGTCTGAAGTGGGTCTCTTGTAGACAGCATATATATGGGTCTTGTTTTTGTATCCATTCAGCAAGCCTGTGTCTTTTGGTTGGAGCATTTAATCCATTCACGTTTAAGGTAATTATCGATATGTGAGTTCCTACGACCATTTTCTTGTTTGGGGTTTGTTTTTGTAGGTCCTTTTATTCTCTTGTGTTTCCCACTTAGAGAAGTTCCTTTAGCATTTGTTGTAGAGCTAGTTTGGTGGTGCTGAATTCTCTTAGCTTTTGCTTGTCTGTAAAGCTTTTGATTTCTCCATCAAATCTGTATGAGATCCTTGCCGGGTAGAGTAATCTTGGTTGTAGGTTCTTAACTTTCATCACTTTAAGTATATCATGCCACTCCCTTCTGGCTTGTAGTTTCTGCTGAGAAATCAGCTGTTAACCTTATTGGAGTTCCCTTGTATGTTATTTGTCGTTTCTCCCTTGCTGCTTTCAATAATTTTTCTTTGTCTTTAATTTTTGCCAATTTGATTACTGTGTGTCTTGGCGTGTTACTCCTTGGGTTTATCCTGTATGGGATTCACTGTGCTTCCTGGACTTGGGTGGCTATTTCCTTTCCCATGTTAGGGAAGTTTTCAACTATAATCTCTTCAAATATTTTCTCGGGTCCTTTCTCTCTTTTCCTTCTGGGACCCCTATAATGCGAATGTTGTTGCGTTTAATGTTGTCCCAGAGGTCTTAGGCTGTCTTCATTTCTTTTCATTCTTTTTTCTGTTCTGCAGCAGTGAATTCCACCATTCTGTGTTCCTGGTCACTTATCCGTTCTTCTGCCTCAGTTATTCTGCTATTGATTCCTTCTAGTGTAGTTTTCATTTCAGTTATTGTATTGTTCATCTCTGTTTGTTTGTTCTTTAATTCTTCTAGGTCTTTATTAAACATTTCTTGCATCTTCTCCATCTTTGCCTCCATTCTTTTTCCGAGGTCCTGGATCATCGCCACTATCATTATTCTGAATTCCTTTTCTGGAAGGTTGCTTATCTCCACTTGATTTAGTTGTTTTTCTGGGGCTTTATCTCGTTCCTTCATCTGGTACATAGCCCTTTGCCTTTTCATCTTGTCTTTCTGTGAATGTGGTTTTTGTTCCACAGGCTGCAGGACTATAGGTCTTCTTGCTTCTGCTCTCATTTCTGATGTTTGAGTTCTCTTTTTCTTGGCGAGTCTAGCCAAATGTTGTCAATTTTGTGTATCTTCAAAAACTAGCTTAGTTTCAATGATCTTTTAATTGTCTTTTTAGTCTATTTTATTTCTGCCTGATCTGTTATTTCCTTCCTTCCACAAACTTGGGATTCATTTGTTTTCTTGTGTCTTCGAGGTGTAAAGTTAGGTTGTTTATTTGAGATCTTTGTTTCTTTACATAGGCATTTATCAGTATGAACTTCCCTCTTAGAACTGCTTCTGGTGTCCCATAAGTTTTTGTATGTTGTATTTCCATTTTCACTTAATTTTTGATTTCTCTTTTGTATTCTTCTTTGACCCATCAGTTGTTCAGTAGCATGCTGTTTAATATCCACATATTTGTGAATTTTCCAGTTTTCTTCTTGTAATTTCTAGTTTCATACCACTGTGGTCAGAAACAATGTTCGATATGATTTCAGTCTTCTTAAATTTGTTAAGACTTGTTTTGTGGCCTAACATCATATATCCTGGAAAATGTTTCATGTTAGCTGGAGAAAAATGTGTATCCTGTTGCTTTTGGATGGAATGTTCTGTATATGTTAAGTCCATCTGGTCTAACATGCAGTTTAAGTCCAGTGTTTCCTTTCTGACTTTATGTCTGGATGTGGTATCCATTTATTAAAGTGTATTATTAAAGTCCCCTGCTATTGTTATACTGATGTCTACTTCTCCCTTTAGGGCTGTTAATATTTGCTTTATATATTTAGGTGCTCCTATGCTGTGTGTAATTTACACATTACATCCTCTTGTTGGATTGACTTATCATTTTATAATTACCTTTTGTCTCTTATTACAGTCTTTGTCTGGGAGCCAGTTTTACCTGATTAACGTTTAGTTACCCCAGGCTTTTTCTTGTTTTCCATGTGTGCAGAGTATCATTTTACATCCCTTCACTTTTGAGTGTGTCCTTACAACTGAAGTGAGTCTGTTGCAGGCAGCACATAGATGGGTCTTGTTTTTTGTTTGTTTTTATACCTATTCAGCCATGATATGTATGCTGATTGGAGAACTTAGTCCATTTACATTTTAGGTAATTATTGATAGGTATGTACTTACTGCCATTTTGTTCATTGTTTTCTGGCTGTTTTGTAATTCATTTTTTCCTTCTTCTCTTGATCTCTTCATATGTGTTGTGGTGATCTTCTGTAGTGATATGCCTAGATTCCTTTCTCTGTCTTTTGTGCATCTATCTATTACAGGTTTTTGCTTTGTTGTTACCATGAGGTTTAAATTTATGTCTCTTTTAAGATAATAACAACTTAAGTTTGAATGTACTCTTAACTCCAGTCTTTTTAATATCTGGAGAATTTAAAGCAATGTTTCCCTTTTCTTTTCTGGTGTTAATAATTTATTTCTCATTTTGTTCTTGATCAATTTTGTTAAGTGTTTTTATCCTTTTTTATTAGTTTCCCCCCTCCCCCCAGAGAACTAACTTCTGGTGTTACTGACGGTTTTCGTATATTACATATCTGCTATTTCATGAGTTTCGTGTTTTGTCTTTTATTCTTACAATTCAGTGTTTTTTAGTATATTCTGTTACGTAACCATCACATCTATTCTAGAACATTCTTATCACCCCCAAAGAAACCCCTATACACTGGCAATCATTTCCCAATTCTGTGCCTCCACTCTGTCCCCATCCTAGGCTCTTGTGACTGCTAATCCCTTTTCTGTCTCTATGGTTTGCCTATTCTGGACATTTCACATAAATGGAATCATAATGTGTGGTCTTTTGCAACAGGCTTCTTTCTCTTAGCCTGTGCTCCAAGCTCATCCGTGTGGTTGCACATATCAGTAATTCTTCTTAATTTTCAAATAATTTTTCATTGTATGTATATAGTACATTTATTTACCCACCCATTGGTTAATGGACATTTAGGTCGTTTCCATTTTTGGCTAGGATGAATAACACCACTATAAATATTTAAAGAAAAAATGTGTGTATATATGTTTTGCTTCTCTTGGGTGTATACCTAGGAGTGGAAATGCTGGGTCATATGCTCACCCTTGATTTAACTTTCTGAAGAACTGCACTACTGTTTTTCTAAAGTGACTTCACTATTTCATATCCCCACCAACAATTTAAGATTTCCATTTCCTCCACATCTTTGCCAACACTCGTTACTATCTAGCTTTCTGATTTTAGACATCCTAGGGTAGGTGAGGTGGTATCTCATGGTTTTTAGTTTAATTTCCCTTATGACTAATTTTGTTAAGCATGTTTTCGTGTGTTTACTGGCCATTTGTATATCATCTTTGGAGATATCTCTCTTCAAATCATTTGCCCATTTAAAAATATTTTTAACTTTATAAGATTTCTTTATATATTCTGGATACAAATTCCTTATGAGGTATGGTTTTCAAGTATTTTCTCCCATTCTGTGGGCTGTCATCTCACCTTCTTGATGGTGTCCTTTGATACACAAAGGTTTTAATTTTGATGAAGTTCAATTTATCTTTGCTGCTGCTGTTGTTTTTGGTACTCTAAGAAACCACCGTCTAACCCATTAGATGGATTTGATGATGAGGATTGTTTTTTCTTTTATAGTTTTAGCTCTTACAATTAGATCTCTGATCATTTTAACTTTTACAGATGGTGTGTAAAGTCCAAGTTTGTTTTGCATGTCAGTATCTCTTTTTATCTCATTATTTACTTTACATTCAGTTTTGTTTTTGAGATGAAAGCTTATTTTCCTAATTTCCAAACTTTCTATTTTTCTACCATATTTACTTAAAGTTATACATTTCCCTCTAAGCACTGCTTTATTTACATTCCACAATTTTTACTATGTACTATTTTCATTATCATTCAGTAAAAAATATGTTCTAATTCCCAGTGCAATTCCACTTTGACCCTTGGGTTATTCAGAAGTGTGCTGCTTAATTTCCAGACTTTTGGGGATTTTCTAAGTTTGTTTTATGGTTCAGTGTATAGTCTGTTTTGGTAAGTGTCCCACTTGGACGTGAAAAGAAAATGTATCTGCAGTTGTGTGTTTGATGTCGTGTTTGACAGCTGTCAGTTAGATCAAGCTAAGGTCCCAGTCATGCCAGTCGTATGGGTTAAGAAACCTACAGTTTCCCAGCTGGGCCTCCAGATTGAGAGGCAGATAAGCCATGCCCACTGTATTCTGTTCAAACTCCTGAGCCACAGGCTTTGTGAAATGATTATGTTGTGGAATTCTGGGATGGTTTGTTATGAAGCAACTGTAAGGAGAAATGACTACACTGTAGGCTCAATGTTTGAGAAGAATCTATGCTTTTTCATAATCCTTATGGAATTCAGGACCAGAGTTAGAGACTAATTCTAGTATAATGTGTTTTACAGCCATTTGGTAATAGGCAAGATGTACCAAAAATACACTTTACAGCTGTAACTGTAGTAGCTAGTATCACACTCCTGAACACAGTGCTACCAAAAGTTGTTATATATAAAATTTTGTGCTACTTTTTTCCTATGCTAAAATCTAATCAATCATTGTAATTGTTAATGTCTATAAAAATATAAATAAAACCCCCAAGAGACTTAGAGAGGAAATACATATTCAACTATACTGTTGAAGGTAAAAGTTCAGTTCTAAAATTCCTAAGAGGATATCTTGTTGGCTTCTCAAGTGAAGGACAGAAAGTATTTTCTGGCTATTCACATCTCAAATTGCTGGGCAACAAACCTGTCAACATATAGTAAATCTCTCTCAGTGAACAGGATGGGGCTTCTGCAACTTTGTCCACTGATGCAGACAGCTGCCCGTCAGGTTCTGGTGCTCCTGGCTGTCTGAGTTACAGAAGTCCTAGGAAAGCATAAGGTTTGGTGTCCCTGTCGAGGGGTCGTGTGCATCCGGCAGGCGTCTGTTCTATGCTGTGCTCTCAGGGTCACTGGGCAGAATCATTTATTTTGAGCCATGAATGTGAAAAATCAAGGATATAGTTGAAGGAAAGAAAGTGTTTATTTAGGCCATCCACTGGACCATAATAAATGATGCAGCATACTAATGTAGTAACAGATGTCCTCATGCATTTATCACATTTAAAATATACGAGAAAGCTGGCTTACGGGGCTGTTAGGACAAATTTGGAGAAGTGTATTTGGCAATACAGTGAAAGCTGACAGTCTTAAGACTATCGGAGTCTCTTTCCTCTATATGTCTGTGAATAAATGGTAATGTTCCCTTATAGCTTCTACTTTTTATAAACATGCCAGAGCTAAGCCAATTGTCAAAGGTCCAGGTTGACAATTTGTTATTTATCAATCAATGTTTCTAATGGAAACCAGATTTTAGAAAATAACAAAGATAAACTCTTTTGCATTTCAGTGTGGAGGCTGATATATTGCATGCCAGAATCATTTAAACAATAAACTGTGCCTGAATGAAATAAAACCCCAAAGTAGAAGTTTATAAATAGTAACTTTGATACTCAATATAAAAATGTTATAATACGATGCTTGATAAATGACCGAATTATCTGACTGCAACAGTGATAAACTTTGATTACAGCTTAGTTTTGCTAGTAAATTTCACATAAAGAGTTTAAATAGGGTAACCTTTAACTTAAAGCTTTAAAACAAATAATTTAAACATATCTTAAACACTGAAAATGTGTTTTCAATTGTTATTTACAGTTCATCAATGATACCAGTGTATAGCTTAATTGAGCCAATCGCCAGTCTTTCATCCCTCTTTCAACATCTGCTATTACAATCTTCCTTATAAATACTTCGGCAAATCAGTTTAGTGAAGGAGACCGATCTGTGGTCCAGAGTAATTCAATGTATGGCCATTTGGTTTGGAGACAGCGTTTAATAGGCGTGTCATCTGTCTGTAGCATGGGATCTTCAAAACCCATAACAACTGCGGTTCCTTCCACATACATTACCTGTTGAACAAAATAAAGCCACAAGGTCAATCAATCAATATCCTTAGCGAAGTCTTGTGAGGGATCCAGAGCTTTTCATAGGCTACAGACAGGGCACTGTGTACTGTTTCATATGGAACTTTACATCTAGTTTTATTCTGATAGGAATTATAAGCTAGAATATCTGCTTCCTGACTAATGTGAAAATAAATCTGGAAATGAGATGGTGAAACAATTTTAACTACTAGCTGAATTTAGATTGTAAGATCATGATTTATAAGAAGTGTATGCAAATCCCGAGAACATACTATTTCTGATAAAAGAAAAATCATGCTTCCAGTAATATATTTTCTTTATATAACATTTACTTAGTTCCTATTGCTTTAATATGGAGGCACTCAGCTATATATTCTGAGAAGGACTTATTTTCTTCTTTCAACCTAAATGTTGAATTTCCAGAGCTGCAAGCAAACTGGATGTTTGTCAATGAAATTTTCTATTATTGTACTAAATACTTCTGAAATACTATTCATGAATATACTTTGTTCTGCATGAAAAATCATGGAGAAAAAAAATTAAAGGACGTCAGGTCAGAAACAAAAATCTCTATATGTAATGGCAGTGACTATTAAAAAGATACACTGGCAGGTGGATAGATATCAGAAAAGTTTAATTCTGATTTCTTTAAACAACTTCTAGAAGTCATTTGTGAAGTAACATACTAGCTAAAGCCCTACCTCATTATAAGCGCCCACCGTATACATTAAAGCATTCAGTCATGAATTTCGCTTTGTACCAAGAGAAATTCTAACTGCATAATTTAAAAGGAACAGATACAGACGACTACCCTCTTCCAAAGTATGTGTAATGATTTTTACACTCAGTGGCTGATACACGATTGTAATTACGTTCTTCCAAGATAAAAGCTATAAACTATTTGACCAAGGAGCCAAGAGAAACAACAACCTGATTGATTAGCCTTAAGTTGGAGTCTCCTTAAAATACATTAAATATGGGAATATTTTCTATTACTAGGCCAGATAATTTGGTTTCATAAATCTCTTTTTAGGAGGCTCTAAAGACATACTTTAATGTGAAACAAATACTTTTACTTTTTTGCATCTGTACTTTGGTTGCTGTAGTACTTTCTAGTTTTGATGGAATAAATTTACTATTAGAACTGTTAAGTCATGCTTTTCAGCTCTCCAAAGCAAAACTTTTCTCTGAAAATCCCTTGCTCATGGTGTTAGAGCAGACCTGCTTGGGTGGAGTACCCCGACCTACCTGTGTGGCCTCCCTGGCCTGTGCCCCCTGGTGGGTCACATTCCCTTCCGCTTGGCCAGCCTTCTGTTGTCTGTTTCCTCAGCTATTTTTAGTAGTACCTTACTCTGCGGTCTACCAGATTTCTAGCTCCTGAGTAACTTTATGGCATACCTCTGCAACTTAATGGCATACATGCTTCGTGTTAAGAGTGCTTACATACTACTGTCATGTTAATAGTTCATCTTTGATTTCTGACCTCTTTGTTAGTATGTCAGACGCTTGTCATGAGCACGACTTGAAAACTTACTACATACAGGTAGCGTGGTCAAGCAGACCAAGGACACGATTGGGAATCAGGAACTCAGTTCCAATCCCTGCTCTGCCCATGACTTGCTGTGTGACCCTGGGTGAGTCACTTAATCTCCCTGTCTCAGAGGCCTCATCTGTAAAATATGGATAATATTTGACTGACCTACCCTCCAGGGATTGTATAGGCAAGGAACTAAGTAGTGACTATAAAGTTCCTTCTATGACGGAACACAGAACTTCAAAAAACTTCATAAAAGTTCAAATAAAACTTCAAAAAAACTTACATAAAACTTCATAAAACTTCAAACTCTAGAGGAAGCACTCATTTACACACATTAGAACAGAGCATACAAGCTGGCTTACTGACAATTTATATTTTGCTATAGATATCAGTCAATCATTTTACTATGAAAAAGATCTTCAAACCTAATGTAATAAAAGTTCTAATTTATATTGTTATGAAAATAAATTTTAGTCACAGGTTTAGATTTGCTCTAACTGAAATTATGCATCTAATATACATGATGATCTATTTTCTCTAGCCATCCTCATTTAGATACATCTGAAACCAGCACGGGTATTTCAAATTAAAAAGGCATGTTAGCCACCAAATGTAAAACAGCTAGTGGGAAGCAGCCGCACAGGGAGATCAGCTCAGTGCTTTGTGACCACCTAGAGGGGTGGGATAGCGAGGGTGGGAGGGAGACGCAAGAGGCAGGAGATATGGGGATACATGCATGTGTATAGCTGATTCACTTTGTTATAAAGCAGAAACTGACACACCATTGTAGAGCAATTATACTCTAGTACAGAGGTTAATCGTTTAAGGTATTAAAAGTGGAACCACTTGCTTCAGGACAATGGGGCCAGTTGCTGGCACTGGAAGAAGACACCCCCTGCCACAGTATTTCAAGACACCGGAGGCCATTCGTGAGGGAAGTAAACAGCGGTTCAGCACCAACTGTCTCTATGGCACCTTCCAACTCAAAAGCCAGTGGGAGCTCCCAACTGTGAGGGGTGAGTCTGTTGACGCTGCCGGGAATTGCCCTGCTCTCTGAAACACAGCGTGCTCAATTATCACCCTTTCTGTCATCATTTGTTCAAGTCTTCCTTTACTCCCTTAGTACAGTTTTATAGCTTATCATTTTATTTGTATAAATACTTTGTTTTTTGGTTTGGTTTCTGAGATTTAAAAGTTATAGTAAAATGAAGGAATAACTTCTGTATTCCCACACACACAAAAGGCACGTTAGGCTTTACACCTTCTAGTATTAGCTATAGCTACTGTGACTGTTACTGGCATAAATGCAAACACAGGAGCTATAGCTTAGGTGTAGGCAAAGCTCAGCGGGTGAGCCGCGGGCTCTAAGGGGGACGCCCTCGGCTCCCGTCGCAGCTCCGCCGTTTCCCGGCTGCCTGACGGCGGCAAGCTGCTTACCTCTCCCATGCGGCAGTTTCCTCCACTGTAAAAGGGGGATATACAGGCAATACTTACTTCATGGGATGGTGTTAAACTTCAGATAAAACAAAGTGCTTAAGCCAATTCCAGGTAAATGCTCAATAAATGCTAGGTGTTATGGATGTTAATTTAAATCCTTTAAAATATTTTTCTAAATCAAAAATCTCACTCTTACCCCTTCTTTCTCCATTTAAACAGATCAGTAACGTTCAGCACACTAAACTTGATTTAGTAATATCTACAACACCCAAGGGTAACAACATGTAGGTAGATGGAGTTATCTTGTCCCAGTGAAACTACTGCTCCAACATTCCAATGAAGATCTCACTGAGTCCAGGTCTAAAATATGCCCTGATGGTGAAGAGACTCCTAGAATAATCTCCTTCCTTAGGTGGCAAGTTTTTGGGAATCAAACACTGTTATATACTCCTATATTTTATCAAGCCAGGTGAAGACAAATTACAACGTGAGTTATCATACCTTTTCATTGTAATTTGATTGCTTCAGTCCGTTGTAGTGGTAGACAGTAAAAGACTCTGGACCACTGGAACCCTGTTATAAACAAAGAACAATTAAAACTTTAAATCTTTCTATCAGGCAATTTCTAATTAGCAATTGAAATTAAAATGGAAGTTTCTTAATTCCACCTCCTTTGATTACGGAATCATCTGACAAAGCAAGACACTTAGACTTATGCAGTTAACTACCATAAAATCTAAAAGCTGAAATTTGCTTCTGGGGAAGAGACTGGAAATTGGGGGAGTGCTGATTTTTATTATAAGCTCTTCTACAGTTTATATTTTTAAATAAGTGCATGTATTACTGTAATTTTTTTTAAAAAGGACACAGTTCTAAAATGCAAAAAAATTTCCTAAAATGTATCTCTGCTTTTTTTCTGCTTATAATTTGTTCCTCTCAATAAATAGAGAAAGGCAGTGATACCACTTTCACTCAGATTCCAAACATATGCACCAATACTTCCAATTCGGTCCATAGTACCAAATTGGGGGTTTCCATCCCCACAAATATCTTCTGAATATTGTGAACCTCAACTGTGAAAAGGAAACATAGTGCTGAGAGATTTAAACAACATTCAATAGAGAAAGGAAACTGAATAAATCATTATACTAACTTCCAGAGAAAGTGATCATGTCATTCCCACTGTTCTTTGGTTCTCAGTTCGCTAAAGCTCAAGTTCACCTCCCTAAACGTAGCCTTGAAGGCCGTTAACGGTCGGGCCCCTGCAGGTGCCCATCCCCCTTAAGGATCTTCCTGGTCATATCTGATTGTGACAAAAGTTGGTCCAGTGTCCCTCCTTGGAATTTTTTCCAGTTGGTAGCAAGAGAAGGAGCTCCTTTCCAACGAGAAGGGATGAGACTCCTTCCAGCCCCAGAGGCTCCCGGCACCACCTTCCAGGCGCTGCTTCCTCTGTTCTCCCGTTGCTCTGAGCTACTCCTCCCAATTCCTATCTTTCTGGCCCACGTCAGGCAGTTCAGGCTGGGATTTGCACCCAAGAAGCCTGAACTACAGGACCTAACCTACCCTTCCAGTCTTATCTCCAACCACTCACCTTCCTGAATTCTCTTTGAGACAAGCATATTCCTCATCTTCCCATGAAGAGAACTTTGGTTGTTGGCTCCTTGCACATTTGTGATTTTTTAAAGTCTTTTCTCATTTTTCAAGGTCTGGTTCAAATCTTACTTTGTAAAGTTTGCCTTGAATACACTGTTTGGGTTCCTTATTACTTTGGGGTCTTTCTAACAATCGTCTCAATTAATTTGTGAATCATAGACTACTTTGCATTATCTCTTCAGCTGTTATTTTGAAAGACTGTTCACATTTTTAACTGTTTTCAACTTTTCATGTCTAAAATCTAAGCTCTCATAATTTTTTTGTATCCCCTTCAAATGCTTTACAAAACAGAAAACTCTAGAATTTATTAATCATCTTAATTGTATACATGAGTCAGTGCAGTTAGTCGCTTAGATAATTTGGCTGTTGATTTTCAGAGTTAGTTAATATACTTTAACCTACAAAATAAATATTTTACTACAATTGAATACAGTTTACATATCTCCAGTTCTAGTAACTAACAACTGATATAAAATAAATAGCAACGAAAGGTAGTGTAAAACAGTGGTTAAAGTACTTTGGCTCTTTGCTTGGATAACCTACACTGGATCCTGAATTGGCCTCATGCTAGCAGTATGACGTTAAACCATTTTCTTAAGTTCTCTAATCCTCTGTTTCCTCATTGACAAAAATGGGGGGAAAATAATACCTAATTTGTAGGGCACACGGTGCCTGGGTGCATAGTACATGCTCAATAAGTGGTAGCTGCGCCTGCTAGTCTTACCGTAAACCATGCTGGTAGCTGATGAAGTGATCACAATACACCTGGCTGAATACTCTGGGTGGGTGGTGAAACCCTGCACTCAGATAGGAAGACAAGCCAGGTGTGGGCTGCGGAATTAGCCGATGACACAGACGCAACCTGAGCATGCTGAGACGGGCATAGATAGAGCCTTTCAACTCAGCTCCTTCACAGCCAGTGGAAGGCATGTCCCAGCATGAAGCAGCACAGCTCCACTCCAGTAAAAAAGGCTTTCCTTTTACTCAACTAAAATTCTCCTCGAACTTACACTGGTAGCAGTTCGCACTACATGCAGGCTCCTTTACCTTCTTTGCTAGTATTTAGAAAGTTCTAAAACGATACATACCAATCAATTAACAACAGTTACCCGAGAGAAGGAAAACAGGGGTGGGAGTGGGTTAAGAGAATCTTTCTCTTTTTACTCCACAAACTTCTGAATTTGAATCTTCCTTTAGAAAAACAATATCAATGTGTCTATATTGGTGTATATACTCTCTTCCACCAACCCCGTCCCCCAAAGTTTTGTGTTGCTGTATTGGAACACACAACTCTTCTATCCTCTCTGTTGGGAAAGTATTTACATGATAATAGTGCTTTATTAGTCTAATATCTGCATGTGAGAACATTTTTAACTAGTAGAAAAAATGCTGAAACAATCATAATATGATCCTCCCAACAGAACAAAACAATAAATATATTTCTTCAGCTATGTTACCTGATCAGGAAAAAATTCTTGAAGAAATGGACCCAATAATATGATTCCTAATCCTTCTGGATCTAATTTATTCTTCATGAGATTTATACTATGGGGAGAGAAAAAAGAAAAACAGTGGATACCAATGGGAAAAAAGCTTATTTTTCTTCTTCCATGATTAAATTACTATAACACATCTGACTGCCAAAAATCCTGACAGCTGTGCTTTTTAAACCCTTAAGGACAAATACACAGGATGACATCTAATTTGCCAAAACTTGGTTATTTTTAAACCAGAGTAATCTGTTACTATTTAGAATTTAAATTATGATGATGACTTTGGAATATTGTTCCTTATTAGGTAAAGTAACTTAAAAACCCAGGCTTGTGAAAACAGGCTTTTAACCTCCCAGAGGCACATTCTCTTTGCTTCATGGCTATGCCTGAATTTAACTATCAAAAGAGGCATTTAACTTAAAATAAACTTTTTTTTTTAAGCCCAAAGAGAAAAAGAAACAGCATCAAAAGCAGTGGTACATCAGATAAACAGAAACATCTCCGAAAAAGCTTACTTTCAAGAACCAAATGAGGTGGAGGCTTAAAATTCTTACAGTGTAAACTGAAGGTTAAAAAAGGTAAGATAATTCTCAAAGAGCTGAAGTACAGGTGTAACGATCAGGTGTAGCCGAGGCTGCTGACAGGTATTATGTGTAACTAGAAAGAAGGCGGAGAAAAGTGGACTGCAGTTTGAAGAGAGTTTTAAAAATGAAAATGGTCTTTGCAGAAAATTTTCATTCTCCATGTTATCTTTCAAACTATAAATGTCAGGTTAAATACAACTTATTATACAGTTGACCCTTGAATAACATGGGTTTGAACTGCACAGGTCCACGTATATGTGGATTTTTTTTTCAATAAATACATACATGTACCATAAATAAATTCTCTTCCTTATGATTTTCCTAATAACATTTTCTTTTCTTTAGCTTACTTTAAGAATACAGTAATATAATATATATAACATACAAAATATGTGTTAACAGACTGTTTGTGTTACTGGTAAGGTCTCCCGTTAACAGTGGGCTATTAGGAGTTAAGCTCTGGGGGAGTCAAAAGTTACACGCGGATTTTCATCTGTGCGGGGCTCAGCGCCCCGACCCCTGTGTTGTTCAAGGGTCAACTGTACAACGTGCAAAGGATATGACACTTTAATGGGTCTGAGTAACGCCAGGAGGTTATGACATGAAACAGAGAAAGGCAAGGTCATATTATATTTAATATAATTTACTAGTCCTTGATAATAAGGCCCTGTTAATGGGCCATCACATATTATAAACGTGACTAGACCAAAGGACCGAATAAATAACTCAGTGCAGTCTTTCAGCTACTTCTAGAAAAACAATTTGACTCTACTGTGCTAACTTTAAAATTCAGGGTATGTTATGTATTCTGATGGAACAAGGAAAATTAAGTAGATGACGTACAGGCATCTACGTAAGAATCTGAAACAAAAAACCAACTTTGCCTTTTTCCTCCTTCCCATCTTAAGAATTGTTAGTAACCAAAATTACCTCAGTTCAATTCCCTTTTGCATATTAGAGCAATGTAAACAAGGTCTCCACTTGGAAATCAGTTAAGAAGTACAGTAGTTACTATTATCTCATTTATTGGACTAGTTCAACTGTCTCTGAATTTCTCCTCTTTACGCTGGAATCAACAATTATGTCTAAGTAAGGGTAACATCACAGCGCTAGGTACTGACATTGAGACATATTAATTCAGATGTGATTAGTCTGCAAATGTTTATATGTATTTCATACTTTTGAAGAAAGTACACCCTAACTATTTAAAAGCAGAACAGGATCAAGTTCTAAAAACTGTGTACCAATATGTTTTATGCTACTTTTGCTGAATCCTTTCCTTAAATGTTTGTAAGCTAAAGTTTGTTCACTGTCAGATACATTTTCAGAAGGGGGAAAAAACAAAAGACAACTGTGCAGAAAAAGGAAAACATAGTGTAGATCAAATGTGATTTTTAAATCACCTATATTTGATTAATATATTATATATTTGATTACCATATTTGATCAAAAGATCTATCCACTTAACCAGAGAGAGCTTTTCCCATGGATAATAAAGATCCCAAATTTATGGAAGAAGTTACAGATGTAATAATGTACATTATTAACGAAGACAACGACTGATATTAATGTTAGGCAATACTGAAAATTATATTCTGTAACATACTGGGGCCACTTGCAAAGGTTTCAGATCATTTAGAATGTTCAGGGTCTTTAAGACTGAATGTCAAAGGCCTGCTGGTTATTTAAGCGGGACGACTAGCAATACAGACATTCTACATACCTGTCACTACTTTTGCTGAGGGTGCTAAAGACATGCACAAAATTTCAAAATATGGAAGAAGTTTCACAGTGAGAAAAATAAGGAAAAAGGCATTTACATTTTTAGGACCCTTTTTAAAAAACTAGACCATAAGTGCAGAGTGGAAAAGGAAGCTCACTTTAAGTAAGTCAAGTCTCTGCTATAATACCGATTGGTCTGACTGCTTCCTAAATCGTTGCTTAATATCAAGTGCTATGCTTCATATATGCATAAAGGCTTAGATTTTTTTAAAAAGGCAATAATGTGTGTATAACGTTTTACATTTAACAGAATCCAGAGTTGGTTAAGTAATACTTCGTGTGTAGCTTACTATTCAGGATCTGAAACAAGGTCCAATGCTTTCATCACATCTTCTAGGAGTGAATCAGGTATGAATCCATTATCTGGAAAAGAATTATAGAAGCAATTTGGATTAAGTTTACTTCAAGAAATGCTATTATTGCTGCTCAGCCAGACTCCAGTGAAGAATCACATAAGAGGGATACAAAGAATTAAGAAACAGCATATTAAGTTTACTTTGGGCACAATATTATTATTAGGTACTCTCTTAGTCTTCTTGGGCACATAGGTAAAGATTTATTTTCAAGGTTAGTTTTCTAATACAAAAATGAACCACATGACTTCTCCCTGAGAACTCCAAGGAAACCTGAAAGCCAAATTACTTCTTAAACAGGCTTACAAATTTAAATGAGACAAGTTTTTTCCTACTTAAGTTTTTAGCAGTTATCCAATTAAAATAAATCTTTACCAGTAAATTCTTTTTGTCGCAGTGTTATTTTAGCTTCTTGCAAGAATGTTCATGAACCACTGTTATTTAGATCTCTGACAATATACGATCAAGAAAAGATATCTCTTGACTTAAATCAACAGACCTGATTTAAATAAAAGCCATAGATTTAATAGCGAAAAAAATTCAAAGTTGGAACGCAGAGTAGAATCAAATGTTGATGCAGAGTAGTTTATGGAAAATGTTCCTTTTCTTGGGCTCGATGAGGAAATAGCATTGGTAAATGGCCCAAACTCAGATGATGCAATAGGACGTGATACACACAAAAAGCTTGTAGGGGCAGTTTGAAACCACAGTACTTATAAACAAGCAACTTGATTCCCTTAAATGTACAATTCCCTTAAATGTACAATTCCTCTACCCATTTATTCTTTCCTGAAGACTGTCTCAGCTTTAAACCAACTTCCAACACAATAACCTTTTCAGGGATTAGGATAATTAAGGGAAAAAAACAAAAACAACCTTGTCCTGGAGGACAAGATGCCCAAAAGCCCTGCTTCTACAATCAAACTATAGAATAAAGTGGAGTTGCTCTTTCTGCACACAGTGTGTACGCTATCAGCAAGGAAATAAAGAAGTTAAGATATTTTTTAAAGTCTTTTCTTAAACCTCATAAGCACATGCTTACCCATGTGAAGACAGATTGGCTTTGACTAAAAGGCTAAGAATCATTTAGGATAATTAAAAATTATCCTAAATATAATTTTAGAAAGTGAACATTTAGAATAATTCCAGTTTGTCAGGTTACCAATAACTGAAGGTATAGAGAATAAAAAAACTTGCTTGAAGGCACCTGTGAAAAGCATTCAAGCTTTGAAGCCTCAGCTGATGAGTCTGAAAGGCAGAAAATTACTCCTTTTGCTTAGTTAGGTCACAGCTAAAAGCTTAGCATTTCCGAATGTAAAACAGGCTTTATGTGGCTACTGGCGGCCAGCAACAGTTATCCGGATAGGTTTCCATGTTTACGGGCTGTCATGTATATCCACTTGACAGAAGCAGTGTGTATTACAATATTCTTCTGAAGCACTGAATGGCAGGCAGCCTTATATCTCTTCTTACTGTAACCCAAGACTCAGCTCTCATCCCCAGAAAGGGCTAATGGGCTGTATACGGACACAAACAACAACTAGGAAAACAACACAATGACCTCCTTAACTCAAACGTGATTAACCTCAAGCTTAAACATTCCAACACATTTTTAAGGGGCCTAAGAGATTTACAACGTGTAAACACGGACTTTCTGGAGTACAGCAATGACTACACCAAGCCAGTGACTCTAGTTTTTGTACATACAGTATTTTATAACTGGAGGCTGCAGAATCATTTTTTTCAATACCTCAAAGACTTTTAATACACCCAAGATTAGAAGAGGAGATTTGGAATTACATTTTAAAACACTAATTTTGAAATTACTTTATTCTTTAATAATCATACCTGTCAAGACAGATTCTTTAGAAAAAGCAGCCTTAAGTCTAAGCAGATCGAAACTCACTCCATCTAGTATTTAGTCAGCTGGTTCCTCAGAGAATATGGAAACAGAGACACAATGATAAGACCTCAATACCAACAGCAGAGGAAATCTGAGCGTACAATTTGCTGATCGCTCAAGCCGACCTAAGAAGCACCAAAGGAAAAAGCAGAACTTAAATGCATCGGTAATTTAACCACATGAATATAAAATGGCCTTGTACAGGCTTTCAAGCTCAGAAGAATGGGGAGGATGGGCGGGGAGGGCAAGGGGGCAGTGCCCGCGGTTGTGACGGTACGCAGCTACGGTGCCAACATTCACGTACAGTTAAATTGTGTTTAAGACATTTGAAAAGGAGGAAAAAAGCTGTTCGTTTATAAATTTAAAAAAGAGGGGTTTTTTTGTTTCTTTAAAACCCAGTAAACAGACGGCAAGAAGCGCCCAGCTCCTAGAGCTCGGGAAGAGGAACTCTGCGCAGAGCAGCGCTGGGTAGGGGCACAACGGTGAAGTGAGTTAGCAATCTGCTGGGTAGGAGGACCAGTTCAGAAGGGTGAAGAAGTCGAGCTGGCCTCGAAGGAGAAGGAAGGACCCCATCGTGATTCCCATTTGGAAAGACGGTGGGGAGCTTGGCAGGCCTCCTAGCAGAGGCACCAGCTGAAGGGGGAGCTGCAGGAGAGATCAGGTGTCGGGAAGCCACAGCGGGACAAGAAACAGCGTGAGAGGAGATGGGGACCCAGCACTGGGGACCGTTAACGTTTTCAAACCCCTGTAGGTGAGAAAGAGTACAGTTTCTTAGGAACAGAGGAGACAATCAAGATCAAGTTGAGAGTTTACGTGCTGCTGGTTTTAGTAAAAAATTAACAAATTATTTTACTTTTACTCAATGTTGTATCACACTTTACCTAGCTATTATTATTGACGCTTTAATAACGTATCCCTACAATTTAATAGAACTCTTAGTGAAAAAAAGTATGTGGCTTTTGCCCAGAGGCACGGTTAGGGCATTTTCGTAGTCGCGCTTGCCCTGGTCTCGTGGCTTGTGTCTCCCAGCTGCTTCGCGCCTCTGGCCCCGTAAACAGAGGCCATGGACAGCAGGGATGCCATGACCCCGGGGCCGAGCACGGTGCTTAACACAAGTAGCTGCTCAATAACATTTGTTACATTCAATTATTCAAGCTAATCCTAACTTCAGATTTAAACAAACTGCTCTGTTCAGGCACCATGGTTCAACCAAAAACAGCTCTGTGAATTGTACCTAGGAAGTTTACCAAGAAATGAGTAGCTGCTTTACGGCCTGTCCTGCAGAACCACTTCAATTATGTGATGGGAAAGTTGCAAACCAAACTAAACAAGGTGCACAGGATAAAGAAAAAACTATGGCTGGGGCAGCAGGAAACAGTGATGAGAATGGTACAGCAAGGTGAATGGAAGTGACGGAAGGGATGCAAAGGTAGAGAGAAGACAACGTGATTTAAAAGGAAGAGAAAAGACAGAATTAAACAAAAGGCAACTTCTAGATAATGTCTAAGGATGGGTGAATACTAAACTATCTACAACAAGTAAAATTATTCTTAAAGATGAAAAAAAGTACCACACTGAAATCATTCAGACAAAAGATGCTATCAATATATTTTAGCAACCTACAAAGAATACAAGGGCTCTTTAAAATTAAAATATATATCCCTTGTCCAAACAGGGTTGATGAAGTCTACAACGGGGCGGGGTGAAGAAAGAATAAGAGGGAGAGAGAGAGAAGAAAACAAAACAAACCCCATTACGGGTGATGCTAAAAATTTCAAATACTATCTGTGTAGAATTCAGTTCTTTGGAGATTACTGAATAAGCTCTATGCTACACAGTTTTGGATTTGTTTCTTTTTTAAACAACAGTATGGTCAACTTATTGAGTACCTGAATAATGATGTTAAAGTAGATACAAAGGCCATCTTAGAGCTGAGGAAACTGAGGTTAAGGAACTTGCCCAACATCAATCACACAGCTGAGTTTACAGAGGTGGGATTTAAATCCAGGTTGTCTGATACCCACTGGAATGCTTTTAGCATTTTAGAAAGCCATTTTCTGATACCTGGAGGCATTCCAAAATTCCTCTCTTGTCCAGTATCTTTGATCACATTGATCAATTTACCTCTGTCCCTACTCTTTTGTTTTTAAAAATTACTATAAAATATGTATCTGAATACAAACCAAATATCCAAACTTTCCCCCACAAAAGAGATGTAAAAAACAAAATGAAACGAAACAAAACGTAAAAACAACGCCACCCCCCAACCCAAATCCCCAGGAAACAAAACTATGGACTTTCTCTAAAGCCCATATGTAACACTTTATATAGGACCAGTACCTGATTCTCTTTAGGTTCTGAGCACACACACACGTGTTCATTTCCATTTCTGAATTTGGGATTCTTCATTAAAGGGGCCATGTAATTAGAGATGGTATGTCAAGGTCCTGCTTGAAATTAAAATTCTGGAAGTATCACAAAGGAGAAACCAACAGCTAAAAATACATTTTTGAACTTATTTTATATGTACGCTTGGCGTCAAAATAATGATTGAGCTCCTTAGATCCTAAAGACTCTGAAGTAGAGACTAACTGCTCAGTGGGAATGACAGTCAATATCATATCCTTATTCCAATAAATTAAAAATAGTTAAAAGTAGACAAAGAGGTTAAAACACAGCTCTTATGACCTCAGCCTTTTAAAAAGGTACTGGTAGTGGAGAGAGGGGGAAAGATTGCTTGACCTTCCGGAAGAACACCTCGAATCTGGTCTCAGTTCTCACAACTAGGCATGCAGCTCTGAAGACGTGAACTAAACCCTCACAAGGTTGGTTTTTCTCAAGAACAAAATGGTGCTGGTCATCCCTGCTTATCTCCTAGGTTTATGGTAAGGTTTTAATGAGACCACGCAGGTAAACTGCTTTATAAACTGTGATGTTTCATGCAAAGGCCAGCCACCATGATTATTACTATTTTTAGACAGGTCCTCAGTTACTGATGGTCTTTTGAAACCTAAACCTGATTTATAAGTCACCTGTTTAGAACACTGAACATACAGTCTCACGGAGGCAATGCTGTAAATGGTGATTAGCCTGCAACTGCATTTAATTCATAAGATGCCTAAAGCAGGAGCTAACAGTGCTGATTACAGGTCTACCTACCTGACAGGCACGTGCAGACACCCGGGGTAGGAGCGAGGCTGAGGTGGGGAGGGTGAGACAGACACCAGAGTACTCACGGGTACCAGAACTTGGATTCTCTTCTCTTTAGCTTCCCTCTAGGTCAGTTTTTCTACAAATATTCTAAAGAGGGTGACAAACGGCAACTGTCACCACACCAGCCTCTGCTAAATGGAAACTGGAACTACCCAGAAACTTGTAAGTACTGTTAATATAGTAAGTGTTCTGAGAAAGCCAGATCTGTTCAGATCCTGAAATATAAGTGTGCTATGTTGGGGGAAGGGGGGATCAAATCAGTAAATTAGCTGATTAGTTTGTGACTAAAAATGAAGAATTTTCTATTTTTAATCTTTCAGCTTCCTAGAGTGGACTGTCAATAGCTAAACCATAAACAGGGATATTCAAATGAGAAAGTGGAGTTTATTTTCTATGTAAGTCATAGACAGAAAGAGATAGCTTTTCTAAGATGACCGAACAAGTTTTGTTTGCTTCTTAACAATTCAGATTATAGTTCTGCTAAGTTGTCACACATAAAACTATATAGATGAAAACTAATTTATTTAATCAATAATTTTCTCTGTCTAGTAAAAACACAGCAAATTTATTTTCATATGTATTTCTCAGGACTCAATTCTGAAAAACTGCCACTGATCATAAATTGTTTTAATATTGCCAATAAGAATTTTCCTTGTAATTTAGTAGACAAAATGGAGCCTGCTACCTCATTAATGATTTTAAAAAACTGAAATTGCAAAAAGCAAACAAATCTACTACTTGTGACTATAAGATACTAAAGTTTAGTTTTAGTATCTTTATTCCTGACGGAGTTGTTTCAAACTGGCCTTCTAGATAACATCAGGCTCTTCAAATCCACGTCTCCTACGGCTGTGAACACTCCTTGCTCTGAAGGCGTTTCTCTATGCCTTTGTTCCTTCACAGTTACTATCTCCTAAGACATTCTGATACTCTCCTTGTACATTTCCTTTCTCAAGAAACTCATTCACTTCCAATTTCAATTTCAGTTCTAAAATTCTCACTAAAGGAACTAATGCAGAGGGATCCGAAACGCCAGATTACAGAAAAGCCACACGTTTGATTTGAGAAGGGTCTGTAGTGGTTACACTGGGGTAAGAGTATGCTTGATATCTTGGACAATCATTTCAAGTCAAAATTAAGCAGCACTATAAAGACCTGACTGGAAACTCCGGAAAGACACCCAGTTTATCCACGCCACCTTACATACTTCATCCTATAATGTATTCCACTCTAGAAGGAATCCTCCTCTCATACAGTAATTACTATCAATATGGGTAGAAACATGTCACCTAACGTATCTTGAAACAGAGCAGGCATTTACATATGTACGTGTATACCACTTCACGACCACTCTCCCCTGGGATACGAGGTATAGAAAAGGCAAACATCTAGGAGCGGGGTGAGAGATGGCAGGGGAAAAAAACCTAATACTTTAAATAAATCCTTAAGAGGAGGGTATGCCACAGGAAATTGCTTGACTCATTCTCTGAAATATATTTCTTTAAAATATAAATCCAAGCCTTGACCGTTAGTTTCCTTGATTATTCCAATAACCATCACTTCTCTTTAGTACATGCTACATAATTATTTTTCTTGTGTCCTGTCTTTCCATTCAAGTCAAACACTTTGCTGGCTATTCCTGGTATACAAATTTCTACCTCCTACCTCGTGTTCATAGGTATCATTTTCTCTTCTTTGTGCTTCCATTTGCCAACGTGATCGTACCTCCTCAGGTCTCCATGATAGCTCTCTAGCTAATCTCAGTTCACTTTGATCACATTTCTTTTAATCTTATATTATTTATATCAAACTTATTTTCATTTTAACTTGCTACAGTTTCCAAAAACTGTACTTGATTAAGTTTGATCCTAACTCAAAATATATTAAAAGCATTTAGGAATAGAAATGATTTATTTTCTATCTTTTCCATCAGAGGATTCATATTGGTAAGAGAATGACTGTATTTGTCACCCTCCATGACACAGTTCAATGTGCTACATATCCCAATGATTCCAGCTGAAGTTGTTAACTTACTATAAGACGAATTTCATTCAGTGGTGGGAAGATATAAATAAGTAAATTACTTTTACTTCTAAAGACTTAGAATGAAATGTTATTGGAATGAAATGTTATTGGAAGTTTAAAAGATTATTAATTCCAAGAAGAAAGCAATATTTATTTTTCTTAAGTTAGGGAAAAGGCATAGTGGAAGAAGCTAACTGAAGGTCAACTCACCAATACCAGCACCAATTAACTTGAGGTGTAGAGAGAGAGGAACTCACATTTATGAAGTACCTACTATGTGTTAAGGACTGGGCAGGTGATTTCTACAATGTTATTCATTTAATCTTCATAAGGACTCTCAAGAAATAGGTGGTTATTATCATCTGATATATAAGAAAACAGATTTATAGACTGAAAAGTAACTAAAGTTATATGGTTACTAAGATTCCTAGAATTTCTATGACTGAAATTTTTAGAGATGGAAAGAGTAGATCTCCAAGAGTTAAAAATTTCAAGACAGAAGAAAGTGTATTTATAAAGATAACTGAGTCCATTCAGGAGTTGATAAGGATTAACCCAACAACGCAGGTTCCTTCCTGGTAATTTACAATGGAACATAAGGCATGGCTCGGTTTTAAAGTTATACTGGAAAAGTCAGTGAGTTAGCTGTCATACTTTAGTCATAACCATTATCGAAGTACATAAATGCAAAGATGATTAAAATAACCTAGCTAACAATGACAGAGTTGACACTGCAGTGACACATATGTGAACTTTTAAGACAACCTTTGTTAGTGCGGTAGAGAAGCTAAGCTCAGGCTCAAAAGAGAATCCTAAAGATGATTTTTCTTATCCTTCTTCTGTATTTTCTTCTGGCACAATCAATTACTCAGAAATATTCTGGGGAGTGACGTCAGCAAGATGGAGGGCTAGGAGACCCCAACTCATGCCTCCCACACAAGAAGCCAACAAAAACAATAAACAGCACAAACTGAAGAAAACCCCCCAGGGAAAGTACTGGGCTACAAGGAAGCAGCAAAAAGCCCTGCAGAGCTCCAAAATAAATCAAGGATAGCTGCACAGGACAGTACAGGAAGTGTACTACCCGAGTCAAGCCATCACCCTGTCAAGAGCAGCCTGGCACCAGGAGGGATGGCCTCAGAGGACGTTCACCACACGGGAAAAAGGAGAACCCCTGCAGGCCTCCCCGCTGGAGACATGTGCAGCCTCTGCTGCAGTGGTCTCCTACCAACATTGCTCCCAGCTGACGGAGCTGACCACAGTGCTTCCCAGCCCCTGCAGCTACTCCCAGGGGCTAGAGCTGTCGCTCAGGAGACCTGCCCTCAGGGACCCCAGTCTCTGGAATGAGGTGCGCCTCAGCACCTCACCATGTACGGGACGAGCTCTGGGCCTCAGCCTTGGTTTCAGGGTAGGGGCTTTGTCCCACCGTTACCAGCACAGTGTCTGCTGCCCTGGGCCCCGCCTACTGGATGCCAGGTTATAGCTCTGACCCATCATCCTCAAGGATGCTACCATCACTGAGCCCTGCCCCCCGCCGCCCCCAGGTTGAGGCTCTGACACATCAGTGCTGAGACTGGGCAGCACTGCCCTGAGCTCGGCTGCTGAAGCTCAGCTTTCACAGATCAGCGCTGCAGTTGTGCTGCTGCTACTGCCTTGTGACTGCCGCGTGGGGCCAAAAGTGAGACTCCAACCCACCATCCCCAGTCTATGCTGCTACTGCAGCCTTGGCCCAAGCCACCACCACAGCTTGTCATCCCAGGGCCTGTGCCACTGTCACACACCCCCACACCCGTAAGCCACTATGGGGAGCGCCTGAAACTCAGGTCCCAGGTCCACGGAAGAGCTGTACGTATGTATACCGCAGACATCAGTGCCATACCTGCAGCAAGTGCACCTGTACCTCAGGACTACTGTGGTAGTTCTGTACGCACCAGATCCTAGGACCCTGGCTCTGTTACCCTGAATGAATAGCCAAAACGATCTTGAGAAAAAAAGAACAAAGCTGGAGGTAGCACACCTCCTGATTTCAAACTATATTACCAAACTATAGTAATCAAAACGGTATGGTATTGACCTAAAAACAGTCACACAGATCAAAGGAACAAAACAGAGAGCCCAGAGATAAACGTACACTTAAATGGTCAATTAATTTACAACACAGGAGTCATGATATACAATGGAGAAAGGCCAGCCTCTTCAATAAGTGGTACTGGGCAAACTGGATCACTATCTTACACCACACACAAAATTTGATCTATTTTGAGTTAAGACTTGAATGTAAGACCAGAAACATTAAAATTCTTATTATGTAGCAAACTCAGGTGGTAAGCTCCATGACATCACTCTTGGCAATGATTTTTTGGATTTAACACCAAAAGTGGGGGAGTAGGTGAAATGAGTGAAAGGTTTCAGCGGTACATGCTTTCAGTTATAAAATAAGTGAGTCATGGGGATGTAAGGTACAGCATGGTGACTATAGTTTATAATACTGTACTGCTTATTTGAAAGTCTCTAAGAGAACAAATCTTAAAAGTTCTCATCACACACATAAAAACTTTGTAATTATGTATAGTGATCAATGTTAATAGGCCTACTGAGGTGATCATTTTGCAATACATAAAAATATAAAATCATTATGTTGTGCACATGAAAGTAATATAATATTAAACATCAGTTACACCTTAAAAAAATAAAAATCCTGTGGTGGTGGTCTGTAAATCACTTTGAACTCTACCATACAGGCTAAGAGACAAGGGTTAAAAATAACTACATCTACAATATTATGTTAATGGATACACAATATAAAGAGATGTATACTGGGACATCAAAATAAATTATGGAGGTCACGTAAATGCATTGAACTTTCTTATGTAATTGAAGTTAAGTTGTTGTTAGCTTAAAATAGTTATAAGACTAAGATGTGTTACAAAAGCCTCATGATAACCAAAGAGCAAAAACCTATAATAGACAAACCATAAAGAGAAGAGAATCAAAGCATACTACTATAAAAAAAAATCAAGTCACAAAGAAACCAACAGAAGAAGAAAGAAACTACAGAACTACAAAACAATTAATTAACAAAGTGGCAAAAGTAATTCCTTACCTATCAACATTTACTGTAAATGTAAATGGTTTTATTTCTCCAATCAAAAGACATAGAGTGGCTGAATGGATAAAAGAACAAAACCCAACTCTATGTGAGTCTATAAAGACTCACTTAAGCTTCAAGGACATGGATAGGCTGAAAGTGATGAGACGAAAAAGATATTGCATACAAATGGAAAACAAAAGAGAACCTGGGTAGCCATCCTTATGTCAGATGAAATACCTTCTAATCAGAAACTGTAACAAGAGACAAAGAAGGTCATTATGTAATGATAAAGGGATGAATATATCAGGAGGCTATAACAACTATAAACATATATGTACCATATATTGTAGCTCCTAAATGTACTAAATAATTATTAACAAATCTGAAGGGAGAACAGAGAGCAATGAAATAAAGTAGGGGACTTCAATACCCCACATTCAACAACAGTTTGATCATGCAGACAGAAAATCAGTAAGGAAATAATGGATGTGAATTACACTTTAGACAGCATGTACCTAACAGACATATACAGAACACTCCATATACCAGCGGCAGAATATGCATTTCTTCTCAAGTGTACGAAAAAGATTCTCCAGGATAGATCACATGATAGGGCATAAAACATGTCTTACCAAATTTAAAAGGACTGAAATCACACCAAGTATTTTTTCCTACCACAATGACAGGAAACTAGAAAAAAACCACAGGAAGAAAATGCAAAATATATGTAGATTAAACAACATGCTCCTGAACAACCAATGGGTCAAAGAAGAAATCAAAAGGGAAATCAAGAAATATCTTGAAACAAATGAAAACAGAAGCACAATGTATCAAAACTTAGGGATGCTGCAAAAGCAGTTTTAAGAAGGAAGTTTATACTGATAAATGCCTACATTAAGAAACAAAAAGACCTCAAATAAACAACCTCACGTTACACCTTAAGGAACTAAAAAAAGAAGAAAAACTACAACAGAGATATATGAAATAGAGAACAGAAATATAGAAAAAAGCAATAAAACTAACAGCTGATTTTCTGACAAGATAAACAAAACAGAATTAAAGAAGAGACATTGTAACTGTTACCACAGAAACACAAAGAGTCAGAAGAGACTGCTATGAACAATAACACACCAACAAATTGGACAAATGAGAAGAAATCGATTAATTCCTAGAAACATAAAACCTACTAAAACTGACTCATGAGGACAAAGAAAATCTTAATAGAGCAGTAACAAAAAGGAGACTGACAATGTAATCCAAAACCTTCCAACAAAGAAAAGTCCAGGAACAGATGGTTTCACTGGTGAATCTATGAAACAACTAAAGAGGAATTAATGCTAATCCTTCTACAAATCATCCAAAAAAGTAAAGATGAGGGGATACTTCCAAATTCACTTTGAGACCAGCATTACTCTGATACCAAAGCCAAATACGGACACTACAAGAAAACATATGAATTCATCCCTGATGAATACAGATACAAAATATTAGCAAACTGAATTCAACAGCGGATTAAAAGGACCATACACTATGATCAAGTGGGATTTATTCCAGGGATGCAAGGATGGTTCAACATATGCAAATCAACAGATCTGATATACCACATTTATAAAAGAAAAAAATTGTATGATCATGTCAGTATGCAGAAAAGGCACTTGATATAATACAAAATCCTTTCATAATAAAAACACTAAAAAATATGGTACAGAAGGAATGTTCCTCAGTGTAATAAAGGTCATAAACAACAAACCTACAGCTAATATCATACTCAGTGGTGAAAAGTGAAAATCCTTTCCTATGAGAACAGGAAAAAGACAGGATTGCCCACTTTTGCCATTTCTATTCAGCATATTATTGGAAGTCCTAGCCATAGCAATTCGGAACAAAAAGGAAATAAAAGGCATTCATATTGGAAAGGTAAAAGTAAAATGATCTCTGTTTGTGGATAACTTGGTCTTATATATAAACCCTAAAGACTCCACTAAAAAACTGTTAGAAAAATGATTTCAGTAAATTTGGAAGATACAAAATCAACATACTGTTATCAGTTGCATTTCTATACACCAACAAGAACTATCTGAAAGTGAAATTTAAAAAGCAATTGCATTTACAATAGCATCAAAAACAATGAAACGCTCAGGCACATGTTTAACCAAAGAGGTATAAGACACTGAAAACTGTAAGACACCGATGAAAGAGACTGAAGAAAACACAAATGGAAGGATACACTGTGCTCATGGATTATATCAAGAATTAATAGTGTTAAAATGTCCATACTACCCAAAGTGATCTACACAGTCAATGCAATCCTTACCAATATTCCAGTGACATTTTTTCACAGAAATAGAAAAAACTATTCTAAAATTTATTTGGAACTGCAAAAGATACTGCACCATCAAAGCCATCTTGAGAAAGAAGAACAAAGCCAGAGGCATCATGTTACCTGATTTCAAGCTATACTGCAAAGCTCTAATAATCAAAAGAATATGCTACTGGCATAAAAACAAGCACACAGCCCAGTGTAACAGAATAGCAAGCCCTGACATAAATTCATGAATATATGGTCAGCTAATTTTTGATCAGAGTGCCACGAACATACAATTGGGAAAGGATGGTCTCTTCAATAAATGGTGTTGGGAAAAATGGATATCCACATGCAAAAGAATGAAACTGGACCCCTATCTTACAGTATTCACAAAAAACAATTTGAAATGGATCAAACACCTAAGTGTAAGACTTCAAACTGTAAAGCTACTAAAAGAAAAAGTAGGGAAAAAGGTCCTTGCCATTGGTCTTGGCAGTGATTTCTTGGATAAGACAGCAAAAGAACAGGCAGCAAAACTAAAATAAACAAGTGGGACTGCATTAAACTAAAGAGGTTCTGCACAGCAAAGGAAATAATAAAACTGCAACCTATAGAGTGGAAGAAAATACTTGCAAGCCATGTATCTGATAATAGGTTAATACACAAAATATATAAAGCAAAATATATAAAGACCTCAAGAGCAAAAACACAAATAATTCAATTAAAAAGTTAGCAATGGACCTGAATAGACATTTTTCTAAAGAAGACATACAAATGGCCAATAGGTATATGAAAAAATGTTAAATATCACTAATCATCAGGGAAAGGCAAACCAAAATCATAATGAGGTATCACCTCACACCTGTTAGGATGAACTTTATCAAAAAGACAGGAGACTGGATTTCCCTGGTGGTCCAGTGGTTAGGACTACGCGCTCCCAATGCAGGGGGCACGGGTTTGATCCCCGGTCAGGGAAGATCCACATGCCACATGGCATGGCCAAAAAAAAAAAAAAAAAAAAAAAAGACGAGATTAAATGTTGGTGAATTTGTGAAGAAAGGGGAAACCTTATGCACTGTTGGTGAAAATATAAAATGGTATCTCTATTAAAGAAAACAGTACAGAGATTCTTCAAACAATTAAAAACAGAACTACCATATGATTCAGCAATTCCACTCCTGGGTATGTATCTGAAGGTAGTGAAATCAGCAGTTCAAAGAGACATCTGCACAATCACTGCAATATTATTTACAACAGCCAAGCTATGGAAACAGCCTAAGTGTTTGTCAGTGGATAAAGATTACAGTGTTTATGCGTGTGTACACACACACAATGGGATATTATTTAGCCATGACAAAGAGGGAAATCCTACGTTTTGTGACAACGTGGATAAACCCTGAGGACATTATGCTAAGTGAAGTAAATCAGACGTAGAAAGACAAATACTGTATGATATCACTTATATGTGGACTCTAGAAAAGCTGAATTTGTAAAAACAGAGTAGAGTGGTGGTTACCAGGGGCTTGAGGTAGGTTAATTGGGGAGATGTTGTTTAAAGGTAGAAACTTGCAACTAGTAGATAAATAAGTTCTGGAGAACTAATGAACAGCAATGGTGATTATAGTCACCAATACTGTATTATAAACTTCAAAATTGTTAACAGATCAGATCTTAACTGTTTTCACCACAAAAAAGAAGTAATTATGTGATGTGATAGAGGTGTTATACCTAATGCTAAAATAGTAATCATTTTGCAATATATAAATATATCAAAGCAACATGTTGTATACCTTAAACTTACAGAATGTTATATGTCAATTATATCTCAATTATTAAAAAAAGAAATATTCTGAAACATTTATTCATCTGAATAAATAAATGACTTAAGCTCTTTGAAAAGTTATTCAAGAGGTGGTATTTTTCCCTATTTAACACCATCAGAGATCAAGATTCAAGTAAGCATAACTTTAGTACCACAAGAAACACAAAACCCTTACACCATGTGAGAATATGATGATCACTGAAGTTTCCTATTGTTTTTGGTTCCCATTTTCACCATTTCCTATTTAAAAATTTCAAGAAATGCAAGCCTACATTTCTTTCAATAATCCCATAACTCTTTAAAAATAAAACTCAGGAAAGTATCGATATATTTCAAACATATGAAAATATAAAACAGAGGCAATGTTAATAAAAAATAAAATCTTTTACCTTCTGGATCGTAAGTTTGAAAAACTCTTCTGGCTTGTTCTGAAGGAGCCTCAGGGGCAACTAAAGCCATATCCTGAAAACATAAAAAAGCATGCTATCAACGAGCTACAATATAATGGCATTGAAAATAATGACTGATAGTTTTGCTTTATATTATTGTCCAAGTAAAAAATCTAACTGGAAGCATACTCTAGTTTTCAAATATTTAAAAATTAAATCCACAGATATGACAGCAAACAATTACATAGGAATGCAATTGAAATTTACTACTTTAGGAAGTATGTTACATCATCAATACTTAGGCACAGATCAATAATCAAGTTCTGCATGTTCAGAATTTTAACTTTTATTAAAGGAAATATTGAAAAGGCAGATTTCTTTTTCCCATAAAACTAACTCTCTATCATGACTAGTTTCTTTACAAAGTAAGCAATATTACAATTTACCAAAAATAAGCACAGAATTCACTCTTATCTTGGACTCTTCACAAACCTTTACTCCACATATATCAACCATTATGAAACTCTACACTTGACTGACATGAAACTAGAATCTAGGTTCTAATTGTTTTCCTCTATTCGTAAATCTGGTCCAAGCATCTGCCTGTAATTGTGTTCACTCAGACACACCTCATCAGAGAACAAGTTTCCAAGCATCCCTTTTTACCATCTTGAATCCTTTTTAAGAAGTGGGTATAAAGGGAACATATCTCAACATGATAAAAGCTATTTATGACAAATCCACAGCCAACATAATACTCAATGGTGAAAAGCTAAAAGCCTTCCCACATATAAATTAATGAACTTAGAACACTCCCTCAACACCATAAACAAAAATAAACTCAAAATGGCTTAAAGACTTTAATATAAGACATGACACTATAAAACTCCTAGAAGAGAACACAGGCAAAACACTGACATAAACCACAGCAATGTTTTCTTAGGTCAGTCTCCCAAGGCAATAGAAATAAAAGCAAAAATAAACAAATGGGACCTAATCAAACTTATAAGCTTTTGCACAGCGAAGGAAACCATAAAGAAAAAAAAAAGACAACCTACAGAATGGGAGAAAATATTTGCAAATGATGCAACTGACAAGAGCTCAATTTCCAAAATATACAAACAGCTCATACAACTCAATAACAAAAAAAAAACCCACTCAAAAAATGGGCAGAAGGGGCTTCCCTGGTGGCGCAGTGGTTGAGAGTCCGCCTGCAGATGCAGGGGACACGGGTTCGTGCCCCGGTCCGGGACGATGCCACGGAGCGGCTAGGCCCGTGAGCCATGGCCGCTGAGCCTGCGCGTCCGGAGCCTGTGCTCCGCAACGGGAGAGGCCACAACAGTGAGAGGCCCACGTACCGCAAAAAAAAAAAAAAAATATGGGCAGAAGACCTAAATAGACATTTCTCCAAAGAAGATATACAGATGGCCAATAGGCACATGGAAACATGCTCATCGCTAATTATCAGAGAAATGGATTCAGAACTACAATGAGGTACAACCTTGCACAAGTCAGAATGGCCACATCATTAAAATGTCTACAAATAATAAATGCTGGAGAGGGTGTGGAGAAAAGGGAATCCTCCTGCACTGTTGGTGGAAATGTAAATTGGTGCAGCCACTATGGAGAACAGTGTGGAGGTTCCTTAAAAAACTAAAAATAGAAGTACCATACGACCCAGCAATCCCACTCCTGGGCATATATCCGGGGAAACCCATGGTTTGAAAGGATACATGCACCCCCACGTTCATAGCAGCACTGTTTACAGGAGCCAAGACATGGAAGAAACCTAAATGCCCATTCACAGATGAATGGATAAAAAGATGTGCTGTACACACACACACACACACACACACACACACAATGGAATACTACTTAGCCATAAAAAAGAATGAAATAATGCCGTTTGCAGTAACATGGATGCACCTAGAGATTATCATACTAAATTAAGCCAGAAAGTCAAATACTGTATGATATCACTTATATGTACAATCTAAAATATGATACAAATGAACTTATTTACAAAACAGAAACAGACTCACAGACACAGAAAACAAACTTATGGTTACCAAAGGGGAAAGGGGGTGTGGGAGGGATAAATTCGGAGTTTCGGATTAGCTGATACAAACAACTATATATAAAATAGATAAACAACATGGTCTTCTGTACAGCATGGAGAACTATATTCAATATCCTGTAATAAACCATAATGGAAAAGAATATGAAAAAGAGTATATATATTTGTATAACTGAATCGCTTTGCTGTACACCAGAAACTAACTCAACATTGTATATCAACTATACTTCAATAAAAAAAAAAAAAAGTTGTGGGGTATAAAAGTCAAAAAGAATTTAAATTGCTGTTTCTCTGTGGAAATACATTTTTGTAAGAAATGCACTAATTAACTTTTGTCCTAATCATCCTGCCCTTACCTCAAAGATGAATAAACTCTAAGAGTCAATTAGAGTAGTTATTTTTTAAAACTTAATTAATTTTTGGCTACGTTGGGTCTTCGTTGCTGCATGCGGGCTTTCTCTAGTTGTGGTGAGCAGGGGTTACTCTTCCCTGCGGTGCGCAGGCTTCTCTTGTTGGTGGCTTCTCTTGTTGCAGAGCACAAGCTCTAGGTGCATGGGCTTCAGTAGTTGTGGCACGTGGGCTCGGTAGCTGTGGTACTTGGGCTCGGTAGCTGTAGCTCGCGGGCTCTAGAGCGCAGGCTCAGTAGTTGTGGCGCACGGGCTTAGTTGCTCTGCAGCATGTGGGATCTTCCTGGACCAGGGCTTGAACCCGTGTCACCTGCATTGGCAGGCAGATTCTTAACCACTGTGCCACCAGGGAAGCCCCTAGAGTAGTTCTTACTGGCCCATGCCTGAACACCTCCTCAATAGTATGTTTGGTTCATATAGGAGTAGAAATCAAATGGGTACGGGAATCAAAACAATGGAATATATACAAGCTCCTACACAGTTTTAATGTGTTAAAATAAATGATAAAGTACTTTTTAAAATCTGTTATTTTATAACATAGTAAAATTTGGTAATGTACAATTATTTCCCTTTTACTATCCTGTGTTAGCAACTTTTAGGGTCTCCTTTTCGTGCATTTTCAATGTTATTTTGTAGATAATACACATGTCAAAGGACATGCTTTCATCTGGTTCAACCTTCAATGCCTTTCTGATTTTATGATCCAGTCCTTTACTGCTGGACACTTGGATTGTGTCTAATCTTTTGCCATAACCAATGCTGCACCAAATAAACTTGAACATGTAATTTCATACATGAACAGCTGTATCTGTAGGACAGAGTTCCAGAGTAGGATTGCTGGGCCAAAGAAAGAAGGCATTTAAAATTCTGGTAGAATACTGCCAGATTCTTGGGTTAACTCTGTTCATTTAACCTATTTTTAACAATATTTCTTCAAGTGCTTTTCTGTGTCCAGTACATCACCAGGACAGTCTTAGCTCTATAATTACCTTTATGTCAAGGCTAGGATTGCAGCGTCAGCTCTCAGGTTTAGGGAGCAATTACTAGCACAGGGCTATCATTATTATTGCTCCTTAGCCTCTTTTACCACTCCCAAACCTTAACTGCAGACATTTCTACATGGATTCCAGAATAAGCTTCAGCCCCCTGAACTATTTCCAACTCTCCTTTCTTTTTTCAATTCTTCCCTCTAGAATGGCTGTTGGAATTTGTGGATGAGTGCTGTCACTGAAATCCTCACGGAGGAGAAGGTATACAGCTGGAGATGAGATTTTACGCAAGGGGGAACATTTGGAGACACAAGATGACGATACAGTCATTCTTCCTATTCACGATCTGTTGCATTTCAACCTTTATTACTAGTAAGTGATGAGCCAAAGTTTGAAATGAGTTTTAAAACATTACTTCAAAATTTCTAAATATTAATTAAAAGTATGATATAAATAGTAGGAAAGGGAATATTGTTTTTCTCGGTCAAAATAAAACAAACACTCTTTTGGGGGAAGAGGTGGCAGAGAATATAAATGAAGCATCATTTTAATCTTCCTACAAAATGAAGTTTTGGGAAATTAGTACCATTTATAAAGTTGGGGGAACAAGGAAGATTCCATTTTTAGCCAGAGAAAAAGGTCTGCATCAAATTCTCTGGCATTAAAGATTTCAGAAAATGCAGGAGTGCAAAAAAAAAAAAAAATTTAACGTGAACTACCTGATGCCTCATCTCTAAGTTCCAAGTGCTACAAATAAAAAATATACTATGCTTATGTAGAAAAAAATTAAACTTAATAAAATGTTCACTGCTTATCATTTGCCTCTGGTTATGAACATATAAAAAAATTAGGCTTCAGAAAATGTGTTCTTAGCTCTTGTTCGAATAGGCCTGGCCTGATATAGAAAGATCAGTTGAAGCCTAGGGAAAACTCCTGGCATACTCTGGTTTAACAAGTGTTCGTTTAGAGTAAGGGCTGCCACATGTTTTCTGTAATGGGCCGAAAAGTAAGTATTTTTGGCTTTGCAGGCCATAAGTTAGCATGATAATACAATGCATAGGCAGCAAGATGGTACGATATATAAACAAATGCACATGGCTGTGTTCCAATAAATTACAAAATAGGTGGTAGGGCTTGATTTGGCCTGTGGGCCATAGTTTGCTGACCCATGATTTAGAGAATATATTATATTTTTTCCCCAAATGCTCTAACACTGAGTAAACATGCCTTCTTTTGACTCATCTGCAGATATAATGATATCTTAATCACCTTACTAGGTTTTACCAAGATGATATTTTGGGTCTCATCTGAGAGAGAAAAGAGGGTAGGAAGTTCTAGCTGGCAGGAACAGAATCATGAGAGGCAGAAAGATGTGAATTAGTGTAGCACAAGGGGAACTGACAGAGCTGAAGAGGACTGAGAACTGAGAGAGGCAAGGAGTAGTCAGGCAGGGAAATCAGTGTTGATGGGAGAACGAACTGACTCTGAACGTGCAGGGTTTGCAGGTGATGCACGTGGCTGTCTTAATGCTCGGCACACTACGATCACCCAGGGCTGCCCATCGTAGGCTTCTCATGCGCCACGAGAAAGAGGCCATGGGCCCTAGAGGAGGTCAAGGCTGGAGAGCCTGCCAGGTAAGACACGGAAACAGGTGAACGCAGATTACTTCAAAGACGTCAGAATAGAGTATTTCCAAAAAGGAATTTAGAGAAGTTCTTGCTTGAAGCTTCAAAGTGTGAAAGTATCTCAAAACGCTGTGAGGAAACAACAAAAAACCTCCAGATGTAAACTACCAAAACAGAAATTCCTTTTTTCCTCTCAAAATACAACCCAGTGGTAGTGGTCAGGTTCCACATAATAAAACCATCAACTCTAACTGTCATGACTAATAAAGCAAATTGTGTCTTGAACGATTAAGAAACAAAAATCTTGCTTGCTCCTTTGGTCTCGGTGATATACTAATAGCTAATATGCTGAACTCCTTAGGAATTAACCATTCTTAATCATATCACTTATTTTAAGATGTGTTTATACAAGAGGGGTGAAAAAAAACAAAGGCCAAAACAAAAAAGATTACAGTAAATTCTAATGAAAACATTCCAAAAGTTTTCATCCACAAATCAAAACCAGTACAATCTTCCAAATTGATTATTGCTTGCTTATTCTGAATGTTTACAATGCTTTTTAGATTATTATAGAAAAAGATCTCTTAGTTAAAGCTTGTTTAAATTTATATAATGTTTAAACGTTTATAGATGAAATCAGGACAAGTTACGAAACCACCTTCTCTTCCCATTAAAGTGCTTCATCCTGAACTCCTTTTACCTTTCTAATTCGATTTAAAATAACAAATTCCAACACTCACTTTTACCAATTTATTTAACTTAAACACTTCTGAACAAGGCTTCCGGTTTACGACCTGGAGCAGAATGATCCATGTAGTAATTTTGGTAATATATTAATATTATATATATTTCGTATTTGCATAGCAAGTTTGAACAGCAAGTATAGAATTCCATTAATTGAGAAAGAGTCCTTTACAACCTTAAGATATACAACTTGTGTGAGATATAACTGCCAAATTTTTCTCATTGCACATGAAATGATTTAACTAGAAAGGATAAAGTAAAATAGAACTCTTACGTAAAGACTGTGTAGGTGTGAATAATAATACAAAGAAGAGGATTCTACCGTTAGATTTTCCGTTTCCAAGACTTAATACGGCAATAGCTTTCAGATTACATATTTATTTTTCCCATATAACTATCCACACGGCCATAATGTTTTGATACTGTCAAGCCTATTAGATGACATAAAGACCTAGTCTATACATTTAATGTCACAATCTAATGGAAGAGAGAAAAATATGTTCCTATGTTTCCACAAATATTATTATTATCTTAAAATTACCTTCTCAAATAACATTCAAACATACATTAATCCCCCACCCTCAAAAAACTGTTGAGTTATAAATAAGTAGAGATTCCAATGATGTAATTCCAAATTATCTAAGTCAGCAAGGATACTTGTAAGCATTTTCTTTTTTTTCATCCCCAGTTGTAGCACTTAGGAGAAGACTTCACTGTGTACTGCACCTGAAACTCTTTAAGGTACTCCCACTAGCAAGAGATTCTAAACATGAATCTAATATTTAAATAATACTTTAATTCACTATGCTTTTAAACTCTGATTTATCATCAACATTATTTTTACTTTAAAAGTAGTTCTCTACATTAGTCAAATATAATCAGATGCTTTCATCACAGGACTGTTAGGGCAAACAACCCCTTCTCAGCCAATTTACTGGTCAACAGGGATTGCTAAACAATATAGCGTTTAAAATTATCTAGCCTCACCCAACTTCCCTTAACTGGCAAAGTGCTACAGAAGAGAAGAGGAGGGAAAAAACCCCCAAAAGCCAACAAACAAACCAAAAAACCACCAAGGTGTAACGGGACTATCTAATATCCTAGAGTCATGAAACAAATATCTTTTTCATGTAGCACTGTCTGTTCGCCATAAACCTTCTAAAATGTTGTAGAATTAGCTACCCTTCTAAACACCTACAGAAATATAAGGAGGGCCCGTGTTCAGCTCGTTAGCTAGGTGTAAGTATGTAGCTCATTACTGGAAGGGTCTTTAAAGCTTATTTATTATACCTTTCATCACTATCAGGAGCAATCTGCTGTCAGGAGTAATCAAGGAGCCTCTGAGAACTTGTCTTCAGGAATGGTCATGCACACACAGATGACATTCTAGCTTGCACACAACATCTGATAGTGCTATTAAGAGTCCTTCCAAAAAAATAATAAAGTTAACTGGTATATAATTTCCCTTTAGGCTTTAAGTAAAATTTTGCTTTAAAAATCACTTTATTGGGCTTCCCTGGTGGCGCCGTGTTTGAGAGTCCGCCTGCCGATGCAGGGGACGCGGGTTTGTGCTCCGGTCCGGGAAGATCCCACA
Organism: Leucopleurus acutus; assembly: GCF_964270905.1. Taxonomy (NCBI): domain Eukaryota; kingdom Metazoa; phylum Chordata; class Mammalia; order Artiodactyla; family Delphinidae; genus Leucopleurus; species Leucopleurus acutus. The sequence continues at coordinate 197,582,489 of NC_139142.1, forward strand.
TGCCGCGGAGCGGCTCGGCCCGTGAGCCATGGCCGCTGAGCCTGCGCATCCAGAGCCTGTGCTCCGCAACGGGAGAGGCCACAGCAGTGAGAGGCCCGCGTACCGCAAAAACAAAAACAAAACAAAACAAAAAAAACATAGTATAGATGGTCTGGGGAGAAATGATTATTTCAGCTGGTACTGTACCTGATCCCAATTTTTGCTTCCATCTTAATCTCCTAGCACAACGAGTATGGTTCAGCCATACTGAACCAATTACTATTCTCCAAATATAGCCCGAAGTTTCCCGTCCCACATCTCTTGCCTTTTTGCTTACGCTTTTCCCAAGACTAGAATACATTCTCCATTTCATCTAAGTCTAATACACATCATGTCCTTTAATTCAAGCATCATCCCTCTGCACCCCCCTCCCCTCTTTCAATCTCTGTTTCACACTACAATAAAAATTTGCTTGTTTTCCTAAGGGACAGAAGTAGCTAAAAGCTCGGGAGACAGAATCCTTGCTTTAGCCAGTAGGTGTTAGTTTTCTCTGGCCCCAGAGTATAAAATGTAGATGAAAACGGAACGTATTTTACAGGGTTGCATTGAGGATTGAATGACAAATGCATGTAAGATGCTTATCACAGTGCCTGATACGGAGCAAGCACTCAGCAGAATTACCTAGTAAACTATTATAATGTATTATTATTACTGCTTCTGGCCTCACGGCGTGGCATTCGGGATCTTAGTTCCCCGGCCAGGGACTGAACCCGCACCCCCTGCAGTGGAAGCGTGGAGTCTTAACCACTGGACTGCCAGGGAAGTCCCTACAATGTTATTACGAATCCTTGCATTTCAACAGTACTTAGCACCATGCCCAGTGTCTGCTCTACTAGGTACTGGGGGAAAGCAGATACATCAGGTAGTACCCTGATCACAAGGAGGTAGGAAGTTTAAAGAAATTCCAGGAGCATAAGGGAGTGAGCGAATCAGCAATCACATCACGAAGGATGTCAAGCAAGGCTGGACCATGAATGCTGAGCAGGACTGTGATCACAACCTGGGCAGATGATAACATAAACAAAAGCACAGGAAAATAAACAAAATCATAAACCTGTTAATACTTACTATCATACATTAAATATATGCTATAAGGCCTTTTCGGCTCCCCACTCCATTTGCTACAATTATTTTCATCAATTCTAGACGGACAGGTAGAGATGTGGACTCATCAATGCTGATTCTAATGGAAACTCACGGACTTCACTCATAACAGAACGCCTTTAGGCCTTTATATCAGCGATACTTTATCTTGCTTGGACAATTATTTGGGTTCTACTGTAACAAAAAGTTGTAAGAAACAAATTCAAATGGAAAGAGGAACTAATTTCAGTAAGCTGGGTGACATCACTGACATGATTAACTAAGAGAAAAAAAATTCATAAACACCAATACAGAAACATGACAAGTTATGATTTAAACTATAAAAATTAATACTTTAGCTCTTAAATCCCTTTCCTTTCTGTAGCAGCTAAGGCATGAAATTTAAACAAATGCACAAACTCTAAAATATACTTAGGATAAACGGATGGGACGACTAAACCGCATTAATACATAGGAAAACCCTATTATTTTACAAAATGTCCAACTGTGAATCTAATTATATTCCAACTCCCAAGACTTTTACCCAGTAATTAAAGATACATAGAAGTGAATATTCTTTATAATAAGATCTATAAAGCATCATTTTACTTCATTTCCTTAAAACTGTGGATACATGTAGAGGAATGTATTAATGGTAAAGTAGAACTGTCCAACTTTTGAACACCCTCAAAAAGGGCTCTATCATGTAACTGCAGTAGTCTTGTTAATGTTACACTGAAGAGTGATACACAAAGGAGCTTGCTCTGTAGAAAGAATTCTATCTAGATTCCCAGGAACAGATACCACTGTAAGAACAGTCTGCTCATGCAGGAACAGTTAAATGTTTTGTTTCTCCTTTGCATTAAATTCAGTTTCTCTATATACTGTGCCTTTAAACAGAAGTGTGTTTTCATGTGTTCTTATCTAAAAGGAAAACTGCTTTATCATAGGAAAGGTCAAAGGTGACACTCTGTATACACATACAAAGAGTCCTTTTATAACCATAAGAGAGAACAAAAAGGAATGTAAAACTCATCTTCCCAACTTCAAAAGAAAGTCTGAAATGGATTACCAAGGAAATTAGTCACTGATCTTCTGAAGATGAAATTAGATGTTACAGGTAGGTTCCAACTATTTTTATGTTGTACCAGCAGCTGTCATCCCAGAGATTCAAATGCACAAAACCAAAAACGACAAATTTATTTGTCTAACACTTCATATATATATAATTCTAATAATATTAAAGTATCATATTTTCAAATTTAAAGCCCTTGTCTTGAATTTGCATTGAAAATTAAGTCCATAATTAGTTCCAATTCAAGGGGAAAATATGAAAGTGACCCAAGTAATTTAATCTTAGGCCCCAAATATAAAAAAGGAAGTCAATGAGGCAAAGGGAAAAATGATGATTAGAGAGATGAAAAACATAACAGGACAAATGTCCAAATGTTCTATCAGGTAATACTTGGGCATTTAAAGTATATTAACATGTCTCAGTACGAAAAGGCCTGGCTTCTAAAAGAAGAAAAGATTTAATATATTATAAAACAAATGTTACACCACCTTGTTTTAACAATAAAGTTCTAAATTCCTTAAGCATCTACTGTTCAAAATCATTTCTTCTACCTGTTCAGGAGATCTGCAGGTTTTCAACTAACTCATGAAGAGTACCGTGGTATATCTGAACACCCTGCCCATGCACACAGGGCTCGCTCCCTCCCAAGGTACAGATCCAAAGGTTTTACTCTGCCATCGTTCAGAAGGCCTTCTTGGAGCATTCTCTACCTTACTAAACAGAAACTGTCTCCTTCTTTGATGAGGTCCATGTACGTACACTGTACTACAATTCACCTCACCCACATCCTTCCCCCCCACAAGGTCGTTTTATTGTCAAACCATAAATACAACACTGAGATGAAATCATTTAAGCAACTGATCCTCCCTAACCATTAAAACGATGTCTTTTTGCCTTGGCATCAACCAACTGGGAAATAATGTTGCAAGAATTCGGGGTGTAGGGGGTGCTGAATTTCCGGCAGGGGCTTTTGGCGATTTAAGGAACCAAGTGGAACTTTCCTCTTCTCCCTAGGAACGTCCCACTTTTGGACAAGAACAGACAGGTAAAAAGAGCAACATTTAAACAGCTCAGTTTTAAATTTTATTACCTTGTAAAAATCTTTTTTTTTCTGTTCCTTTCCTCCATTTGACATCAGTAAAAGTTTTAAACACCACAAAACTGATTTGGGTGTAAATGGCAAACGGTACCAAAACGAAATGAAACCAAAAATCCAAAGGACAAACAGAAAAAAAGCCTAAATAAACCCTCAAGTTTGGTCTTGGGGGTTTACATATCACAAGAACCGTCAATCAACCCCCGGGCAACGTGACTCTTTGGAGAACTGCTGGGTCCACACCAATGACACAGGAGACCGGAAACAACGTCTTTTGTTAATTAACACAGCAAGGGTGACACTGGGTAACTTGTTTTTTTAAATACAGTACATTGTACACAGGTCCCAAGAAAACCCTGCATAAGCCCCTTGTGGAGACTTGAGCCAACGCACTGGCTGTTTATAAAAATACTGTGTTGCTACAAAAGTATAAATTAATGCTACTGGTACTAAGAAATATTAAACACATAAAACTTCCAAGGATTAAGAAAAATATTCATTAGTACCTGTAGAAAACTCTGGCCTAAAAAGATTTTTTTGTGTTTCTTTTCTTGTAAATTTTTTTTTGGTATTTTTTTAAGATGACTTGAGTTTCTTGCACTCAGAGAGAGACACACAGTCAGCTGTGCCTATGGCATTGCCTAGAACGTCTTAACTACTGAGAAAGGCTGGGGGTGCACTCGCATGGGTACTGAGTGGGGCCTGGGAGGGAGGGGCACCAAGGCTTTCTCAAGATTTACCTGATGTGAAAGAATCACTGATGCGAAGTCACGGGGAAAAGAAAAAGGCAGGATCATCACAGCACAACTGAGAATAATTTATGCTTTTTAAAAAATATCTCTGCTTCAGGTGGTTGCACAAAATGATTTCCTGATGCTTGGCACCTGAATGGCCCTGGACGCACTGCCCGGCGGGGCCGGGAGACTCCAGCCCCGTGCCAGTCCACGAGCTCGCTCACCGCTTTGGAACCCAGCCCCCCGGCTGGGTGGGAGGGAAGGGTCCCAGGTAGGGACCGGCTGCCACCTGGGTTGCTGGAGGAGCCCCCCTTCCGGCTGGCCTCAGACCCCACGGTCTCTTGCCAACCTGGACTTCAGGAAGCGCCACAGGGATCCCAGACCCCTGAGGCTGCAGACCAGGCCAGGCTGTGCCCCTTTAAGGAACTTTGGATCGAAGAGTCAAGGTGCCCGGTGGGACGCGTGGGTGGGGAAGACACCCATGAGTCCTGATGCTGACACCCAACTGCAAACGTAGCAAATCCTTCTCTGTACAGGAGTTGAACCTTTAAAGCATCGCCCGTGGTGGTGGAGGGGCATGAATATAACAAACGGCAACCCGCTGCCCTTCACCCTCATCAAAGTGGGAGCAGGTGCCTCTTCGCACAGAAACCACAGGGTCCCTCCAGGGGATGATGGGGCTCCACTGACCACGATCCTCAAATGCAAATGAGAGAGGAAGAAAAACAACAACAAAATCCTCCAGAAAACCCTGAAAAGGGGACACTGGGAGGGAAACAGAAGAGGGAAAACACTGCATCACTGGTGCACCATAACTGGCCTAGCAAACATTAGCCACAGTGAAGAGGGGGCAGGCCCCTTCCCAGTTCTCCCACTGGCCCGGCTGGATACAGGGGGCTGAGGTGGGGCTGGCGGGGCTGAGACAGGAGCCCCCAGCCACTGTCTCCAGCGGACAGCCTGAGCCTTACTTAGCCTCCTGGTTTCATCTAAACCAGCAGCCTTTCTAGAGGCCCTCCCTCAGGTACGTCCCAGGGACAGAGGCACTGCCGCTGTGCCCAAGGCAAGGGCAGAGCTTTGAACCTGCCCGGCTCAGTGGGCAGGAGGAGACTGCTGGCCGTGCTTTGGGTGCCTCCTCTTCCCGTCTCTGCAGGCACATCCATCGTCACGGCAACACTCAAGTACAGTCCCCTTCTGGGCCATGGCTCACAGGACCTCCCTTCTCCATCTGCATCCCAGGTTCATTCCAAACCTGTCTTGTGAACCTGTGCCCGCAAGGGTGCATGCTGCATCCCTGACAGCTCTCCAGGTGCCCACTTTCCAAGGAGTCTAGTCCAAGTCCAGGCGCAAGCCTAAGGGACCCCTAAAGGCAGAGGGTCTGCTTCACAGTGGAAAACACGCCCTGCAGAGTTTTTCTCTGGTGTTTCGTGGAAGTGCAGGAGAGAAAGGAGCAAACTGAAGGAGAAGACGCTTGCCAGCCTACAGAGCTGGTGTCAAAAAAAGTCCTTCCCAGAAATCTGGAGATGCAGAACGTCTCAACTGTGTCATCGGACTGTCCTCTCTTCACCAAGAAACCTTCTATTGGCGGGTTCTGTAAAACCCCTGCTGCTTGATGACTCTGAGCTCCTAAAAGGTCCCTGCAGTTAGATTCTGTGCTTTCCCCCCTCAATATTAACTAGAAAACTCCTATTTACATAGGATAGCAAGCTACATTTTTTCCAACCACGTTCTCTAAAATACGTCAGAGTACAATATCATGTTTGTTGCTTCACACAGATGCTAAGATTAAAAAGATGACCATGTCTACACTGGATAGAAAAGATGACTTATAAAACATGGCAGAGTTCAATTTAAAAATTTAAAGATTACATAGAGAAGATGGTCATAAATTATCTGAAGTTTTACAACCTGTTCATAAAGGTTATTAAAATTTATTTTCAACGTTGACATTCAAATAAAACTCAATTGTGAAAAATCTCTCCCAGTCCTACAAAATGTGTTCAGTGATTCTCTATGGGTCAAGAAGACAGTTCCAATGATATAAAAATAAGTTCTGGGCCATTGGACATCTCAAATATCAAGTGATTTTATTAAGTAAACAGATGGCACTGAAATTTAAAATGACACTTATAACTTTTTAAAAAATTGTAATTACTTAGACTCCTAAAGATAAGCTGTTCATCTCGAAAAGAAAAACCAAAACAGTTATTTCACTGAATAGAAACAATTTTCTTACCCATCCTCAACCATGAAGGCAAATTTTAAATATGATAGCGTATATAATGTGACAATGTTTACTTACAAATACTCATCAAAATTGTTTTTATTCACTAATCTGGAGAAAGAATCTGTGTATGTTATGTGTATTTAAGTTGATCAGGCAGAAGAATAAAAGCAAGTCATTCTGTTTTTGTCTCCATATAGGATACTGCATGCATTAACTGTAATTTCTTGATTTATAAGCTTAAGATCTACTGAATAATTTTTTTAACAACCTTATGGGAGTATATATAATTGCTTTACAATGGTATGTTAATTTCTGCTTTATAACAAAATGAATCAGCTATACATATACATATATCCCCATATCTCCTCCCTCTTGCGTCTCCCTCCCACCCTCCCTATCCCATCACTCAGGGTGGTCACAAAGCACGCGGCTGCTTCCCACTAGCTATCTATTTTACATTTGGTAGTGTATATATGTCCCTGCCACTCTCTCACTTTGTCACAACTTACCCTTCCCCCTCCCTGTGTCCTCAAGTCCATTCTCTATGTCTGCGTCTTTATTCCTGTCCTGGCCCTACGTTCATCAGAACCATTGTTTTTTTAGATTCCATATATATGTGTTAGCATATGGTATTTGTTTTTCTCCTTCTGACTTACTTCACTCTGTATGACAGACTCTAGGTCCATCCACGTCTCTACAAATAACTCAATTGCATTTCTTTTTATGGCTGACTAATATTCCATTGTATATATGTGCCCCATCTTCTTTATCCATTCATCTGATGGTGGACACTTAGGTTGCTTCCATGTCCTGGCTATTGTAAATAGAGCTGCAATGAACATTGTGGTACACGACTCTTTTTGAATTATGGTTTTCTCAGGGTGTATGCCCAGTAGTGGGATTGCTAGGTCATATGGTAGTTCTATTTGCAGTTTTCTAAGGAACCTCCATACTGTTCTCCACAGTGGCTGTATCACTTTACATTCCCACCAACAGTGCAAAGGGTTCCCTTTTCTCCACACCCTCTCCAGCATTTATTGTTTGTAAATTTTTTGATGACGGTCATTCTGACTGGTGTGAGGTGATACCTCATTGTAGTTTTGATTTGCATTTCTCTAATGATTAGTGATGTTGAGCATCCTTTCATGTCTTTGTTGGCAATCTGTTTATCTTCTTTGGAGAAATGTCTATTTAGGTCTTCTGCCCATTTTTGGATTGGGTCGTTTGTTTTTTTGATATTCAGCTGCATGAACTGCTTGTAAATTTTGGAGATTAATCCTTTGTCAGTTGCTTCAACTGCAAGTATTTTCTCCCATTCTGAGGGTTCTCTTTTGGTCTTGTTTATGGTTTCCTTTGCTGTGTGAAAGCTTTTAAGTTTCATTAGGTCCCATTTGTTTATTTTTGTTTTTATCTCCATTTCTCTAGGAGGTGGGTCAAAAAGGATCTTGCTGTGATTTCTGTCATAGGTGTTCTGCCTATGTTTTTCTCTAAGAGTTTTATAGTGTCTGGCCTTACATTTAGCTCTTTAATCTTTTGAGTTTATTTTTGTGTCTGGTGTTGGGGAGTGTCCTAATTTTATTCTTTTACATGTAGCTGTCCAGTTTTCCCAGCACCACAGATTGAAGAGGATGTCTTTTCTCCACTGTATATTCTTGCCTCCTTTATCAAAAATAAGGTGACTATAGGTGCATGGGTTTATCTCTGGGCTTTCTATCCACTGACATATATTTCTGTTTTTGTGCCAGTACCATACTGTCTTGATTACTGTAGCTCTGTAGTACAGTCTGAAGTCTGGGGGACTGATTCCTCCAGCTCCATTTTTCTTTCTCAAGATTGCTTTGGCTAGTTGGGATCTTTTGTGTTTCCATACAAATTGTGAAACTTACTGTTCTAGTTCTGTGAAAAATGCCATTGGTAGTTTGATGGGGATTGGACTGAATCTGTAGATTGCTTTGGGTAGTATAGTCATTTTCACAATGTTGATTCTTCCAACCAAGATAACAGTATATCTCTCCATCTGTTAGTATCATCTTTAATTTCTTTCATCAGTGTCTTATAGTTTTCTGCATACAGACCTTTTGTCTCCGTAGGTAGGTTTATTCCTAGGTATTTTATTCTTTTTGTTGCAGTGGTAAATGGGAGTGTTTCCTTAATTTCTATTTCAGATTTTTCATCATTAGTGTATAGGAATGCAAGAGAGTTCTGTGCATTAATTTTGTATCCTGCTACTTTACCAAATTCATTGATTAGCTCTAGTAGTTTTCTGGTAGCATCTTTAGGATTCTCTATGTGTAGTATCATCTCATCTGCAAAGAGTGACAGTTTTACTTCTTCTTTTCCGATTTGGACTCCTTTATCTTCTCTTATTGCCATGGCTAAAATTTCCAAAACTTTGGTGAATAACAGTGGTGAGGGCTGGCAACCTTGTCTTGTTCCTGATCTTAGAGGAAATGGTTTCAGTTTTTCACCACTGAGAACGATGTTGGCTGTGGGTTTGTCACATATGGCCTTTATTATGTCGAGGTAGGTTCCCTGTATGCCTACTTTCTGAAGAGTTTTTTTAATCAAAATGGCTGCTGAATTTTGTCGAAAGCTTTTTCTGCATTTATTGAGATGATCATATGGTTTTTCTCCTTCAATTTGTTAATATGGTATATCACATTGATTGATTTGTGTATATTGAAGAATTCTTGCATCCCTGGGATAAACCCCACTTGATCATGGTGTATGACTGTTTGGATTAATGTGCTGTTGGATTCTGTTTGCTAGTATTTTGTGGAGGATTTTTGCATGTATATTCATCACTGATATTGGCCTGTAGTTTTCTTTCTTTGTGACATCTTTGGTTTCGGTAACAGGGTGACGGTGGCCTCGTAGAGTGAGCTTGGGAGTGTTCCTCCCTCTGCTATATTTTGGGAGAGTTTGAGAAGGATAGGTGTTAGCTCTTCTCTAAATGTTTGATAGAATTTGCCTGTGAAGCCATCTGGTCCTCAGCTTTTGTTTGTTGGAAGATTTTTAATTACAGTCTCAATTTCAGCGCTTGTGATTGGTCTGTTTATATTTTCTATTTCTTCCTGGTTCAGTCTTGGAAGAATTGTGCTTTCCTAAGAATTTGTCCATTTCTTCCAGGTTGTCCATTTTATTGGCATATAGTTGCCTGTAGTAATCTTTCATGATCCTTTGTATTTCTGCATTATCAGTTGTTACTTCTCCTTTTTCATTTCTAATTCTGTTGATTTGAGTCTTCCTTTTTATCCTGATGAGTCTGGCTAATGGTTTATCAATTTTGTTTATCTTCTCAATGGAACAGCTGTTAGTTTTACTGATCTTTGCTATTGTTTCCTTCATTTATTTTTCATTTATTTCTGATCTGATCTTTATGATTTCTTTCCTTCTGCTAATTTTGGGTTTTTTTTTCCTTTCTCTTAACGCTTTAGGTGAACGGTTAGGTTGTTTATTTGAGATTTTCTTGTTTCTTGACGTAGGACTGTATTGCTACAGACTTCCTCTTAGAACTGCTTTTGCTGCATCCCATAAGTTTTGGGTGGTTGTGTTTTCATTGTCATTTGTCTCTAGGTATTTTTTGATTTCCTCTTTGATTTCCTCAGTAATCTCTTGGTTATTTAGTAGCATATTGTTTAGCCACCATGTGTTTGTAGTTTTTACAGTTTTTTTCTTGTAATTGATACCTAGTCTCACAGCATTGTGGTCGGAAAAGATACTTAATATGATTTCAATATTCTTAAATTTACCAAGGCTTGATTTGTGACCCAAATATGATCTATCCTAGAGAATGTTCCATGAGCACTTGAGAAGAAAGTGTCTTCTGTTGTTTTTGGATGGAATGTCCTATAAATATCAATTAAGTCCATCTTGTTTAATGTATCATTTACAGCTTGTGTTTCCTTATTTTCATTTTGGATGATCTGTCCATTGGTGAAAGTGCAGTGTTAAAGTCCCCTACTATGACTGTGTTACTGTCGATTTCCCCTTTTATGGCTGTTAGCATTTGCCTTATGTATTGAGGTGCTCCTATGTTGGGTGCATAAATATTTACAATTGTTGTATCTTCTTCTTGGATTGATCCCTTGATCATTATGTAGTGTCCTTCTTTGTCTCTTCTAATAGTCTTTATTTTAAAGTCTATTTTGTCTGATAGGAGAATTGCTACTCCAGCTTTCTTTTGATTGCCATGTGCATGGAATATCTTTTTCCATCCCCTCACTTTCAGTCTGTGTGTGTCCCTAGGTCTGAAGTGGGTCTCTTGTAGACAGCAGATATATGGGTCTTATTTTTGTATCCATTCAGCCAGTCTATGTCTTTTGGTTGGAGCATTTAATCCACTTACATTTAAGGTAGTTATTGATATATATGTTCCTATTACCATTTTCTTAATTGTTCTGGGTTTGTTATTGCAGGTCTTTTCCTTCTCTTGTGGTTTCCTGCCTAAAGAAGTTCCTTTAGCATGTTTTGTAAAGCTGGTTTGGTGGTGCTGAATTCTCTTAGCTTTTGCTTCGCTGTAAAGGTTTTAATTTCTCCTTCGAATCTGAATTAGATCCTTGCTACGTACAGTAATCTTGGTTGTAGGTTTTCCCTTTCATCACTTTAAATATGTCCTGCCACTCCCTTCTGGCTTGCAGAGTTTCTGCTGAAAGATTAGCTGTTAACCTTATATGGATTCCCCTGTATGTTATTTGTTGTTTTTCCCTTGCTGCTTTTAATATTTTTTCTTTGTATTTAATTTTTGTGATTAATATGTGTCTTGGCGTATTTCTCCTTGGATTTATCCTGTGTGGGACTCTCTGCGCTTCCTAGCCTTGATTGACTATTTCCTTTCCCATATTAGGGAAGTTTTCAATAATCTCTTCAAATATTTTCTCAGTCCCTTTATTTTTCTCTTCTTTTTCTGGGATCCCTATAATTTGAATGTTGGTGCATTTAATGTTTTCCCAGAGGTCTCTGAGACTGTCCTCGATTCTTTTCATTCTTTTTTCTTTATTCTTCTCTGTGGTATTATTTCCACTATTTTATCTTCCAGGTCACTTATCTGTTCTTCTGCCTCAGTTATTCTGCTATTTATTTCTTCTAGAGAATTCTTAATTTCATTTATTATGTTGTTCATCATTGTTTGTTTGCTCTTTAGGTCTTCTAGGTCCTTGTTAAACGTTTCTCATATTTTCTCCATTCTATTTCCAAGATTTTGGATCATCTTTACTATCATTACTCTGAATTCTTTTTCAGGTAGACTGCTTATTTCCTCTTCATTTGTTTGGTTTGGTGGGTTTTTACCTTGTTCCTTCATCTGCTGTGTGTTTCTCTGCCTTCTCATTTTGCTTAACTTACTGTGTTTAGGGTCTCCTTTTTGCAGGTTCGTAGTTCCCATTGTTTTTGGTGTCTGCCCCCAGTGGGTAAGGTTGGTTCAATGGGTTGTGTAGGCTTCCTGGTGGAGGGGACTGGTGCCCGTGTTCTGGTAGATGAGGATGGATCTTGTCTTTCTGGTGGGCAGGACTGCATCCAGTGGTGTGTTTTGAGGTGTCTATGTCCTTATTATGATTTTAGGCAGCCTCTCTGCTAACGGGTGGGGTTGTGTTCCTGTCTTGCAGTTGTTTGGCATAGGGTGCCCAGCACTATAGCTTGCTGGTCGTTGAATGGAGCTGGGTCTTAGTGTTGAGATGGAGATCTCTGGGAGAGCTTTTGCCGTTTGATATTACGTGGAGCTGGGAGGTCACTGATGGACCAATGTCCTGAACTCGGCTCTCCCACCTCAGAGCCACAGGCCTGACACCCGGCCGGAGCATGAAGAGCCTCTCAGCCACATGGCAGGGATCAGCTCCACGGACTGCAGGGGCCTTCAGGGGCACCCAGGCGCCAGGGGGGGACCATCCTCCCACAGCAGCCTCTAGGGTAGGGCCCGTGTCAGACCACCGGGATCTACTGAATTCTCGTAATCAAAGACAACTTGGCACACTTACGTCCCCTTTTCCCCCTTTATCGAGTACTAACATGCTTATATCACAATGTGAAATAAATCTTCGGTGTTTTCTGCTAATTTATTTCTTTAACAGCAATCTATAGAGCATGAACACTGTGCCTGACACTGTTCTTGGTGTTAGGAAACAGAAACAAAACAGAGCAAAATCCTGCTGTCATAAAGCTTACTAGTGAGGCAGGTAATACATAAAACAAATAAGTAAGATATATAGTATGTGCCTAGCAACCAGGATTTATTAAAACCTTACATTTCAATAAAAAGACAAACAACCTAATTCAAAAATAGACAAGGGACCTGAATAGACAATTCTCCAAAGAAGATATACAAATGGCCAAAAAGCACATAAAAAGATGATCAACATCATCAGTCATGAGGTAAATGTAAATCAAACCACAAAGACCACTTAGCTGCAACTAAGAGTCCACATGCTGCAAGTAAGAAGTCTACATGCTGCAACTAAGAGCCCGCAGGCTGCAACCAACACCCAGTGTGGCCAAAATAAATAAATAATATTTTTTAAAAAAATCTATTTTTGAGGGAATTCCCTGGTGGTACAGTGGTCGGGACTCCTCACTTTCACTGCCAATGGTGTGGGCTCAATCCCTGGACAGGGAACCAAAATCCCGCAAGCTGCGTGGTGCGGCACGGCCCCCCGCCAAAAATAAATCTATTTTCGAGAATGAGTGGGAGAGAGAATCTTAATGAAAAGGGGGAAAGGATGGGGTTGAGCTTTTAGAAAAGGTGGCTAGAGAAGGCCTCACTAAGGAGGTGACACTTGAATGCTGACCTGAAGGTAGGAAGGAATCCTTTATCAGACATCTGATGCAAGATCCTAAAGGGAAGAGCAGGGGCAGAGGGCTTGCCTCACTTTTGAGGCAGAGGGAAGGCCACCGTGGCCAAGCAAGACAGGAGGGGAGAGTAGTAGGAAATGAGATTAGAGGGCAACAGGGAATCTGATTAGCAAAGGAAGGGCCTAGGTAGTCATTCTAAGGACTTTGGCTTTTACTCTTAGTGAAAAGGGAGCCAATGACGTGAAGTGACTTACATTTTAATGGGCTCCTTTTAGTCCTGAATTGAGAAGCTACTACAGACCCATGAAGGGCAACAGCATGGTCTAGTCATCAGTTAGGAAGCTAGAGCAATGATGGAGTAAAGAGAATTCTCCAATTTGTCTTTCAATTCTTTCAGTAAGTTTTCAGTTTCTCTTTCGTCCTTCAAATGTTCTGTCCTTATCGCCTCCATAGTTTCATGGATATAATAACTTCTCTTATGGTTTTCGGTTTTTTGAAGTTTTTCTTTGATGCCTTCACTGTCTCTAATCTTTTCGGTTCCTTTTTCCTTATTTGCTCTTATTTCTGTTTTTCTTTTTCTTTTTTTTTGGCCAAGCCACTTGGCTTGCAGTATCTTAGTTCCCCAATCAGGGACTGAACCCATGCCCCCTGCAGTGAGAGCGTGGAGTTCTAACCACTGGAATGCCAGGGAAGTCCTTGATTTCTGTTTTTCACGTTAGCATTCCTCAAATATCTGATGATCCTTGGTGGTCTGCTAATATGTGGAAAAACTAAAAAGCACTGTCTGTGTGGGCAGGACTTGGAAACCTCACTGTGAGATTATTTGGTTGGGCCGTTTCATTGCAGTATCTTGACCTGGTCAATTTGGCCAAAGAAAAATAAATTGCTTTACTCATGAGTGGGTACATTCAACAAGTGCAAAGCTGCTGAGATCTAATCATTAAAAACACACATCTCATGAGGCTTCTCACCCCTCATCTATCCGAGCCACTCTATCACCAAGTCCTGTCAGCTTAACTCAGGTACAAATCTCTCAAATTTATATACAGTTGATCCTTGAACAATGCAGGGGTTGGGGTGCTGACCCTCACTCAGCACCATCGAAAACTCACATTTAACTTATAATCGGTCCTATGTATCCATGGTTCCTCTGTATCCGTGGTTCCGCATCCACGGATTCAACCACCTGGGGATCCAACCAACTGGGAAGTGTGTAGGATTTACTATGGAAAAATAATCCATGTGTAAGTGGACCCGCTCAGTTCAAACCTGGTGTTGTTCAAGTTGTACTTCTATCCATCTCTATCATCATTCCCCTGGACCAAACTACACTTTGCTCACCAGGAAGACTACGGGAGTCTTGTTCACCTACTCCTAGGATATCCTTCAGTGTCTGTCTTCCACAATTGGCCAGAGTGATCTTTACAAAGTGCATTTTCAGTCCTGCTCCCTTCCTTCATATCTCCCCCCCAAACTACTCCCACCGATTTTTAAAGTCTAGTGGCGGTCCTTACTCTTAGAAGAGAGTCGCATGGGCTGCCTACCTTTGCAGCCTCCTCCCGCCCCCGGTCCCACCCCCAGTTCTCAGCGCTCCTGCTCTCCTCTCCGTTGTTCACACCACAGTCCTTTCTTCTATGGCTGTTTGCTTGCTCCAACTGTTTCTTTAAGTAGGGAATGCTCTTTTTTCCCTCTCCCTGTAGTTTCATCTTACTGATGCCTCAGGGCTCACTTTCAACATCAATTCCTCAAGGAGAGGTTCCTAATCTTCCTTAAAGCTTTACAGACCTGTGTTTTGTTAGCATCCATCACAGCTGTAATTTTATAAGTGTGACTCTTTGATTAATGCCGCCCCCATTAAAATGCACACTTCCATAAAAACAGGTGCCTAATCCTTTCCCTTACCATGTATTCACAGCACCCTGCATAATACCAGGCACATATTATACGCCCTGTAAATATCTGACAAATGGGTATATATGTGAAGGCAGAGAACTGCAACTATTACCACCTCCAGTGTGTAAGTCACATGAAGAAGGTGACTGCTTTTCAAAGGCACTTTACAATGCCAAATTACAGACTGCCTTGAAAACTGTGACCTTAAAACATGCTTTTTTACTTCATCGTAATCAGGACAAAGAAATCAGCACACAAAATACATTTCCAGACAAACAAACACACCAGTTTTACAGAAAAAGATATAAACATTCACATTAAGGTCTGGGGCAGGTGGGGGGCCGGGAACAAAACTCTGTTGTTCATTTCAGGCCAAGAACATAAAGTGAACCTACCTACCAGAAACAAAGAAACCAAAAATCAAACAGAATAACAAAAACAAAGCCATAGCTAAAATTACTTGTGCAAATACATAAATATCCAAGAAAGAATGACCAAATAATGGATCTTGTTGTAACATAAAGAAAAGCAAAATTGACAGTATTTTCTATATGATAAAGACTATATAAATACTGCTTCATTTAAAAAAACTTAAAATTGGACCTAGTAAATGCTATCAAGTATCATCAATGTTATTTACCATTTACATGTTCTTCCAGCTTTAGAATACTTTATTTCAAAGGGAAAATTTTTTTACCTGTAACTCTATAAAGATAACATATTCAAGCAATCCAAATTCAATTGTGCTAAAATTCACGGAAAAGGAAGTACCCGTGCTTTTAAGAAGCTTCAGAGTGAGTCATGAGGACATATTTTTAGAAGATATAAACGTCACTGGAACCCAACTGTAGGAAATTCGTGCAAAGGCTTTATTCATTAAACTAATGAATTTCTCTACAGTATGTGCCAGTCTATATACCAGATGGGGAAAACACAAAGGTAGTATCAAAACAATCAGTACAAAATTTAAGAGTTCTAAAAGAGAGATAAGGTATTTGGAATACCTGGTCTTTATGATTTATAACAGTAGAAGAACCTGAAATCTTAACGTAAGCTTTTCTATAATTACTTTATGTGTGTGTGCACTTTCCTATCAGGATTATTAGCAGCTTCAAGGATGCAAATACATGAAGACAGATTTAAAAACCCTGACTGACATCCACGGTGTACGCTGAGTGTGTTTTGTCAGGTCCACAACTGGTGTGGCAGGGTTTTTAAAGTTTTCCTATGTACTTCATGGTGCAATTCCACTTTTCAATGCAGTGGCTGGGGCCTACGGATAAGATGAATGAGAGAGTCCGTGCCCCACTGCTGACCACGGGCCATGCAAAGAAAGGCGCGGGTAGTAGCAACGGTGCATCATGTGATAAATGCAACAGCACAATGGACCCGCTGCTATGGGAACAACAAAGAATACCAGGACAGGTAGGTAAGGAGTGTCTACTCCATAGAAAGGTGGGTATCATTCACTCCCATGACTCTCTCAACATACCTAACATTTCGGTGTTTGAAAACAAAATGTCTGCATATTTACATAGTGCAAGTGACACTGTTCCTTCTATTAACCTCCCGTGAAACCTCTTCTGCTGTTTTGACAACAAAATCATTTCTTAAATGTCAATCATAAAATTTAAGGTTTAAAATATTTTTATCTTTCTATCTTTTATATTTGACACATATAGTTTGATAGAATTTATTAGTTTTCCTAATGTTGAAGAATAGGGTTTGTGATAAAAATAATAATTGGCTTGAAAATACATTTCTGTATGTGAATTGGAATTGATTTCCTTTTCTGGAAATTTATAACACTTGACACTAAAATGAGTCAAATGATGAAATCCTCACAAGCAGGAATTAGTTGTTTAGGTTCTGTACTTTACATTTGCTTTTAACTTCTTCCTCTCTACTTCAGGAGGAAAATATATAGCAAAAGCTGTCAGACGAAATGTAACAAATCAGTATGGTCTGTACTCTTCCGGTTGTATTTTATAGCTTTCCCTGTTTAAGGAAAGGTAAGTATGTTTCTTTCACTAAATCCACTAGCTGGATGTTTGCCAGCACAATAAAAGTGAATACAGTAATAAATAATGAAATAGATCCACAAAACTTAGCACTGTCAGTTCAGTCTTTGGTACAATTTATACAATTCATACTTCTTACAGACACAAATAAAGTACTTTAACAAGTACAAGCTGAAAAAGCACACTGAGTAATCAGGAAAGTGCAACAGAATCAAGAAACATCAAAAATATAATTATATATTTTCTTCCTTTAGTCCAACATCTAGCAACTCTATGTAGGCATACCAGAAATGTTTAATAAATGTAGAATAATGAAAACGGCAATGATGATGATGACAACAGCTAAGATATACTGGGCATTTAACTTGTACTAGGTACTGCTAATTGTTTAATATTTAAGCCTGACAACAATCCTAAGAGCAAGGCACTATTATTAAACCCTATTTTAAAGACATGGGAGAAGAGGCTGAGCCATGTTAGGAAGTGGCATGGCTGGGATTCTAACGAAGGCTGTCTGACTTCAAGGCTCTTAACCACTCAATTGTGGAAAAAGAAATATTATAAAGGCTGGGATTTAGCAACAGTTTTGTTGCAAGAATTTTATAACAAACATATTCAAATGTATTTAATCTATTTCAATATTGTAATATTGTATCTACTAAAACTGTAGGAAATATTCCATCCTGAAAGAGCAACTGACTTGTATACCACTGAACTATTAATAGATTTTAAAATGCTTTTTCCTAGATGTTATAACTAAAACTATTTTATATCACGTTAGATTCTTATCTTCTCTGCAAAAGAGTAAACCAAAACATTTAATTTCAATTATTTTCACCATGACACAAGGTGATTTCTGAAAAAAATCAAGAGCCAAAGTTCTAAAGTTGGAAAAGATAAAGAAATTATAAGTAAATCATGACTGATTTTACTGAAATGATTCCAAAACCAAAGCAGTACAACAGTACGTCCTTTAGTATTAACTTTTTAGATTTTGAAACAATCCACTTCACAGTGGGAATACACTGAAGTCTGTACAAAGATCCAAACTAAACATGGACTTATATTACTTGTTTGCCTGATGTCATACTTACAAAAAAAAAAAAAAAAAAAAAAATCCTGCAATAAGCATACCTTGGCAAAAAATACGGTGAGGTGAGTTTCACTGCCAACAATCCAAATAGGGAATTTTGGAGATTTCAAGTAAGAACCAACCTAGAACAAATGTAGCAAAATAAATAAACAAATGAAAATTTTATACTGCCTGTTAAATATCTGCCAACAAATATATGAAGCATAACTGAAGTGTCTAATTCATATCGAAAGGGAATAATGGATTGTACCAGAATGCCTTACCCATAACGGTCAAATGCTAAGTGTAAAAAAGGAATGTTATAAAGACTGTCAGGGCTAAGTTTTTACTACACCTTTCCACTAGAAGAATAATACAGATTTAACACAGCTAAAAAGAATTAGTTTAGCTCTAAGAATCATTCTCAGGTTTCACTAAAGATCCTAGATAAAATGACCACTTCTAGAATTTCAGCTTAGTACCTCAAACCCTAAAACTATAACCTTGACAACAATTATCAGAAAAATAATTATAAATTAACAAGTGAGTAGATATATGAATAAATAAGGGGAAAAACCTTAAGAATATTCTGTCTTCAAAGAACCTGGGGCAACACAGTAATCTCTCTAAAGCAAAACACACACTCCCAAACATTTAAGAATATAAAAGAATCCTGTCATTTGATTCTTCATGGTAGGAAGTAAATTCAAAGTTTTACAGTATTAAGTCTCTTTAAAATATGTAAGAAGTTATACTTTATAGCCTGCCTTCGAGGTTATATATTTAATATAAAAATGACAGTACCCCAAATTTGAGAGTATCATTTTTTTGTGCGTGACCGAGAAAAAAAAGCTTAAAATTCAAGACTTGCGAACTCGGATCACGTTCACATGAATCACCCACACTCTTAGATGGCCAAAGACTCTGACAACTAACCTTACCAACCACACGTGCTGAATTTTCTTTTCTCACACAGACTCCCTAGAACTGGAAAATTCCAGGTGGCTGCTCGCAGTCGGGCCAACTATTCGCCCCTAAGCAGCCAAAAGCCCTGCTCTGGTGCCCAGCTTTCAACCACCCTTTGGAACCGACTGCTATCATTAGGAGGGAAATGGGAAAGAGGCGGGTACTCTTTTGTATTCGGGGATCGTAAAGCTAGTATCTTTGACCTACCAGGACGGGGAGGGATGAGCGGATGTGCTAACAGCAGTGGTGAACCAGCAGAGGAGGAAGGATGGTTTGAGGACAAGAGAAAAGTGTTAACAGCACAAGGACAAAGAAACAGGAAAAGCTCTGGTCACAGTTCAGAGTGAAGGGATTTTAGAGGTGTTCAGTGCAAGGCCTTCCACTTTACATAAGGAAGCTGCGAACTCCACAGGACCCGTGCTTGGCCAGAATTCAGACAGCTAACTAGTACAGAGCTGGGGTCAAAGCTCAGGTTTTATAATTCCTCATGTGGCAGCTTTCTATTACATCACGCTGCCTCTTGCAGTGAAAAGTTCAGGTGCTGTTTAACTTCTCCTTTAGAAAAAGTGTGTGTGTATATATATGTGTGTGCGTTTAAGGGAGAAGTAAAACATGAGGATAAAATTACAAACAGTGGGATCAAAGGGTAAATGAGTGCTGAGCTCACGAAGTGTTTGTAATAAGAAAAATAAATAAAAGAAGGCATAAATGGAGCAACCACTTTGGAAAACAGTTTGACAGTTCCTCCAAAAGCTACGTATATAACTACCATATGACCAAGTAATTTCACTCCTGGGTATACACTCAAGACAAATAAAAACATGCTCACTAAAGACTTATATATTAATGTTCATAGCAGTATTATGCGTAATAGTCAAAAATCAGAAACAAGCCAAATGTCCATCAACTGATAAATAGAAAAATGAAACTGATATAAACTGATATATCATACAATAGAATATTATTTGGTCATACAAAGGAATGAAGTACTAATACATGTTAAAACATGAATGAACACTGAGAACATTATGCTAAGTGAAAGAAGCCAGACACTAAAGGCCACATACTGTAGGATTCCATTTAAATGAAATGTCCCAAACAGGCAAAACTGCAGAGACAGAAAGTTGCCAGGGGCTGGGGAGGAACGAGGAGGTGACAGCTAAAGGGTTTAGAGCAGGAGTCCCCAACCTTTTTGGCCGGTTACATGGAAGACAATTTTTCCATGGACCGGGGTTGCAGGGGAGTGGGGGAATGGGGGCGGGGCGGATGGCTCAGGCGGTAATGCGAGCAATGAGGAGCACTGGGGAGTGGCAGATGAAGCTCCGCTCGCCTGCTCGCTCGCCTGCCGCTTACTCCCTGCTGTGAGGCCTGGGGTTTGGGGACCCCTGGTTTAGAGGATCTTTTTGGAGAGAGGAAAACACACTGGAATTAGATAGTGGTCATAATGGCACAGCCCTATGAATATACGAAAAAACACTCAATAACACACTTTAAAATGGTGAATTTTATGCATGAGTTATGTATGAGTTTTTTAAAAGGTGCACAGCCAAAAGCACTGAGTCACCTTTTATCTCGCGCACGCGCGCGCACGCACGCATACAGGGGCAGGAGAGGGAAAGAGAGAGAGAGAGACCTAGAGAGCCCGTGAGAGAGACTGTTTCATTTGTCTTAATG
The DNA here is from genome assembly GCF_964270905.1 of Leucopleurus acutus. Classification (NCBI taxonomy): domain Eukaryota; kingdom Metazoa; phylum Chordata; class Mammalia; order Artiodactyla; family Delphinidae; genus Leucopleurus; species Leucopleurus acutus. Next base: position 197,603,149 of record NC_139142.1, read on the forward strand.
AACACATATGAGCAAAATGATATGAAAATGTTAATTTCAATTCTAAAGGGCAATTTGCTGCACTATCAAAGAACAGGGAGATGTTCAGATTCACAAAACTAATACAAACACAATTATTCCCTTAACGCCATTTCTCTAAATGTTTGATGATAAGTGAATGTATATATATTTTCAGAAGGATATCTACAGTTATATACAGATGAGCACCAGAGTGTAAGAGAGAGTGTTTTTTTTGTTTTTGTTTTGTTTCTTTAATGCTGTCTTCACTCAGCTTTGAGGCCCTGACTAGGGGCTGGTCAATTCCCTTAAAAAAGACAGTCATTAAGTCCAAACCCCAGACACCTGACATGTCTCCTCACCCCAGGCCACTCTGCATGGCCCTAATCGCTCTGGAGTCAGGCCCCAGACAACAAGGGACAACTCCCAAGCCCAGAGCTCACCCAAACTATTCAAACCAGCCAGGTCACAGGGAGACCAGGCAACCCAGCTAACTCCATCCCAATTTCCACACGTTAGCTGCTCCCTAGGGCTGCAGCCTGCTGTTGCCTTGTCCCCAGGTATAATTCTCTTCTTGGCCCTGCCTGGTAGCATTCTCTTGTTTGGAGCTGTAGGTCACAGAGTTCTGCCTTTCATCTATCTGAGTATCAATGTGCTGTATCCCACCATTAAAAATATCTTTAAACCTAGAAAACACCATAGTTACCGCTAGAACACAAGAGCAGTAACACTAGGTTGGCACTAGAGCAATAATACTGGAGTAACAGGAGAATATACAGCAGCTAATGACTTCCCACTAAGATCTTGGGGATAAAACAGACATTCCTCTGTTCTATCTAACAGTTAAAGAAAAGCAAATGCACATATTTAGAAAATTACAATTCTGGTGAAATTGTCTGCTCATTCATTCAACAAATATTGACTGAGCATCTAATATGTACCCAGAAAGACAATGTGCCTGCCTTCAAAGAGTTCATATTCCATTAGGGACAACAGAAAAACAAATTCAAGATTAAAAAAAAGATACCTAAATCAATAAAAAAGATCACTGCAAAGTGATTATTCCTATGAAATAATGTGAAAGAGTCACTGAGGGAATGGTCCAGGAAAGGCTCTCTGAGGCACAGTCTGAAGTAGAGTCTGAAGGAGAGAGTGAGCCATCCATTTAAGAGCTGGAGTATTCCACGCAGAAATGAAGGAAGTACGAAGGCTCACCAGGTAGGAAAGGGCCTGGCGTGTATGAAAAACTGACAGGAGACCAACGTGGCTGGAGCACAGCAATGGAGAGAGTGCAACGCAACTCTGGAAGGACAGACAGAATCCAGACCATCAGGGCCTTAAGGCCACAGGGTGAAGATTTCAAAATATATCATCATCACACCCTATCTGTCTGCAAAACACACACCACATACTTTTTAGAAAACAGCTTCACTGACGTATCTTTGACATACAAAAATTGTATGTATTTAAGGTGTACAACTTGATACCTGGATATATGTACACACCGTAAAAAGATCACCACAATCAAGCTAAATAACATATCCACCGCTTCTGTGTGGTCACCATTTTTTACGTGCACACACACTTTTAGGAATATGAGCGTCTGCGGGTGTGCTGGGGAGGAGATGCAGTTTGATTCTCCAGTCGCTAGGCTGCCTCAGAATAGCTTTACCTTGTGTAATTAAAGTCACTGAAAATATAAGAGTTGCTACTGTTTGACAGTACAATTACTACTAATGAATAAGGGCAGGATGACACCTATTTGATTATCATATCCCTGTCACCCCTGTCCAAGTGTTGTCATGAAAGATGAATGCTGTCTGGTAAAAAAGAAAGGGAGGGGAGGAAGGGAAGGAAGGAAAAAAGGAAAAAAGAAAGAAAGGCACTGTTATTGTTACTAAAAATAATCAACCACTGCTATGGAACCACCATTCTAAAATGGAAAAGAATATGAGAACTACTTCCTTCTTTCCCCCAAATCAGAACATCTTATTAAGCGCAAATCATTAATGATTTAAACTCCATTTAAAACTATTTGGAATATCCAATAGTTATTTCAGAATGTGCAGGAAAGCTATGAAATATATATATCAAAAAACGAGAGTTTCATGGCAGTTCCTAATTCTAGCACACGTGTTAGAGAGTTCAATGCTGGGGAGTGCTTGGATTTTGTCTTTAGTATGAAATCAGTTTTCAGATGAAAAAGACTAGTTAGAATCTCAGGCATTTAGCAGATGCTTTTTCTTTGCCTGATAAAGTATTATCAGTTTTTTCAGCGAAGCATACTGTTAGTGAGGCACAAACACGGCATTCTTTCCCCTCAGTTTCCCCAAAACTGTATTTATATTCGATAACGGATATCTGTTTTTATAAATTATTTCATGCTGGGTTCTGCCCCCGACCCTCAAAAAGGAACAAGCCTCAAAAAATAAGGAGACTCAGCATGATCAGCCAGCTTAACTCCATCCTTGATAAGCCTGTCAGTTCAGGAAGGGTGGCCAGAAAAGAACTGAGAGTACACACTGTCTGTAGTAAGCTAAAATACGTTGTCCCACGAGAAAAATGCTCTCTGCAACAGTGGACATGTGAATAAAAACCATTCAAAGTATCTTAAAAATCAACTTACCTTACAGTATCTTAATGCTTCCATCAGTGTTAAGAATCCTACAGCTGCTTGTTCATGTATACCAAGAAGTTCTGCAACAAAAAAGTTAGCACTGCGTTAGCATATAAATCTGAAAAGCAGTTCAATGTAAATATATATGTAAACATATATATATATATACTCTACACCAAAACTTTTACTTTTACCCAAAACTATACTTTAAAGCTCAGCATATATTTATTGTTAGGAGTTCACATCAAGTCATCGTGACAGTACTACTCATTATAAAATACCATTAAATTAGGGAGTGGGTAATGTGATCCTTCAGATGTACATTAAATGTATTTATAAAACTTTATATTCAATGTTAACTTTTGATGGACATTTGATACCATTCCTCTCTCCCATAAACAAACACAAGCAGCATGCTTAAGACTGGGGAAATAAGGATGAATAGAACACAGTAACTGCTTTACAAAGGCTAAGAGCTTATCAAAGGAGGCAGATGAAAAAACTTGTGCTCTCTGTTTATATGAACACACACATCTTATAGTTGTATTAAAGCATCTGCTTACTGTGTTAGGGAAGGCGTACACAAGTGGTAACATCTGAGTTGAATCTTGTAGCATATGTAGGAATTTTCCAGGCCAAGAAGAGGATAAGAAGAAAATTCAAAGCAGAGGAAATGGCAAAGAACTATGATAAATCAATGTATCTAAGGGGTGAAGAATTTGTCAAAGCTTCCTTAAAGGTTTCTAGCCTGGGGAACTTGATAAATGGTGATTAACTAAGGGAAAGAATTAAGAAGAAGTAGGTTCTAAAGTGGCGTGAAGAGAGAATATGAGTTTGGTTTTAGACAAGCTAGGATTGAGGCGCCATTAGGACTTCTAGCTAGAGATGGATACACAACTAGAAGTAAGGCTCAGGAACACGGAAGAGAAATTAGGGTTGGATGTAAAGTCTGGGGAATCACCTGCATAGAGATGAGAGTTGACATCATGGAAATGGGTAAGAAAGAATAGAAAAAGCATAGAAAATGAAAAGACAGATTATTCCACATCAGAGATGTAACTGTGATGGTAATGAAGTCTTTTCAGACTACAGCTTTCAGCTAAAGTACATCAAGTACCACTATAACAGTAATTTGGGTCCACACATATTTCTAAAAAGCATGTTTTTTTCCGGTTAAAAATTATGTCCACTGTAAACACAATGTATATATAACTCTACATCCTTTTTACCATCTGGTTATATAGCATCCATTTTCCTATTAGGATATTATGTTTTTCTTATCAATTAATGTAATAATATCAACGTATTTGCTTTTGTTGTAAATAGTTTACTGTGTGTCCTGAAGTACAACATCCAGATAGTATAAACCAGGAACTTGTTGCTTAAGCTTTAAGCTTTGTAAATTCAAAATTAATAGAGGGCACGTATACATAGAGTTTGTATTTTTTCACAAACTTCTTACAGGCAGAGAAGACATAGTGATAGTTCCCAAATTTTGGTTATGATCCTTAGGGATGCCTAAGTCCCTTTTAGAGACTACATGAAACCGAAATGATTTACATGAAAAGACGTTAATTGTCTTTTTCACTCTTACTCTCTCATGAGTGTATAGTGGGGTTTTCCAGAGGCTAACTGATACGTTATTTCCCAACAGATTGAATCTATAAACAGATATGAGAATCCAGCTGTCTGCTAATAAACTAGACATTAAAGGGACTTGCAAAATTTTAAAGCAATGTTACTCTTCTTATGAAATTTTTTTCTTATTTGGGAAGATAGTTTAATTAAAAATATTTATATTTAAAGTAATTTTAAAATGAATACATCTTTTAAAATTTCTCAGTCTTAATTTTTAACAAAAAACCCAGTGATTATTATTTTCCTATAAACCAAACAAGCAAGAGCTTTTTGGGATCCTCACTATATTTAATAGTGTAAAGGTCATGAGACCAAAAATTCTGAGAATTGTTGAATTATAGCCTGGCAGCGATGGTCCCACAGCCTTTCGAATTTTTTCCTCCTCTTCCTTCCAAAATGTAAGCAGCACTAAATGTTTTCAAGTTCAAAGAATACATGTTAAGAAACATTTTCACACTTTAATTTCTAAAATCAGTTACCACCACCTAGTGTTACAACTTGATACTACATCATCTATTTCCTTAGAATTGTAAACAAATGTCTAGAATAGTACATTTATAATATCATGCTACTAAATATAGCAAATTAGCTGTTCATAATTCTTGAATAATGAATTGTTCAGATTAGGTCAGTAATCACATGTTTAGGTATGTTGTTTGAATGGTAGCTTTTTAAAAATGTGTTAACTCCTATTTCCTTAAACAGGACATGTACTTATAATTTTTATCTTCTTTTGATAGCTAAAGTGCATCATTAAGAATATTTATTGTACAAAGTTGTAATTATAGTGAGGATATACTATCCTCATATTAAAACTTAAAGAATTTAGTTATAAGAGACTTCATAAGTCTCAAAGAAGTCTGCTTACATTTGCAGAAAATTCTAATAATTAAGTCATTACATTTCAGAATTTTCTGGCTAACTTCGTTTTCTTAGCCTAGCATTTAAGACTAATCATGGTGATTGTCTACCAACCTTTCCATTCAGTCAGTGGCACTGTACCTAAATGCAGAGTTTTGTATTCCTGAGTTTGCTTTTCTATAGCCTTCTCCTCCACTCCCAACTATCACTTCTCGCTACTGTCAGGGTGTCTACAGAAGTCCTTCTTGGGCCTTTCAAACTTGACGCTGACTTGGAAAGCAGATAACTGCACTACATTTATTTAACAAACATGCTCTGGGTGCCGAGTATGAAAAAGAACAATGCTAAGCACAGTGTAGGAATACAAAGGTACCACTGGGAATATGAAGACGAAGGAGCAAAGAGCCTCTCTGCAAACCATGTATCTGATGAGGGGTTAATATCCACAATATATAAGGAACTCCTACAACTCAGCTGCAAAAGACCAAATAACCCAGAAAGCAAAACAAGACGCCAAAACAAAAAAATCTGGGCAAAGGACTTAGACATTTCTCTAAAGAATACATAAAATGGCCAACGGTATATGGAAAGATGCTGAACATCACTGATCATCAGAGAGGTGCAAACTGAAACCACAATGTTAGGCTAACCATTCTCAAGAACACAAAAGATAAATGCCGGGGAGGGTGTGTAGAATCTGAATCCTTGTACACTGTTGGTGGGGATCTAAAATGGAAAACAGGATGGAGGTTCCTCAAAAAAATTAAAAATAGAACCACCATATGATCCAACAGTTCCACTTCGGTGTATTTAGTCCAAAAGAATGAAATCAGGATCTCAAAGAGATATCTGCATTCCCATGCTCACTGCAGCGCTGTTCACAATAGCTGAGAAACTGAAACAACCTAAGTGTCTAGCAACAAATGAATGGATACAGAAACTGTGCAATATCCATACAATGGAATATTACTCAGGCTTACAAAAGAAGGGAATCTTATTATATGTGCACATGTATGAACCTCGAGGACCTTATGCTAAGCGACATATGCCAGTCACAGAAGGAGAAATACTGCATGATTCCACTTAGACGAGGTTTCTAAAATAGTCAAACTCCTAGAAGCCGAGAGTACAAGGGTGGTTTTGCCAGGAGCTGGGAGGAGGAGATGGGGTGGGGAACTGCTGTTCCACAGACAGAGACTTTCCGTGATGTAAGACGAATAAGTCGTAAAGATCTGCTACACAATCTTGTACCTACAGTTAATACCATACTTAAAAATTCGTTACAGGATAGATCTCACGTTAAATGTTCTTACTACAGTTAAAAAAATTCAACCCCTCCGCCCCCTCCAAAAAAACCGAAGTAGAATGTGGTAAGTGCCATGAGGGCAAAGTGCTCAGAGGCAGGATGGATGACCTGCAGCTGTGGGAGTCAGGGAGTGCCCCGGGGAAGGGAGGGCACACGAAGTGCGAGCTGAAGGACTGGACAGGCACAGACGCGAGGGATACAGGTCTTCAGGCACAGGGAGCCGCATGAACAAAGAAATGAAAGCAAGTAGCATGATTCTGTTCAAGCACAGGTTCATGATGGCTGAAAACTTAAGCGGGGGTGAGATTATGTAGGGTCCTTGAGTAAGTAAGGTCAAGAATCTATAGTTAAAAATATGGAGGAAAAAAGAAAAAAAGGACTTGAAGGATGTTAGAATACCTAAACCAAAAAGCAATACAATACAGAAAAAGGCTTGGTTGTCTCACTTATAGGTAAAGGTACATGCCATCTGAGCCATAAACTTTGTGAAATCTATTTTTGAAGTGAGGAGCTTTTTAAAACCCCCTTATTAGCTGTCTGTCGAATTGCTGAGAAGTCAGGTTGCTAGAGAATTGGTGTCTAGCCAGGGTTGCCAGATCTAGCAAATAAAAACAAAGATGCCCAGTTAAATATAAATTTCAGATACAAAATATAATTTTTCAGTATAAGTATATTCCAAATACTGAACGGGACATACTTACACTAAAAATGATTGTGTATCTGAAATTCAAATTTAAATGGGAGTCCTGCATTTTGTCTGGCAACTTAGTTCCAGCTAACTTAATATATTTTTACAACTAATAGAATTTGGAGAAAAGGAGCACTTCTGACCTTTCCTCACATAAATTCTGATAAACCAAATACGTTTCAAATTTGTATAGCACCTGGCCACTAACTGCAATTCACATTAACTACTTAAAAATATGAAAATTTCAAAATGATCTTAATCTTCAGAGTTTAGATTCTCGTACTGTCTATGTATCTTGAGTCTATCAGCTTTCAATTAACTATGCCTGGAAGGACTGCCATAGTGATTTATATCAAAAGAAAAAAGAAACGAAGAATGTGGGTTTCTGATTTATAAGACCTGACTCTATTTCAATCCCATAAAACGAAGAAAACATTAAAATAAAAATAATCATCAAATAAACATACGAAAGCAATAATGTACAATACATACAAAAAGAGAGGGTACGCAAACGCTATGGGATTCGTTTACGAAAGAAAGGAGGCCATGGGAAGACTGATCTATGGGAAAATAAAATCAAAGAAAACCTCAGCTCAAAATACAGGCAACAGTAAAAATGAAGATATCTGGCAGGTTAATAGGGGCCAGACCACAAAAGGATTTTAAGACCCTGCTAAGAAGTTTGGATTTTATTTTAAGTGCATGGGGAAGCCAGCTATTGAATGGTTTTAAGTGAGAGAATATCATGATCTGATTTACTGTTTAAAATACCAGGCTAGTTACTGTGAAGGACTGAGGCGTGGGCAAGAATGAATTCAGTGATTAGTTCTATTGCAGTTTTATTTGTACTCTATGGCAGAAGCAAAAGCTAGTTTTAATAACTGAGGTAGAATAACGTACATGAATTCAAGAACTATATGATCAAAAATATATACTTTCATTTAAAGATATAAAAAACTATCTAGATGGGAAGACCTAATATTGTAAAGCTGTCACTTCTCTAAAATAATACACAAATGTACTGTAAGCTCAAGCAAAACGTTTAGAGATTTCTTAAAACCAGAAATTAAAAAGCTGGAAAAGCATTTAATTGGAATAGATAGTATGGAAAAGACCATGATAAATTTGAAAAAGTACAATATTAGGGGACGTGCTAATAAATACCAAAGTGTATTATATAACTATGTAACTGTAGTTTTGGCATAAGAACTCACAAATAGATTAGCGGAATAGAAGACTCCAAAAAATGACTCATACCTATGGGAAAATCTGTTATTTGATAAAGCAGGCGTTTCATATCTGTGGAGAACTGACTGGAATTAGGAAATTCTTTGGGAAAAAGTAAAAAGGTAGATCCCTACTTCATACCACTCATAAATAAATAACCAGATGGATTAACGAGCTGAACATTAAAAAAAAATAGTAACATCTACAAAAGCATTTGAAGAAAATACTAGGGAGTATTAGTTTTAATCTTGGGTGGGAGAAACATAAAACAGATACAAGGAAAAAATTTAAAAACAAAAGCCATAACAGAAGAGATCAAATGATTTAATCTCATAAAAATGAAAAGCTTTGGTATATAAAAGATACCAGTGGCAAAGTTAAAGGAGACAGAAAAGGCTGAGAGAAAATATGTGCAACACAGATTTAACACACAAAGAACGAAGAATTTATAAAGCATCCCTAGAAATTGTAAATAAAAGAAAATAAATAACCTCTCCCCAAAAAATGCCAAAAAATAGAAAGAGACAATTCCCAGAAGAAACACTGAAAGTTGAGAAACATTATGAAAAGATGGTCAACTGCAGCCTCACTAGGAATCAGAGAAACATGAATCAAAACAAGCTACCAGGTGTCAATAAACTGATGGACAAAATATTAAAGATGGAGAGCTCTGAGTGTTGGCCAGTATGCAGAAAAACAGGAACTCTCCTACATGCTGGAAGCATTAAGTTTATACTTCTCTAGTTGGTAAAGCAAATTTTAGAAGGTAATTTGGCGTTATCTATCAAAGTTTAACAGGTGTTCCTTAAAAGGTTAAATAAACACAGAATTATCATATGACCCAGGATTTTCACTCCTGGGAAGATGCTAAAGAAAAATAAAAACATATTCTCACAAACATTTGTACATAAATGTTCCTAACCACATTACTCATCACAACCAAGTGGAAACAAGCCAAATGTCCATCAACTGATGAACGAAAAAAGAAAACGTGGTATAAAGCATACAATGAAATATTGTTCAATAAAACGGAGTGAAGTGCTGGTACATGCTAAAACATGGATGAACCTTGAAAACATTATGCTAAGTGAAATAAGCTGGTACGGAAGACCAGATATTAAAGACATGATTCTGTTACCAGAAATGTCCAGAACAGGCAAACCTACAGAGACAGGAAGCAGATTAATGGCTGCTAAGGGTTTTGGGGAAGTGACTGCTAATGGGTTCAAGGGGTATTGCGGAGATGATACAAACATTCTAAAATTGACGTGGTGATGGCTGCACAACTCTTAAGAACATAACTAAAACCAGTGACTTGTACATTTTAAATGGGAGATATGTAAGGTATCTGGATTACATCTCAATAAATCCCCTTAGTTAAAAAAAACAAAACGAAAAACCCAGAAGCCTAAATTTTGTTAACATACGTTCTGCTTTTAGGATTCTATCCTGCAGGAATACTTGAATTTGAACAGAGAGATATATACAAAAATGTTCACTGCAGAATTGTTTGTAACAGCCACAAATGGTAGTACCATCTAAACGTTCATAAAAAATAAACTAGGGGCAAAAGACAAACTGGGGAAAAAATGTTTATTACATATATGACAGATCAATCATTGATATCCTGTATAAATAAAGGTGAGAAAACTGCCCATTTATCTTTCATTGAAACTTCTTGGCCTTTCCTGGATAAACACGTAATGTCCATTTTCTTTCCCACTGCCAGACTGATGATTATTGCTAGGAAAAAGCCTAATTATAAGCTTTACTGGTTAGATCCACTCTAAATAATTCTATGTAACCTCATCTCAGCTCTTAATTCTGATTGCACATTTAAAAACTTCTTTCATAATCCATCTTTACATTCCTTCTTACAGCAGTTGATTCAAACTCTTTCTCTCCTTTATATGCCTCTAACTTTCTGTCCACTCATTCTCAGCAACTTCAAACTCTCAAGAGTTCTCCCAATTCAAATCTTGCATATTTCAAAATGCCTTTTTCTTTTCTCAACACATTCTTTCTTCCTGTTTTAGAAGAACTGTGCATCTTTCCAAGGTCACTGTTACTCTTGACTCCATTTACTATCTCTCCTATTAAAAGCAGTTCCCTTTCTAACAAACAATTTAGGTGACTTCTATCCCTTAAAACTATACCTGTGTATACCATCTCTTGGCCTTATTTTGACCAGGCAGTGAACTCCTGTTTCCATCCTTTCACCAGCAAAATTTCCTTGCTTACACTGCTAAAATATTTACTCCCTATGATATGGCTTCTATCTCAATTGCTCTTTTAATTGCTAAATTCATAGCCTCCCCCTAGCCCTCATTCGCCTTGATTGAGGGACACAGCACAGCTCATTCACTAACTCTGTGTCATGGACAAAAATCTTTGGATTAAATTCTCAATCTCAGCTTCCCTCCATAAATGAGGCAAATAACTACCTCTCAGGGCTACTGTGAAACTTAATAAAATAAACTTATTCCACATCATCCTACATATTTATTTTCACACTGAAGACTGGTAAGTATAGTTTAAGAGGCTGTATATCATGATGATTAAGTATGCTGGTTGCAGGGAACCAGACTACTGTGGTTGTCTGCTGTTTACTAAACTGTATGGATGAAGCAAGATACTTAATTCGGTGCCTTACTTTCCTTTATTCTATGACCTTCATAGAGCAGTTATAAGAACGAAGTGAGAAAATGGAAAAAAAAGACAGTCATTAAATACTAAGAACAGAGCTTGGTGTTGTTAAGATAATGTGTGTCACTGCTGCATAATGGGCGTTCTTAACAATCGTCAACAGTTGTAACTGCTCTTTAAAGAAAATGAAATACTTGAGGAAAAGGATTGTTTTCTGTCACCAAAACATACAGTGACTTAAAGCTGACTTCCCATGATGTTTCTTTCTCGTGTTCATTTATTCATAAACTTTATTTGAAAACCTACTGGTTATTTGTACCTTACCCTCATCTGTCTAATTCATAGCTGAATTCTACAAATTCTACTTTCCTGTAGGCTCTTTCACAGAGGAAGAGTGGTCCAGGAGGAGAATGTACTACGGGGGACTGAGTGCAGGCCTTGGCTATGGTCAAAAGCTGTGTATGCCTGCCGTTGGACGCTGGGCGGATTACTAAATTATCTGAGCCTCAGTTTTCTTACCTGTATATACTGAGGTTGAGAAGATACATATTCAAAACATACTGCTTAGCACAAAGTACCTAAATCCTAGTGGCTCTGTTTCTCTTCCTCTGCCATGCCTATTTCATCTCGTTGCCTCCCAGCTGTCTTGACTACGTGCTGCAGCTTTCGACTTGTCATCCCATCCCATTCCAATGCATTCTACAAGCTGACAGATTAGTGTTCTTATCTTGTGTCTTACGTTATTGCTCTGTTTAAACATCCTCAATGACTCTCTTCGTAACGTCTGCCAGCTAATGTTGAAACTTCTTCAAATCAAGATCCTCTGGGTTCTTACCCAGCCCTACGTTTGCGATCTTCCCTCCCACTGTCTCCTTCACAGAAGCCAATTCTCGTGTCTCCTCAAAGCTGGCTGCACATTAAACTCATCTAGGGGTAATTTTAAAATGATCCATGTCCAGACCCCACTACCTAGAAATTCTAATTTGTTTATTTATTCTCAGCTGGGGCCTGAGCACTGACTTACTCTTAGGCACCCTAAGTGATAACACAGGGTCGGGATTAAGATACACTGCTCTAATCAGACTCATCTGTCTCCCTGTTCCTAGAGACACAACCTATATTGTTCCCTCCCTCTCATTCCACGTGGCCCCATTAAAAGGGTAACTCTTACTTTATGGCTCTCCACCTATCCCAAAGGTTTTCTCCTTCCCCTGAATTGTATAACACTTTATTTCAACATGCTTCATTTTACCTCGCATTATAGTTATTTGTGTGCATGTTCCTGTTTTCCTCTTTTGAGGGAAAGCCAAGTTCTTCCCATGGGCCAGCTGAGGCATTTTAGAAATTTAATCTTAGTCTTTACAATCTAACAACCCTTTGAGGAAGATATTACCTCCCTATTAGCCAAGAGAAGTAAAGCAGCTCGCCTAAAGATTTATAAAACTAGTAACTCTTTAATTATAATTTTTCTTTGTATATTACATATATCACAACCTCCTCCCATGTTGTCAGACAGAAAAATATCTAATAAATGCTGAATGAATGTATGGATTTTTATTTTAAGTTTGGTGACTGAAATCAGATTCAACCTTAAGTCAACATTCCTAACGATTAAGGGAAAATGCAAGAAATACACCCTGCCTATTTTCTTTTCCAAGATAATTATTTCAAAGTTATTGCTTAGTTTTGATATTTAAACTATACTTTTAAAAAAATCCACAGCAAGACAACAGCTTTGAAAGCTAATATTTCAAGAAACAGAAAAGTATGAATTAGTACACATCAAGAACCTAAACTGGAATAATTGACCAATATCCTGTAAAGGAAGTACACAGCATGAAGAAGAGCCTATGGGAGACTTGAGAGACTGACATGCCTTTAACCAGCAGGATTAAATACTTTCAGCTATCAATCAGAATGCGGGCTCAAGAATAGGATGGGCGATGGGCTCAATTACCAAAAAAAAAAAAAAAAAAAAAAAATAGAGCAAGATAACCTGGCTACTTTTTCTGTCAGTGAATTTTACCAGAAATCACCTAAATTAGGTTCTCATTCTAACCTCATCACTCAGATAATTTTGCATATATTATCTAACGTAGGAAAGAAGGGTAGCGCTTAAATTTCTTAAACAGTAAAATGAAAGGCTGGATTGTGTTAAGGTGCTTTTTAATTTTGAAATTCATTAATTTTTACTGATTTTTTCCCCTTAATATTGTATTCTTTCATGTTTCTGTTAACTATGTGTCTTTCTAAAATTTGAGAGCACTTCAAATTTAAGATCAAGATTCACTCATTTAAATGGGAGCAAAAAGCAGTAACTATTATTTTCTCAATCATAATCTTTGCTTCTGTCAGTTGGTGACAGTTTTATCTAACTATAGAAGAAAAAATAAATTTCCCTGTGAACCACAGGAGCCATGATGCTTTCTGTTCTGTACCACATACTTCAAGAGGAGGCACACGGCAGCTATTCAGTAGGAATGAAAGCAGGCTGACTGAGTAAGAACAAACCAAAGGGAATCTCTTCGGGGCTGTGTGTCAGCCCTGCCTACTGGACGGCCTGGCCAAAGGGGTTTCATGCCAACATCCCTGGCAACAACATGAAGCTACAGGCAAGAAATGATGAAGGCCAGAAATGGAGGCGATGGTGATTTAAAATGCTCGGATAACCTTAAAGGTGCCCCACATTTTAAAGGAAATTACGAACATTAAAAGTAATACTGGAAAAAACCCACTAGTCTCTTAAAGCAAATATTTCAAATCACAATACTTGTAATTCTCAATTTCAAGCAAAATGCAATAGTGTTCCAGACTCACAGATACCACTGGATAAATATGTACTAACTTTACGTATACTAAGAGGACTATTTATTATTTTTTCTAAAGAAGTCCTACAATCCTAGTTTTATACTAGAGAAAACTAAAGGCTTGAGAAGTAACTTGACTCAAGTCATACACTTGGGATTTGAACCCAAGTTTGTCTGCCTCCAAAGTCTATGCTCTTCACGTTACAGCACCTTGAAAACTGTAAGGGATTCTCCCATAACAAAGCATTTATCTTAACCTCTAAGTAACGCAGAGCCACTAAACAGATTAATTAACCATCAACTGTATTCTAGTGAAATACTAATCATAAACGAGATAAACACAATGAAGAACATACTTACTCATTCCTGAGCATTCTCTATCACCGTCCCATACGTTAGAAACTGCGTGTCCCGTTAGAAGGAGGTTAATTAAACTTTGGCTATTAATAAAAATTAAAAAGTAATTAAAATATGAATACACTAATATTCAAAACAAATGATTCCTAAGGTAAGGCATAAAATAATGACTTTTTACATTAAATTACATTGTTTAGAAAACCAAGTTAGAGAGAAACCTTATAGTTCTCATTTTATGTACTTTGCTGAACAACCACCTTGCTAAATGTGTCACTTGCTGTATCACCGCAATCGTATCTATTGTTCTACATGTGCATATAAACTTAACAACTTTATCCAAGACATCGTATTTAAATGGATGAAAAAAAAATGATACTTAGACTAACACTTTACTTAATATTTATAAGCGCCTTAAAAAATACAGATGTAATTGTAAAATTTGTGTTTGATGGAAGACACGTGAATTTTAACCTCTGAGGCAGAAAGATCTCAAGAAAAGGACTTATGTTTTAGAGTGAGTTAACAATCGATCACTGTGTTATTAATTTTACTACAAATAGCTATAAAGAGCTTGAGAGGGAGGGTATTCTCAGAGAAAAATAAATAAAAATTTTTTTTCACCCAAGCAGGAAAGCATTTACAAATAAGGGTATACTTATTTCTAAGTCGAAATGAGTAAATTTCATCTATTAGAAAATTTCATGAACAGAATATTAAGCAGAATTTGTTAAAATATCCCCGGTGTCATCTTAAAACAAAATATTTCCTATAATAAATCCAATGCACACATAAACCTAAAGTGGAAATTAACGCTTCATACCTAAAGCAAACACTGCATAAAGCATAAGACTGCTCAAGTTCCTAGACTTTATGCTGCTAGCACTGACAGACAAAACTATCTGACCCAGTAGTGTTTCATCTTAGGTCACGTCCCTAAAAACCGAAGTCCCTATGAGGAAATAATAGATTTTAGTTAATTACCTGCCATGTCCATACACAGGATCTATCAGAGGTTCACTTGAATCTTCAATTTCATTTTTTATGTTTTCAATGCCCTAAAGAAACCAAGAATTCATTGGCTTATTTTAAAAACTAAAAATGAAAATTATGGTAGTTTAAAAACTGATCAATTTATACTATAAATTAATAAAACACAATTACTTAATTAACTTTTCTCCCAAAGAATTACCCAGATTTGAAATGGGGGGTGCATTTGAGATGATAATGGTGAGTAGTAGTCAGTCTAAGAATCTTTTATTTTCTTCCATGGGCTCCACATAAGAACACAGGTAACAGATCCAATGTTGGTATGTGGGTTAAAGGAGTAGAGAGAGAAAAAGAATGTTTAAGCTTCAAGAGGAGGGAGGAGAAAATTATTGTATCCGAAAGTTAACACTCACTTAACTTCAGGTGAAACTGTATTCAAACCTAATATACCTGCTAAGGCATCTGATGTATTTTCTTAGATCATTAAAAAAACTTATTGGCACTAAATACATACACACATGAATGCTAATAAAGATATGAATTTAAATACACAAAAGGTGTATCTGGTACATAAGAAAATGGAAGGTTTGCTTCTGATTGTGTGTTCTTACATATTGGTAATTCAAACGTGCACTGACAAAATAAAATGTAGACTAGGGGGGCAGGAAGCTTCCTATTTTTCCTGAAAGCCAATTTTCAGATATTTGTAACCCCCCAAAAGAGCATCCAAATCCCTGAAGTCTAGATACTGGATAAGTACAAGAAGAGCTAGGCATTTTAACTCCATCAATTCCAAAATGACAAAGATAAACTGCCATTCATTGTGCTATTCACCTAACTTCAACCTTTGGTTCTATCTGATAACAGGCCATTTCTAAGAATTAAAGAGATGATAATCAGTAATCAAAATAGTAATGATTGTGTAAATATTACAGAAGGATACAAACAAGTGTGAGATCTTGCACTGGCCTTCTTTGTAAACAACTACACAAAACAGACTATGATACAGCCATGATGAATAATATGAACAAATGACATAATCACTGGGGAGAAAGGGCTCATCATTTTAAAGACCAGCTCAAGGAGAACAACTAGACATGATGGTTTTATTGGCTGTAAAGGACAAGGGACAGAGGAGGCATCAAAATTTTTGAGCATAAAAAATTGGGAGAATACTGAACGGTCAGGATGAACTCATAAGAAACCAGTCATCTTAGATACCTCCATGACTGCCATTCCCCAACTGCTAATGAACTACCAAGTACTTTAAGTTCTTTCTCT
Organism: Leucopleurus acutus; assembly: GCF_964270905.1. Lineage (NCBI taxonomy): Eukaryota > Metazoa > Chordata > Mammalia > Artiodactyla > Delphinidae > Leucopleurus > Leucopleurus acutus. The sequence continues at coordinate 197,619,561 of NC_139142.1, forward strand.
TATATATTCTCCTAAATGTGTTACAATTTCTAAGTTTAAAACATGCTCCTTTTCTTTTCCATGGTCACTGCTCTGGCTTAGGTTCACCTATTTCAGTAACTACTTTTCCGTTTTTTCCTGACTCTAGTCTTGTACTCCACACACCAACCCCCTCCAGTACAACTCTGATACCAATTTAAAGAATCTTTTATCAACAAAAAGATCTCGTTACCCCATTGTTCACAATTTTTGTTTTGTTCTGAGTTTGGCCACATGAAAGGAAATCTTAAGTATTTCTGCACAGTATACAAGGATCTTCATATTCTGAGTCTTTTCTACGTAAATGCCCAGTCTCATCTTCCACAATTGCCTTTCTGGTATATTATGCTACACTAATACTGAACTACTTAGAGTTTCCCAAATGTGTGTTATATCCCCAATTATAAAGGCATAATCGTATGCCTTTATACTTGCAGTTCCCACAGCTTGGAATATCTTCCCACAGCTATTCCGTCCAGAAAACTTCTCCTCATCCATCAAATGATCCCTACAATACAAGGTCTGCCCTTGACCTCACCAAATGAACTTTGGCATCCCTTCACCTATTTCCCACCATGCTTTGTGCATGCAACAAACAAATAAACACCAAAACACACTGCCATGATGGAAGTAACTATTAATGTGTCCACTTTTTTTGTTTGTTTACAACACTGAAGAGGAATGATTTAAAAAAAAACTGTATCCCATATTATAAGTTTAGTTCCTAGCACAGAGTCAATGCCCAATAAACATTTGTCAAATGAATGAAGTCTGATTTCAGATACAGCAAATCTAGCAGGATAACTGAGACTTAACAGGCTGCTAGAGATGTGAGGTTGGCATTTGGGGAAAAGGGTAGGACTGGAAGTGTACATGTTGGAATTAACCACATAAAGGTAAGCTGAGAGAATAAAAGAGGTAAACAACAGGAAAAGATGGAAATGAAGCTATAAGCAAAAATGTAATTATGAGGCATTACAGAAAGACAACTAGTGATGTATCAGGTAAGTTAAGAAGGGAGTGGGGTTTAGAAAGAGCTTCCAGAAGGGGTTAAGGGGTCAAGTGCCAGAAACTGCTAATATCAAAGAAAATAAAATTCCAAAGAACTGACTGTTCTTCATAATTAGAACATTACTGATAACCTCCGCAGTCCAGAAGATCATGGGTGAAAGCTGGAAAGTGGTTAAGTAACAGATGAGTGAAGAAAGAGAAGGCAATTCCTCATTATCAGCATAAGAGATTTTAATTCTGAGATTTAGAAACACCATGAAGAATAAAATTTCTCTTCACCTCAGGAAAAATACTAAACTCAAACTAATAAAAAACAGAAGAAGTATCTTCTTCAACAAACCTTTGTCAGTAACACAGAATACAGAAAAAGCAATACTCCAAATTTGTTTCCCCACACTGAATACTGGTCCAAGACAGCATCTTTTAATTCTGATAAACTTCTGAATGATCTTTTTCTGGGGAGGGGGAAAAGAATTAAGTATTAACAACATGATGAGACTGACTACATTCATAAATAGGAAAAATTTTTAATTGTCTTCTACATTAAAATGCATACATACAAATAGGAGATTTTTGTAAGTGTATCAAATTTTCAAATACAAATTTAGCCATTAAAGGCAAAAGCTACTGCTGACAACTGTCACCATCTATAATAGATACCATTAAAATAGAATGCCTACATAGTAGGGACCTCTTCATCTCTCAGGCGAACTGTCTGGCAACAACTTCTTCAATGATCATACAGTTATTTAAGGAATGAGGTGGCCGTCTTCTAGGATATGGTTAAGAACAAAGAACACTTGACTTTTTAAAGCCTGAAAATTATTTAACAAATATCTGAACACCAAGGATAAGGTGTACATTTGTGGCTTCTTTTAACATGATGTTATATTTCAAATCAAATGCCACCTGTAATTCTATCAACATAGCTATCCCTTACCTTTTATTTTATAACAAAAAATTTAAATACTCTGATGAAAATATGGCACTTTTAATGAAAATTATAGAAAGCGTATTTTGGCAAACAATAAATAATAATGCAAGCATTTATCACACTAGAAATCTTTATATTCAGTCAGACAGAAACATTAAGCTAAAATGATTTTTTCATTATAATGATGAAAAAGCTTTTAATGTTATGAAAGGGTATATTTCCATAGTTAATTTGGGAATCAGAATATTTTAAGTACACATTTACAAATTATTCTTTTTTTTGAAATCGGAAAACAAATTAATCCTCAAGCATACAAATCTAACTACCTTTCCACAGTACAAACAGACTTAAAATGGCAATGTGTCCAGAAGGTAAGTATTTTAAATGTTCCAACGTTACTTACTGAATTAATGCATGAAATCGCTCAAAGCCAAGCTCTTCGACAGCCAAGGCAGCTATACATAAAAGACACTTTTCAGCACTACACATGGCAAATAAATGACACAAGATACACACAGCAGGCTGTAAATACTTTCAAGCAATTAAAAGTTTCCCTCTTTCCTTACTCCCTTAAAGTTCTCAGTTTATTTTCAACTTTACTGTGACATAAATTTATATTTCAACATCTTAGTTACCATGATTATAACTAAAATGGATTTAATACTGAGGATGGAGAAGGGTGATTAAATAATAAACATTTCTTTTTTAATTCAGTTGTGCTGAAATCGTTAAAATATGAGAAATTATTGACAATCATAGTGCTTCACACATAGTTGTAATGTGTTCTGCGCTTTAAATAATCTTTCAATTCATAGCGCCAAGTAAAATCCTCATAGCTAACCTTCCTCCTACATAATATAAAATCTTTAGGCTTGATGCTTAATTATTAAACAGATGTATATAAAAAGGCGGAGCACTTTGAAAGTACACAGGTTCAACGACAGCTATAAGTTTGTTTCCGCATTTATTTGTATAACTGTTGGGAAGTTTTCAGGAACTTATTTAGATTACGTTTATTAATACAGTACAATTATAAGTTTTTAAGAAATCAAAGGTAAAGTTTACTTAACACTTTTCTAAGTGCCAGGCCCCTTTCCAAATGCTCTACGGGCCTTAACCTCATTTAATCCTCAAACAACCCTATTATCCCATTTTACAGAGGAGGAACCTGAAGCCCAGAGAAGAATCCTCCCAAGAGCCCAAAGCAATAAACAGCAGAGCTGAGATCCGAACCCAGATAGTCTCAGCTGCCCAAAGATGAAGTCTTTAAAGATATCCTACACGGATCAAAATGCCTACTCTCATTTATCACAATGAACAATTTCATATATATTTTATACAGTAAATCTTGGTACTTTCAAATATTAATTCTCACTAGAGAACTGAATTGATTCGTTATGAAATCAAAATTAAAATTTTGATTTACAATGTAAAATGTCACATTATTCTAGCCTTCCAAAGTCCAGTTTTAATTTTCAAATGTTTCAAATTACTTTTTTAAATCTTTAAAAGTCCAAAAGGATTAATTTAAATAATCTTTTGATTTGTGTGTGGGAAACAAACTGAAATTGAACCTGAATATTCACTACTGCAAACAAGTGTGCATTACCAAAAGCCAAAACTACACACCACACAAGCCAATGAAATTAACGTTTGTACAGAATGTAATACTGACAAGGAGGAAAACAGTTCATGTTTAAAATTTCAGGATAAAATAAAAAATCTACCTAATCTTTTCCAAACTGTAATTGTTCTGCAGTGCCTGATTATCTCAATCATTTTACTGGGTATATACTATGAAAGTTGACATCAAGATAGTAATTTAGAGAAAAGAGGCAAGCAAAATAAAAAGCTTAGCAGGCAGGATGGTGGAAAAATATAAGACAAGAAAAAGAAAATAGCTGGGAATAAAGGAAGGAACAGGTAAAACAGATTGTTATATGGAATAAAAATTTTAATGTAAGTTCATTTCATTGTCAACATCTAAGGTGAATTTTCAAATTTTCAGTTACCAAAACTTTTCAAATTTATACCACATTAAAAACGAATATAAAATATAGCTTCATTTCATGTCCATTTTTAAAATGAGACAACGTAAACTGGAAAATTACTAAACTATGTTTTTTGGAGGGGAATTCAATATAATATGCCCACCTAAATGAATCACTGAAGTGCCAAAGTTAATGAAGCATGAGGCCATTTAACCTAAAGCTATTTAACCTATCAACACAGAAATGTACAGCACATCCCAGGGAGCACACAGTATACTAGGATACTAATGAAAAATGTTACAAGAAAAGATCTCACTATTTTCTTACAAATTAATACGCAGACCAGTTTTAAGCGCACATTCTTTAAAACCACTTCTAACTAGTTCAATTATTCCTATTAAAATTTTAGTATCTTAAACAACACTTTTAACCATGCTTACATGCAAGCCAGTAAAACCTGGAAAGTGTTTTAAAACCAGTGTCAATGACACATTTTTTGACTATCAACCTTGTGAATACTTGTTTTCTTCAACTGTCATTATCAACTCTAAAAATATATTAAATTCTCTTTGAAAGGCTATGTTTGAAAGGCCTGAAAAGGAAATGCCATTCAACTGTTTAAATTTTAAAAATTCTTCCTTGCAAATGCACTATTAGTAGAATCTGCCACTGTAACTGCAAAGGTGAGAGAGAGAAGGCGCTGACATCACAGAGATGGTTCAGCTCAAGGAGGCAATGTGCCTCACAATCCCACCAGGAAAGCCAGGTGTGCGTCTCAAGCAACTGAAATCTACTTTCTAGAAACTGGGTGTCTAGTTTCTCTAAAAACAAGTTCCGCAGAGATGATAGTTAATGGATTGCACCACAGGTAGATTAAGTCACTTATTCAATATAAGCACCTGGAACTACCAATTATCAAAAGCAACCTACTGGCAAGTTAATTCCTGCAAAGAAAACCAGAAAAGCAACTCTTTTTATCTAGTTTCTGTACCATCAGAAGTCTCCATTTTACTAGCTCATTTTGGCAGTTTTTAGGTCAACTATGTAAGAATTTTCAAATACTAAAGACCATAGAATTCTTGTGAATGAGAACAGCTGTTATTTGTCTTAAAGAGAAATCTTCAAAGTATGAAAAACTTAAATGAATGCAAAATTAAAACTCATAATTAAAACTATCTTAAAATAATTCATCCATAGTAACCATGTCCAAAAAGTTCAGGAGGAAAAGAAACAACATGTAGTGAAGAAAAACGTCCCCTTCTTTACTTTAGGAAACAACTAAAGATATTTAAGACATTTTCTAATGTTAAAAAAAAAAAAAAAATCTCCTTTTTCCCCAATACCAGAGAAAACATTAAGGTATTTGAAATGAAAGAATATAGAAACATGTTATTTAAGCTTTCTAAACGAGAGTTCCAAAGCTCAAAAGAGATTGTCATCAAGCAGAAGTTAACTAGAAATTTTACCTAAGTTTATTTTTAGAGATGCATTTCCTGTTTTTTCAAAAATGAAAGAAAAAATAAACAATGTAACATCCTCTAGTTAATTAAAATAATCAAAAGGGAAATGAAAAATACTAACAAAGCTCATGAATTAAGCTTAGGCTAAAAAAGAGACCTTATAAAATGTTTAAAGCTTTTTTCCTTTAAAATTTTCAATAGTTTTATTTAAACAAACATACAAGAAGTTACTTCAGGAAATCAAAGTGTATCTTACAAGAATGGTCCATTTGGCAACTAGACTGTGCAGGACTCCCAGGAAGACCAGCAGTCTCCTCAGCCGTCTTTCCTCTTAACCATGAAGCCAAGCAGTACGGTCCAGAGTCGCTACAACAAGCACTTTCTAAAATAGCACATAAGGTGTGACAAAGGAGTTCCTTCCGCTCTCCCTCTAAAAATAACCAAATGGTAAGTTATAACGGTTGTCTGGAGGGGAAAAAATCCTGTCATAAATAACAATATTAAGAATGCATTAACTTAATGGTGAAAATCAAGCATTTTTAGTGGAGGAAAAATCCATAAACCACTGATCTTAAACTACAGTTCAGAAAAATGTGCTTGAGGGTTAAAATGTCACCTCTGTTAAATATTTCCATTAATGAGAAAAAGAATCCTGGAAAATGCAGAATTAAACATAAGAAGAAAGAATATGCTACGTGGAATAACCTGATACTGAACGCCCCTTTCTTAGGCTGCAAATGGAGCCTTTCAGCCATGAGGATTCCTTTATTGTAGAACCAGGCCAGCATATGGGCCTGCTGAGACCTCTGTTTTTCCCCATTTCTGAATTAGTCTAACGTCTTTAATCTCCCAGTCCCACAGGGGTAAGGATAATAAGATAACACACCGTCAGCACACACAATACCACCATCCGTTACATTAGCAGAGGCCACAGCGGTTATGCTGCATAATACAGAAACCACCGATACTGTATTGCAGTGATTTGAGCATTAGACATTTACAGAAAATAGCACAAATGCACAATTTCTTCCTGAACCTTAGCCACCCTCCCCCTTTCAAGCAGTATTAATCTCCAGAAGTAGTACCATTCTCTGAAACTTTCAAACAAAGGGGATAAGATGTATACACATCCTATGTAAAATTTTATGCCGGAACAAGCTTTCTCGCTCTCCTAATTAAAAGTTCTTTAAAGACAGGAACTGTGCCATTCACCCTCTAGCCACCAGAGCGTTTACGACATTTATGACAATGCTACATAAATTTTTTTATCCATATGAATATATTTCTGTGCAAGGAATATTATAAATTTTATTAATAAAATCTTCATGTTAATAATAGTATTTTTTGAATAGTTTCTTCTCTCCTCAAATTTATTTTGCATTTTGGCTATTAATTAATTAAAAATACATGACAGTGACACTTTTAACTCAAGTTCACAACCACTAGTAGAGTCTACCTGCATGGTTTGGAATGGAAGCTGTTTTGCCCTTATATACAAAACCGCAATTATAATATATCCCACCTTCTTTCAGCGGTTACTGTGAGTTCACATAAAACTGTGCAAGTGAAGGAAATATCTTTGTAAACTGCCAAGCAGGATGCAAATGTCTGTTCTTATCAGGTAGCACATACAGTTCTCTGACTTAATCATATTGCAGAAGCCATGAAAGCTTCATTTGCAATTTAATTCAGAATTACTTGAGGTATTATCTGAATTGTGTAAGGCGTTATACTAAAAGATGCAGGAATACAAAGATAATTCTGACTTTTTGCTCAAAGCTAAATAAGACAAAACAAACATAAATGACTGTCCTTATAGTATGCTATCATTTAACAGTTCAGGGAAATGCCCCAAAGGATTTTTCCCTTAGTGTAATATCCTGTCTTATACCTCTTAGGAAAGACAAATTTGGAAATATACATTTTAAAATTTGAAGTCATCCATGAAACTTTCTGAGACATTTAAAAAGTAAATCTCAGGAAAAAGTAACCCACTCATAGTTTACTTTTTAAGACAGATAATTTCAACTAAATTACTGCCAATGAATACTGCATGGATCATCTATAAAATAGAATATGGAGTAAAAGTTGATAAAAGACAGCTATCATACCTTGGCAATCCCTCCAAGAAGACTTCTCAGAAGAAAACAGGAGCTTCTTCAAAAGAAATGCCTTTATACAATTAAAGCAATAATTATTAGAATGTATTATAAACATACCTTACATCATTCTTTTATTTTAAAATGGAAAATAAAACTAATTTGCACCTCCTTTCTGATCTTTTGAATAGTGCTATAAAAATTTCAAATGGCTTCCCTTCACGTTCAACAGTAACTGAGCATAATTACTTACTCAGAATATACTACTATAAGCTTGATTCTACATCCATACAATTCTTCCTCCTTTATAATACATATTTTCTGTCAAAGAGAAAAATTGACTCAAAATAATAACCACATAACTGGAAAATTAAAGAAATTTACTGCTCCATTCACAGAGTGAAGGCCCTTTAGACCAGGAAAAAATCTGTATTTCTCTTTGATTCCTTAGAGGAAAAGAAATCTAAATACAAAAGTGGTTCTGTTCTCCTAGCTCTGATTTATGACACAAGATGACCAAGGTGTGGGTCATCACTTTGTTATAAGGAGTCCTAACTTCCTGGTTTAACTCATAAAGCTTTAAGATTCCAAAGAAAAAACAAACTCATGTCTAACCTTTCCTTAAGTGAGCCAACTATGTTACATTGGTGATTTGATAGATAACAGTTCAGTGTGTAACAGTGTTTCCTTCTCAAAGTGTAGCTCAAGGACTATTTGCATCCTAGCCACCTGACTTGTTTATTTAAAAGACAGATTCTGACACTCCACCTATTTTATCTCTAGGGGGCAGATTCAAGAAAAAAGAGGTTACTATGGTGATTCTTACTCACAGGTGTTTGAAAACAGTAGTATTCAGATAAGAGGACTGCTTATAGTCAGACAGACCTAGATTTGAATCCTGGTTTCATTACTTTACTAATTAAAAATAATAATAGCACAAACTTTAAAAGGTTGTAGTGAGGATTATATGAGATAAACTATTAATACACTTAGCACAGTACCTGGTACCTAATAAGCAATCAATTCAAAGTATTTTAAAAAAAAATAAGTAACGTTCTGTAATATTCACGTTGAAATAAAATCTACAAATACTACAACCAAGTGCTTCTGATTCCCCCCCACCCACCCAATAACAAAAGCCATAAAACTAATATAACTACACTTGAAAACTTTGGAATGGTGAATGGGACAACCATTATTTCAACACTAATAGAACCACCATTAGCATTTTGATATACTTCCTTCCAGTCTTCCTTTCATACCTGTTTTAAATTTTATTTTAAGTGAGAAGCATAATGGGTACGTGATTGTTTTCCACTTTTCTGTTTTCCCACACAATTCATAACTTTAACTCTTAATCTCTACATGTCTATTCAAGCTATTAAAATTTATTTAAACATTAGTCCATGTTTAAACTACATTACTGTGCATTACATTGTTTGCAATTTTTTTATACTATAAAATATATAATATATATATAAATATATGTTTTATATATATATAAATATATATAAAATATATCTGGACTTGCTCTAAAAAAAGCTTCTTCTTGAATACAACCTTTTCCATATTAAGGATTATTTCTTTAGGAAAGATCCACAGAAGTACAATTATTCTCATCAAAGAATCTGCATTATCATGGTTCCAATTATAACGTAAAATTCCTTCTCTAGGTCAAAGTACCAATTTGTACTACACAGAGGTATCTGAGTATGCCAGCGTCACCCTACCCTTATATGCACTGCCAATTATTTCATATCTAAAGATTAGAAAGAGTAAGCATAGAATCTAGTTAAAGTTTTATTTGTACTTTCTTGGATTCCTAGCGAGGCTGGACATCTCGATTCCTTGGTTGTCCAGCATCATACCACCTGTCATGACTGCATACACTTGCCCGTTTCACCTCTGAGGTTTTAGTGTTTTTCTAACCAATTTGTAGTTCTCTGTATAAGAAAGACACTGATTTATTGCTAATATTACCTCACATTTTTTTCTGAGCCTGGAACTCATCTTTTATCTTAGTTGGTAATGCATTATTTTCAGCTTTCTGTGCTTAAGTATTATATCAAGAATAAACTTGGTATATGCTACAAATGACCTAAATTCAGTTTTTCCCCTCAAATTATCAACCAGTCCTATCAGTGACACTTAGTAAACATTTTATTTCACCACTGATTTATATTCCTTCTTATCATGGTATGTCATTAATTCTTGGTAAATTATTATATGTAATGTGGTCTACTACTGTATTATCTATCGGGTTCCACAATATGCCTATTCTTCTAGCAAAAGTGTCATGTTCTAGTTTATATAGTTTTAAAAAGTTTTAATATCTGGACTCGCACATTTCCCTTCATCACTCTTAGTAATTTAGTTTTGACTTTTACATTGAAATATTAATATAAACAAAATTCTTCTATGAATGAAAACATTTATATGACTATGAAGCTAAATTACTACCTCAAAGATACATCACGGTTTTGAACATTACAATTAACCCTTGTTACGTAGCAACCCCACTTGTAAAAATAACTACCATTTTGGAATATACTAAATTTTATAAACATGAAACTGCTGTGGTTTACTTTGATTTAACTGTATTCAAAGACTTGAAATAAAGACCCTAAGGGTATTATTATTATGGTCCAAGAAGGTCTATGTTAATATAATCTAACATGCATATGAACAGGACAAGTAATCTTCAAATTCAGGTAAGATTCCTACTAGCAACCAAAATCTGTCTCAATTACTCAAAATAACAGCCTCATAACTAATTTATAGTTAAATTTTATTCTTTATACTCTGTAATCCCCAGGCAAAGCTCAAACATTCAAGTTTTTCTTAAATTTTTTTTGTAAATCTACTAATGAAAAAAAATGTATCAACTTTACTCTTCAAAGAAATACAACAACGACCTACAAAGGATACATTTTAGAATGAACCATAAAGGAAAACTTCTTTTCTCCTTCAGAAAATACATTTTAAATTTAATAATGTAAGTGTATGGAGTATAAGGTTTGAGAGACAAATTTACTTTGCAGCTAACAGTTCAGGAATGCATTCTTTATGCCCAATGAATAATAAATACCACATTAAATATGTATTTTCAAAATGTGCTGATTAAAACAAACAATAAATTCAAGCTTCTTTTATAACAGTTCTAAAGTTATACTCCTGTTCAGACATTGTAAATATTATAGCAAACTGAAAATTCAATTCTCCATTTTAATAACGTAATGGTTTATAGCAAATCAGCCTCTGAATTTCAAACAATGCAACACAAAAAGATTCAAAATCAAATACATACATTGAGATTCACTCTACCTTTTGCCCAAAGAAAAAACCTTTTTTTTATTTTGGGGATTCTGTTTGAAATTGGTTGCTACTAATTTTATTTTAAAGACCAAAGCTAGAGCCTAAAACAGTATATACTGTCAACTTATTTTAAAATTTAATGAAGTTTTAGGTCATGAAAATATTAATGCATCTTCAACTTTTTAGAAAAACCGTTTTTAAAGATAGAACAAATGTAAATAGTACCACTGCTACGGTGTCACTATCTTTGGCATAAAATGTTATTACTCAACAGATCACTGTATAAGAAAGATGCCATGATCATTAACTCCAAATTTTCTGAAAGTCAGAGAACACCTACTATGTTTTCTTGAAAATAAAGAGAGCCAAATGGCTACTGCTGTGTAACCTACTCATGTTCTGAAATCATTTTTATTTTGGATATTTAAAGCAATTGACAAGAACAAAAGTTAAGAGGTAACTGATCATGCCTCATGATTACAGAGTACAGGTATTAGAAAACAGAAAGTAAAGCATGAAACGTTCGAACACGTCCCTCAAAGGAGTTGGTAAAGTAGCAGTCTATGTTACCTGAACGGGTGCAATAACAGCACAGGGGCCACCTTCAAACTGTTCTAATGCAGATCCCTCTGATTCACTAAACACAAACCCTAAAAATGAAAGCAAGTAGCAAAGATTAAAAATGTAATTCAAGTAGTAGCTAAAAGAATTTTTAATGTACTTTGCTTTGAGAAAGATCACTTATCACAACAGCAAAATATCCTCAAGTCAGTCAAGTGCAGTGGTTCTTAACCTTTTGGAGGATAAAGGAGCTCTTTGAAAAAAGATATGGAACCTAGGCTCCCTGCCAAATGCACATAAACACACACACACACACACACACACACACACACACACACACACAATTTTGCATCCAGGGACCCCACTAAGTGGACCAGAGAGATAAAGTGTGGCCTTCAGTAAAAGGACACTAAATCTGATTTTTAAATAATTTACTGAAAGGAAGACTTGACAGTCTACATACTGAATTTAAACAGATATTTTAGGACCCTTTTCAGAAAGTATCTTTTTTAGTTTCAATCTTTGAGTCACATTCTCTAAGCTAAAAATTAAAGAACATCATATACAGTGCATGTGGCCATATTGGTTCTATCTTAATTTAAACACTACCCAACTAGCACTGACTGAGTATCTAGTACAAGTTCCTGCAGAGAGCACCGGCACACTGCAGAGAGCTTGGGGCCGGAAGTCAGGAGAAGTGAGTTACTATCTGTATAAGCTTCAGGAAATCATTTCACCTCCCTAGGCCTCATACTTAGCTTTAAAATGATCACTTCCAATTCCAACATGTTAGGAATGTGTGAAATTTCACTAATGGTCATAATTCTTACATTTATTTAACAAACATTTAATGACCCTGAGATACTATACCAAGCATCTACGATATATAAATGACGTGAACGACAAAGTCCCTAGTCTGGAGAAGCCAACAGTCCAGGTGAAGACAGACATCTGAACAAATAATTACTAAGATGAAGGGATAAACGAATGTTATAACAGAAGTATGAAGTGTTGAGGATACACAAAGTAGTGACTTGATCTGAGTCAAGTCATACCAGCTAACTTTAAGGCTGACCTTGAACAGAAATTTATCAGAGAGGCAAGGGTGGCAGAATGACTTTCAGGTAAAGAAAATACCTTTATTAAAGGAAAGAGGTTTCGTAAGAGCAGGACAAGTTTATGGATCAGAGGGAACGTTAATGCAGCCAAAGGGCAGTATGGAGGCACACGGGAGAGATGGGAAAGGGGAGGAGGGAGAGCTGACAGGATGTTAATACTGAGAAGGGCCACACCATGACAAGTACTAATTAAAGGAGTAATACAATCATACTGGTATTTTTTTCTTTTTTAAAGGACCAGAATGGGGAAGAGGCCGTTTCAACACACCTATACAGTGCCAAACTAATAAAAGAAACTTAAGTGTGGAGGGAAGACACTATATCCAAACAGTATTTCTAAGGTAAAAATTAATATTTGATGAATATGTGCAAGTGGGGAAAGGCTTGGGACATAAGAAATTAGAACTGACTGACGTTTCTAGCTTGAGACACTAGATAGCAGGACAGATAAGAAACAGTATGAAGCTTCCCATTCCATCCCACCTCCTCTCTCTTTACCCTTCAATCTCTCTTTCAAACAGTATTTAAATGTATCTCACATATTTAAAAACAAAAAAAAATTCTCTTCAAGATTCTACCAAAAGGTCCTTGGTATTTACCCAAAGGAGTTGAAAACTTATGTCCACACACAAAAACCTGCACACATTGTTTACTGCACCTTTATTCCTAATTGCCAAAACTTGCAAGCAGCCAAGATGTCCTTCAGTAGGTGAATGGATAAATAGTACATATTATTCAGCATTTAAAAAATATTAGCTTGCAAGTTGTGAAAAGACATGGAGGAACCTTAATTACATATTACTAAGTGAAAGAAACCAATCTGAAAAGGCTACATACCATATGATTCTAACCATATGACAGTCTGAAAAAGGCAAAACTATGCAGACAGTAAGAAGATCAGTGGCTGCCAAGAGGAGGGGAGTGGGTGAAGGGTTGAACAGACAAGGCACAGAGGATTTTTAGGGCAGTGAAAATACTCTGATCTTATGATGATGGATACATTCCATTACACATTTGTCTCGACCCACAGGATGTGCCACACCAAGAATGAAAACTGTGGACTTTGGGTGATAATGATGAGTCCACGCAGGTTCAACACTGTAACAACCAACGTACTACTCTGGTGGGGGACACTGACAGTGGGGTGGGGGGCTGTGCATGTTGAGGGAGCAGGAGGTATGTGGGAAATCTCTGTATCTTGCCCACAGTTTTGCTGTGAACCTAAGATTGTTCTAAAAAGTAAAGTCTTAATTTAAAAAATCATTTGACCATAGAAACAACAACCACCACCTTCCACCCAAAACTCCAAACACCACTCTCTCAAAGCCCACCTAACTGTCTACATGCACTGTCTCAATTTCCTTACCTCCTAATTTACCCAACCCACAATAATTTGGTTTTCAACCTGTGACTGCACCAAACTCATTCTCACCAAATTCATCAATGACCAGACAGGCTATTTCTCAAGTCTTTCTTATTTCAGATGAATCTCACAGAGAATCATCTGAAATGCTGACCACTGACTTCTGAAAATCTTTTGGCCCTTGGCTCTAGTGGTACATCTTGTTCCAAATTTTCCTTTTCTGATTCTTCTCAGTATGAGCGGTGGTCAATTCCTTCTAAATGCTAATGTTCCTCAGGTCTTGGCTTTAGAATCTTTTTTCTTTGCATTCTCCCTGTGTAACTCATCTACTCACAAGGTTTCCATTATGGGTGATAATCCCAATAGAGCTCAGATGAGAACTCCAGACACAGACAGAATCCAAATTCCTCAACATGGTTTTGCATGGTCCAGCTTCTGCCTATATCTCCTCCCTCATCCTTTGCCACTCTCCTTCTTTAGGCTCTAGGCATGCTGAACTTCTTCCAGGCCCTCAAATATCCATTTTCTCTCTGGTTTCTTACACTTTGAACATGTTGTTCCCTCCGCATGAAACACTTGCTAACACTTTCTCTGAAAAAATCGGACTTATCTTTAAGGCTTCACCTTAAGGTAAGGTCCTCTTGGTTCAAGGACCCAAAACATATCTCTACCCCATTTCTAGTCCACCTTCAGGTTCAAACCACCATCATCTTTCACTTAGAACACTGTTAAGAGTTTCCAACCAGGTCCCCCCATTCTGCCCACATTCCCACTCCCACCCCACCCCTTATCTATTCACCATAGTTACCAGAGAAGTATTTTAGAAACAGACATCAGGTTTTGTCACAGCCTGCAATGGCTTCTCATTGCAATTGCAATAAAACTCCTTTTCATGGCCTAAGAGACACTGTACGATCTATCAACCCACCTTCCCTCAGTTCACTCTTACCTTCATCATCTACAGTGATCTTAGGCCCTCAGAACATCCCAAGGTCTTTACCTGGGGCTTGATGCTTGCTGTTCCCTCTGCACGAAATGCTCTTTTTCCTTCTCTTGTCATACAGCTGAATCCTTCTCATCCTTAAAGACCCAGTTTAGGTATTAACTCCTCAGAGAGATATTCCCTGATAGGTCTATCTAAGTAGATCTTTCCCACCATCCCTCAGCACAACCAGTACTTATCATCATCTGTAATTATATGATTGTTCACTTGTTTGTCTTGCCTTACAAGTATCTTGCCTGCTCTATTAACTGTTTTCCTAGTATGCTATATAGTTAATAATAAATGCTTGCTGAAGTTTTGGGAGTGAAGATAATGGGGATGTTTGTTTCTAAATTCAGTCTCTAAAATGTGAAACAACAATTTGGTTGGGGAAACATGGGTCTGGAGCCCAGGGCAGGGTTTAGGATTAGAGATAGCAAGTTGAATCACCTTAAACATGGCAGTTAAAGTGAATGAGAACATGTAGAACACAGATAATGAAGCCGGTTAAAATTTAAAAAAAAAAAAAAAAAAGTGAGCAGACGCTGAAGCAGCAAAGGAGATTGACAAAGACTTGAAAGGTAAGAGAAAAAAACACACTGAGGTCCTAGAAAGAAAATCAGCAGTCACCTGTTACAAATGCCGAGTGGAATAAAAACATTAAATGAAAATACTGGATTAAGCATGTCACTGGGAATACTAAAAAAAGAAATTTAGAATGCTGGGAAGGGCAGCCAAATTTTAAAGGGCTGAGGCGTGATTCAGAATACAAGGAGAAAGAGAAAAGGCAAACTATTTGTTAAACAAGTGAAGGGGAAAAGGATGATGGCTTGAAGGGTAGTTGGATAAAGAATTATTATTTTACAGAGGGAAGGGCATGAGTTTAAAAGAAGGAAAAGAGTGATTAAATGGGAAAGAGAGAGTTTAAGGACTCCAAGTCCTGAAAGAACTGAGACAGTGTGGTGTGGTGGTGGTGGTCGTGGACTGAATAAAGATAGGTTCTCAAGGTGTGGCCTACAGACCCCGGGAAGTTCCAGAGACCCTTTAGGGGACCTGCTAGAGGTGAAAATCATTTTTATTATAATACTAACATATTTGCCCTTTTCACTGTGTTGATATTCACAGCGAGGGTACAAAATGAACAGCAGGTTACATTACTGGTGCCTTAGCACACATTAGGTGACATTAAGCTGTACCAGCAGTCACTGTACTAGGAAACACCACAATATGCTCTCAAACACACAAAAAAGCCAATTTAACTTTAAAAAGCCCTTACTAATGCTAATCTTATTAAATCTTGACTCTGAATACAATGTACTTTAAAAAAATGGTCTGTGTGACAAAATGGGAACTACCCATAAAGCACCTCTGCTACATACCTTGAGCGATGATTGACAGATTCTCAAAGCACATGTGTAATTTTTTGAACTGTGAGCTGAGCTAACAGCTTTTCTGTGGAATGCTGTTTTTACTTTGAAGAGCTACTAACAAATTATGATTATTTAGACTTTTTCTCAGAAGTGAATGAAGTGAGCCTGATACTTCAAGGAAAATAACTTGACAGTATTTCTGCCAGTGATAAAATCTCAAGCTTTCAAGTAACAACTAAACTTCTGGAAAACTCAAGTCCAGCACTGTAGCTTGACAGCTTCTCAATACTCAGAGATTTTTCTGACAAGATCAGAAATAATGTGACTTTTGATATGGTATAACTATATGTGTTAACATTTAGAAGATCTGCATAAACCAGCAGACCGATAACTTCCAAATGACCAATGCACGCTGTTACAAATTAACGCATGGGTAAAAGATCCAGTCAAAGTACAAGACAAACCAATGAATTTCAATTTAACAGAGGACGAAAAGTTCACTGATGTGGCTTCAGATTCTGTATTTCAAGTAACCGCTAAGAAACTACCGCTTGTTGAGTTTTGGTGTAGTGTCAAAGAAGAATATCCACAATTATCTGAAAACACTATTACAAGACTCCTACATTACCAACTGCACATCTGTGTGAAGCTGGATTTTCCGCAGATACTTCAACCGAAACAACATATTGTAACATATTGAAACAACATATTGTAACATATTGTTAAGACAGAACGGAGAAGCAAGTGGGAGAATCCACCTGTCTTCCTATGAACCAGACACTGAAGAGATTTTTTAAAATGTAAAATAATGCCACAGGCCTCATTATTTTTTTTTTATTTTTCATATTGAAGCCTGTAATCGTTTTTAAGAATGTAACAGGGCCCTGAGTTTAACAAACTTGAGAAAAAGGAAATCTTAGCAGGCTTCCAAGTTAGACATGCAGGCAAAGAGGAAGGGAGGAGATGCTGCTGATTGCGAGTGGGGGCCATGAGGGCACAGAAAATTGAGGAGAATGTTAATTCCAAAACACATAAGAAAAGCAGACAGGATAAAGAACTAAGAGAAATACTGAGGGCTCAGCTAAGGTTTAATTCCTACATGTGTATTGAGGCTGACCACAATTTTCCCCAGCAACACACACCACCACCGTGGGAGAAACAGAATAGAGGATAAGAAAAATGCAGGATAAGAAATAGGTATGGTGGATGGGGCAAATGTAGTAAGGACAAATGAGAACTGAGGGTGCTGGTTATCACATCAAGACAACCAAATCTGACAGCCAATCTAGAAACAAGAGGTGAAGCCAAGGGGCCTCTGCTCTTCGTCTACCTCTTCTACTGGGAAGAAAGGGTCATTGGTGTTGGGCCTAAGTGCAGAGGTGAAACTAGGCTCTTTCAAACTTCCAGCGTATGTGATAAACAGGTCTCAGTAATGGATTCTTGCCTTCCTTAAAATGACTAATAATGTAACTCAATTTTCAAGATCCATGGGTGGGGCTTTTAGATGGAAATGCATTCTGATAAGTCGCTTTTGTACTTTAGAGATAAAAACCCCAGGGAGAGAATTCTAGGCAGATCTGCTTTATGCCAAATTCCGTTTAATTACAGTATATATGCTTGAGTGTGTTATTTGATAATGAACAAAGGCTCTTAGAGCTTAAAAATGAAATAAAGTTAGACAAATGGAAATTATTCTATCCTAAAACAGGATAATGCTAAGTAGGCACCCTCTTTTATAATAAGGTTTCACTTGAGTTTGAATTTTTTAGGATACAGTTATTTTTCTTGTCAAGTGTTCTCATATTCATCTTATTTCCTAGTTTTAAGAGGAATTAACTTATCACAAAATGGCTGTCTTCCTAATTAGATCTGAAATAGGCCATCTAAAGCATCTGATCTTAAATATACGATTTTGTATCACATTCCACAGCACTACAGACATAGAAGTCTTTCTCAGTTCTACAGCTCATAACTAATTTAAACCTGAGTCATGAACCTCTTTGCAATTTCCCAGTCTTTTATTTTCATATGACTGACTTAAATTATTCAAACCAGTTTGACAACTACTGCCTCTATAGTTCTAGCCTTCCATGTTAACAAAAGGCCACAGAAAGACTTCATTTGTCACTATATGTCAGATAATACTGGTTGAGTGGAATCTGAACTGAGCCTTAGTTTCCTCATCTACAAAAGGAGGATAACTATTGATACATTTATCTTTTGCTACCTCTTGGGGTTGCTGTAAGATTTTCAAAACCTGTAAAGCCTAATACAGACGTAAGGTATTATGATAGATGCGTTGAGCTGAAAAACACATTATGTACTCAAAAGTACCAAGAAATTAACTTTGTCACATAAGCTTCCAAATTGTGAGTTTAAAAAAATTGGTTTTTAGGTGACATATGACGTAGGTAGGTGGGAGAAAGTAAAACCTATATATGAAATAAAAAGGATTCCATCAACAACAAAATCTCTGAAATGATATGACCCACAATATTAATTTACCTTCACTTTGGAAGACAAATTAACGATACTGGCGTATCATTTTAGTACTTTGGTTAAATGTTAAATCACATTATAATAGACATCATACTTTTGGACTTTAATCCAAATGCTTTAACTCCTGCATACAATTTATGCTTATATTTTAACTAATCCCTCACTTTTCCAAAGTTACTTAGAATCTTTTATTTTCATATTACATAACAAAAATTGTCCTATACCGGAAAGTCCAAAACTCTAATTTCAATCCACTACAGCTCCCTCCCCATCTCCACCCCAAAACACCGCTGAACTGCTATAAACTGACAAATTGGGCTTCTCTTCTAGCTAATCTTTAGGTGAAACAACGAAGTAACTTAAAACTTGAAGGAAGGGGGCCAAGAAAAGGAAAAAATGGGTTCTCAGAGTTTATAATTTAGACCAGGGTTGGCCTGTTTTTTAAATGCAGTTTTGGAACACAGCCATGCCCTTATTATCCAGGGCTGCTTTTGCTGCAATGGCAGAGATGAGACAGAGACAATAGAGGCACTGGCCCTTTAAAGAAAACATTTGCCAAACACTGGCTAGACAACAGTACTGAAAAGAAAACAAATTCTCAATAAGTCAAAATGTTTGCCTTTGTAATAAGATTAACACTTACTTTTGTTAGATCTAGATGACTCTTATTTTGCTCTGCTGGGATGAGGTCAATGTGACCATTTCCTACTATCCTGGTCTAAGCCACGGTCTTTTACCCTTGCATTACTGCAACTGTCTCTCATTTGGTCTTGCTGTCTCACTCAATACACTACTGTCTATCCTCAAACTTAGCAGTCAGATCAGCCCTTTAAAAACCTGTCCTGTCGTGTCTCTCCTCTGCTCCAAACCTTCCAATGACCTCTCATCTCATTTAGAAGAAAAACCAAAGTTCTTACAATGGCCTATAAAATCTTAATGATTTGGGCCATATTATTTCTTACACCATCTTTATCACTGTCCCGTTCCCTCATTCCCTCTCCAGCCAAACTAACCTCCTTCCTGTTCCTTGAACAAAAAGCCAGACGTATTCTGCATAAGTCATTAAGTCTTTTACGATGGCCATCCTCACTGCCTGGAACACTCCTCAGATACCTGCATGACTAACTCAGTTACTTCAATAGTCTGCTCAAATCTCACCTTAAAATGAGGCCCGTCCAGGCTACTTCACCCTGTAATTCCTTATTTCTCTCCCTTCTAGTATATATGCTTAACTTATGCTATATTATGTTTATCATTTGTCTTCCCTCCCACCCTATCAAGTCTAGGTCTGGAACACTGGTCAGTTTGTGGGAGAAGGGAAAGAAGGATAAATGTGCTTACAAATAAGGAGGTAGAAAATATACGCGTTTCTTTAAAAAGTATTATAGGCAATTGAGCAGGAGGGAAGCAGGCAGGAGTAGGGAGTAAATTTCCAAGTTAAAAAACAAAACAACTTCAAAGCTTTAAATAATGTGACTTATTGCCTTTAAACTAAAAACTGTTAAAAAAAAAAAAAACCAAAACCAAAACCCTATTTTTTTCTTCTCTTAAGAAAAGAGAGAAGAGAATTATCTAAAACTGTCAAATGAATTTTAAACAAACAAAAAAATATTATGTGCCACTCTTGCACTTACTGCTTTAACCTATTATCTAAAACTGCCGTAGCATTAAAAGAGAGAGAAAAACAAACAAAAATCCCAACTGCTGCAGCTGTTTAACATATCAAAGGAATTTAACACGACCAATTAACATGACCATTTAACATGACCAATCAATAAATGGAATATCCCTGGACATAGTTCTATCTCTCTTTACCCCAAACACCTCACACCCATAACTTGCTTCCAAAAGACTAATGAGATTACAGCTGTCAATTCAAAGCACAGATAGATGATGAAATAAAGACAAAGCTGATGTCACAGTACGAACGCAGTAAGGCAAGCGCACCAAAGCAGTGTCCTGTGCCCGTTCCCACAATCCCAAGTCACGGCCACAGCAATCGTCAGCAATGGTCTCTGCCTCCTCTAAGAATGGATAAATGAATACAAAGTTAACACAGCAAGATCGATGACAACATCCCTCTGAGTCAGAGGTGACAACTTAAAAGTACATATTTGGTTGCCTTAAAAATCATGATCACTTTAAGACCTTGAAGAATTACACAGCCACAATATAACCGCACTCTCTGTAGAGCAATAATCCTTTATTTTGAAATGGTATTGATTGAACAAATCTTGTAAAGGAACTTCTGTATGACTACAAGGTGGCAGAGCATTCTCATATGTCATTACGAAGTTCTCTTTTAGTGATTATCCATCAAATTAACAATAACTTCTTGCAACTGTCAGGGCATGGCCAGAGAGCGATCTTCGGCTTGGTTTACAATTAAACACTTTTTAAATCAAGCTATCCTTTTCTGAGCATTTACTCCATGTCAGATATTGTGCTAAGTGCCTAAACGAATTCACCTGCCTTTAATCCTCACAACAACCCTGTAAGATTGGCACTACTATTATCTGCACTCTACAGAGAAGGAAACTGAGGCTTAAGTAAGCTAAAAACCTTGAACCTAGAACCCAAGTATGCCTATTCCAAAGCCTGTTCTTAACCATTATTAGAACTGCCTCTCTGAATTCTCCTTGCCTCCGCATCACAGTACTAAAATAAATGAGGCTGAATATCACCTTATTCTGTGTTGTATTACTAATTAGTTAACAGGAAGAAAAACTTTTCTCAATCCTTCACAGTCTTGCGTACTTTAGGGCTGTTCACTATTAGGATAAGTAAGACAAACTGGAAAATAAATTTTAAAATCTGCAAATGTGGATGTCCAACATTTCAGAAAATATTAGTTAAGCGACATAATTAAATCTGTAAAAAAAAAAAGCCAAACTAATTACATGCCTGGTTGAGCCACACAAAGGAAAACAACAAAGACAGCTGAATAGGAAATGGGAGAGTTGGAATTTGTTCCCAGTTCTATCAATTTGTGCATCTTTGGCCTGGTCATTTAACCCTTCACAACTCATTTTTCTCATCTTCAGAACAAGAGTAATGAACTAAATAACCGACCTGGCTGTAATATATTACGATTCTAATTTTACCAGCTTTTACCAGTATCTGGGAGGAAGGAAGGGATTACTTAAACCCTGAACTTTTGTTACTAAATACACAGTACGAAGTAAGGCTTAGGTTTACTATGCTAAACTTCCCCCAAACCCTCTGAGAATCGGTATTTTCTAAATAAATATTTTAATAACAAAATGTTTTAGTAATAGTACTAACTAGCTATTATTTGTGTGCTTGGGATGTTTTACATACGTCCATTACTCATCCTCCTGACTCCAAACACTATGCTCTTAACCTCAACCTCACCGTTGTCCCTTTTAAGTCACCTGAAAGTAATATGCTCGTTGTGTTTTAATACTGAAACTTACGAGTTAGGGATGATCACTAATAAATATAAATAGATGGTGTTTTTTCATTTCACAATTACTCGCAGTATTAACAAAACTTCTTATATAACTCAAAAGACTGTCTGGGTAATTAATTAGATCGGCCCAGGAAGTCCTATGGACCATATTCCTTTGAAATGGAACAGATCCCACCTCAAAACCGGGGACACTTCGGGTCAAGGGAACAAACACTCTGCAGCCGCAACATTACATTTCTGCACCGAGTACCACGCCTAACCATGCCTAACTGAAATACAAGCAACACAATCGCTTTCTGGAATTAACCACTGCGACTTTCACGTGGACTTCCCTCTCTCCAAAATGAGACCGAACGACCAGACTCGTTAGCGGGTAAAGATCCAGGCGGCCGGAGCCCTGCTGGAGGAACGGACGCCGGGGCACAGGACACACCTTCAGTGTCACCCGCTGCAGCCCGGCAGCCGCCCCCTCCTCCTCTCCAACCCAAAGGCAGCCCAGGGAGTGGCAGGGGCGCCTCGGGTCTTTGGCGGCCCGCTGGCACCGTTCCCCTACTTAGCCTCTAACCCTCAAGGCAGGGAGGGCTTTTCTAGAAGTCCCGTTTCTGGGCTGAGCAGGGGAACCGGGACGGAGTGCGGGGCACGCGAGCGGGGTGCCGCGAGAGGCGTCACGGCTCGACTCTCGCGGGGCTAAAGGGAGCGGCGGCCGGAAGCCAGAGTCCAGCCAGGGTACCTTGCGTCCAGCGGCAGAAGATGGTGTCAGAGAGACCGGGGCTGCTCTTGGCGCCCCACACCAGCTCCATCAGCTCTTTAGTCAGTTCGGACATGATGGGGTACCGGCGAGCGGGTCTTGGCTTTCCGGACTCCTGCCCCGGCACATGGGGAAGGGGCGGCTTCGGAGACCGGCGTGGCGGGACGGCAGCGGCAAACGAGCTGGAAGGTTAGACGCAAGGAAGGCAACAGGAGAGAGACCTACTTGCAGGGACCGAGCCTGTCAAGCCCCCTCGGAGCCGCAGCGAGGAGTTTCCCGCACCGGAAGTACTGGGGCCACTTCCGGCTTCTCGTTCACTACCGCCCCCAAGGCCGGAGGGCCAGGCGGCGCCTCCCCGGAAGCGGAAGTGGGGGGGCGGTGTTGGGAAGAGCCGAGGGCGGCTTGGCGAGCACCTGGCGGTTTGTGAGCTCAGTCCCAGGACCCGGTGGTGCGATGGCGTCTTTTGTGTTGGGAGAAGCGTTGCGTCCCGTGGGCGCTGGCACATTCCTACACCTGGAGTACCCCCTTCCTGTCCGCGCTGCTTTGGCCTTAGCTGGGGTGTCTGAGGCCCAAGCCCTAGGGCCCAGAAACATGGCCTATACCTTAAAATGTGTAATATTAATTCTGCCAAACCAGAGCTTTAAGACGATGGTTGAATCTCCGGGAGGAAACATCTGTGTCTGTGTCGAGGAGCCGCCGATAAATTGAAGGCTGTCAGCCTCTTGCTCAGTCATATAAAGTCAAACCAACTATTAACAGAACGGAAAAATGTCGCGTAATGGGCACTGGAAATGCCTCTCCCAGGTGTCTAACGCAGAATTACAAAGCTACTTAGAGGAAAACAGATTCAAAGCGGCCTGTCTGTAAATGGTAGTGCAATTTCATCTACAGTTTTCTAGACTGTAGGGTGTGTGGGCTAAAGACCAGGTTATAAATCATTGACAAGCATTCAGTTAAATTGGGTGAAAACTTCTATCTGTGCTGCTTCAAAAGAAGGGAATTTATTCTGGCTGAGCTTTGAATTTACAACGAAAAGGCAAACTGATGGGTTTCTTTCACGTAGCAAGTAAGAGGGTGTGCTAATTTATACTTTATTTCCGACTTAGGCAACCCTTGCTGTAGTTAAAAGGAACTGTTCAAAGTGCCTGAACCATACCCATAGCCTTCCTCCTAATTGTTATTCCCTTCGGAATATCCTTTATCTTACTATTTTTTCAAACCAAATCTTACCCATTCTTCAGGACGTAGTATAAGTTGTCACTTTGTAGTAAAGCTTTCTCCAGTTATTAAAACCTAAAGGAAAAATTGTAGCTTCTGAAATTTCATTCTACCTTATCTATAACTTGCTTATATTTGCAAAGAATTATTTACTCTTCTCATGCGGTATATGTTTATGGAAGCCAAGGAGCTGTCTTATTCATGGCACCTAATACAGAGCCTTGAATATACCTGGGTCTCAGTACCTGTTAGATGACAGAATGAAACTTGGCTTTATTGGAACTTAAGAATTCACTATCTTTCAGTAAGTGAGGGAACCAGGGGAAGTACCATTGACTGGTCCAATTAAATATTTAATATTTGCATGGGTGATTTACAATTTGCATAATTATTTCACTTCCTGAAAGACAGAGAAGGGTCAATGTTGATAGATCCTGTAAGTGGCAGAACTCTTAAGTTGAGGTGTTTGCCACATTTGGTTTCCTTCCATTAATATACAGATAGTAGTTATAGATTTGACTGTCCATAGATAGAAAGAAAAAGCTATACTTTCAAAATATTTTTGAAAATGAATTATTTCTTGATCTGTGATTTTTTCTTAGTTTCGGGCTATGGGCAAGCTGGCAAAATCTTGGGTAGACATTGATATGTATGTTCTTTCCACCTTTAGATTGTAGTCTTTATTTGCAGTGTTCTGCATTTTTTAATTAGCAGGACATATTTTTAAGTAGGAATATTTGATTAATGTTAAATTATTTATGTTCCTTAATTATTCATTACTTACTGCATTTAAATCGTGAACTTGCTTAAATTAGAGTAAAAATGCAAATTAATCGTCTTTTAAAATGTTCTTATTCAGTAATTACCTAGAAAAATAAAAATTGCAAACAGTCAAGTTTGTTGCATATATTTCTGGTACAGGACAATAAAGCCTTTTTCTTTTTTTATAATGACTTGAAAATTATGTAAATTTCCTTCGGATTATTTATCTTACTCCATACTTTAGCATACTATTATTTTTTTTCCTTAGGACCATCTATGGTTTTGATTAAATTGATGTGTCTCATTAAGATGCACATAGGTTGCATAAAAGATCTTTAATCCTAAAACAGAGTTTCCTGTTCACACATTAAGTTTTATTTGCGGTATTTCTCTTTCTTTCAAATTCAAGTCAGGGCACTTCCATAAAACTGGGCTTAGATTTCCATAATAATTAATTCTCTTTAGCCATCGTTACTACCTCACAGAAGCAGTATTAATTACTCATTATCAAACACTAACTCTGTGCTTAATTATCTTTTTGTCTTTCCCCAAATTTGCCTGTCAACTAAAAGCAAAACAGCTTCATTACCAGGTTCTTAGCAAGTATCATGAAAAGAACAATTCTCTAACTAGAAGCCCTTGACTCCTAATTTAGTGTATTTGCACTACCACTTATTTAGGAGAAATCAATCTTTCAAAAAACCTGCCCTTCAATAAGATTAATAAGTTCTAGGCAGGTTGCTAAGACAATCCCCTACTCATTTATTAATAAAACTATTTAATTTATATGCCCTATGTCTTCCAATAACAGTGTAAATCTATCAAGCAAATGAAACTCTTTCCTTTGCATGACCCTAACCTCATCTCAGCAGGATAATTTTCCTATCAAGCATACCAAGTTCCTTTTAAACCCACCATTTTCATACTCAAGTACAACACAGGGTGTCATTTCCCAAAGCATTGCCTACGAACATTAATACCTGGTGGAAAAGGGGTTCTATCATTAAATGCGGGGTTAAATAAAGTTAAACAAGAGATGGGATTATATTCAGGGTTAAAAGACACCTAAGTGTCCATTATCAGATGAATGGATAAAGAAGATGTGGCACATATATACAATGGAATATTACTCAGCCATAAAAAGAAACGAAATTGAGCTATTTGTAATGAGGTGGATAGACCTAGAGTCTGTCATACAGAGTGAAGTAAGTCAGAAAGAGAAAGACAAATACCGTATGCTAACACATATATATGGAATTTAAGAAAAAAAAATGTCATGAAGAACCTAGGGGTAAGACAGGAATAAAGACACAGACCTACTAGAGAATGGACTTGAGGATATGGGGAGGGGGAAGGGTAAGCTGTGACAAAGCGAGAGAGAGGCATGGACATATACACACTACCAAACGTAAGGTAGATAGCTAGTGGGAAGCAGCCACATGACACAGGGAGATCAGCTCGGTGCTTTGTGACCGCCTGGAGGGGTGGGATAGGGTGGGTGGGAGGGAGGGAGACGCAAGAGGGAAGAGATATGGGAACATATGTGTATGTATAACTGATTCACTTTGTTATAAAGCAGAAACTAACCATTGTAAAGCAATTATACTCCAATTAAAAAAAAAAGGACACATTTGAATCATTTTGTTCACTGAGCTTCTCATAGTTTATGTTCTGCAGAATACTGTTTGGGAATCACTGATATAATGGAATAGACTTTTGATAGGAATTAGAAAACTGAATGTTAGTTTTTATTTGGGTACTGTGACCTTGGATGAGTCACTTAACTCGCCATACTGTGCTTTCTTCATCTATAGAGAGGACTAACTGATCATCTCAATATCCCATTTACTTTAGATACTGCTCAACTTCTATGATTTAAAAAATTGGCTGTTTAGAAGTTTAAATATATGGAAGGAGTGAGAAGGAAAAGAATGTTGAGCAAGCATAAAGAGTAAACAAATAATTTAACATTATTCTTCACTAACACATAGAATAAAAGAAGTTAATTTGCCACTGATCACTTACGTGTGCTAACATTTTAACTAAGATCCAATCCAAACTTGCGAATTAATCCAGAACCAGCTATATTAGATGAGTCCATAATATATGCACACTTGGATGTGTCATAGGTGCTTCAAACTCAGTATGTGCCAAATCAAACATCTTTCCCCATAAAACCTGCTCCCCTTTCAATGTTTCATAATCAGTGAATGGTGCCATTATCCATAAAAAAGCACATTTTAAAAAACATCTTTATTGGAGTATAATTGCTTTACAATGGTGTGTTAGTTTCTGCTATATAACAAAGTGAATCAGCTATACATATACATATATCTCCATATCCTCTCCCTCTTGTGACTCCCTCCCACCCTCCCTATCCCACCCCCGTCTAGGTGGTCACAGAGCACCGAGCTGATCTCCCCGTGCGATGCAGCAAAAGCACATTTTTTAATGGTACCAATAAATAACTTCTTTGAGCCTCAGTTGCCACATATATAAAATAAGCTTATTAATAAGAATTACATCATACAGTGATTATGGGATTTAACAGAGTACGTAAAAGATATATGCACGATGAAAAATCCTATTCTTATATTAGCTATATTAATGGTTTGAACAAGGAAGCATCGGAGGAAAGGTGGAAGATGAATTATTCCTGCATTTGAGCTGGAGAAGGCGTCAGAGAAGTTTGAACTGGATAGAATTTTGACTAGAGAAGAAAGGGAGGATGTACATTTAGGCATTAAATAACCCATTGTGGCAGGAGCCTGGTATTTGTGTCACTAGAGAGAGATGAGTTAAGAATATCAGGTTGAGGAGGGTGCCGTAGACTGAATTGTGTCTCTTCTGAATTCATATGTTGAAGTCCTCACCTCAATGTGACTGAATTTGGAGATCGCGCCTTTAAAGAGGTAATTAAGGTTAAATGAGGTCATAAAAATAGGGCCCTAATCCGATAGAACTGGTGTCCTAATAAGAGGAAGAAACACCAGGTCTCTCCCTCTCTCTACTTTTCTGTCTCTCTCTCTCTCTCTCTCTCTCTCTGTGTCTCCCTATGTACACAGAGAAAAGGCCATGTGAGGGCACAGTAAAAAGGCAGCATTCTCTAAGCCAGGAAGAGAGGCTTTACCATTAATCAATGCTGACAGCACCTTGGTCTTGTACTTGCAGCTTCCAGAACTGCGAGAACATTAATATCTATTGTTTAGACCACTCAATTTCTGGGATTTTGTTAGGGCAGTCTGAATAGAATAATATCGAGAGCCAGAATCTTAAGAATGTTGAATACTATCTTACACAATTATAGAAGCAAGTATTGACTGAGCACAAACTTCCAGTTCCTGTAGTAAGCTCCTTACATGTATTACAGTACACACCCCTCAAAACGCAGTGAAGTACTACAATGATCTCCTAGAAGCATAAGGACTTGGCCCTGAATCATGCAGTAAATGGAAAAACCAGGAGGCAAACCTAGGTTTCTCTGACCTAGAATCTGTGCTGAAACAAGGTTCAGAACACAGGCGATTTGATTCCAGGGTCTATGGCCTCGGTTCTTGCTAAACAAACTTTATTCTAAATATAACAGGAGCTAGTTAAGATTTTTTAATAGGGGAGTGATAACATCATCTTTCAATTTTATAATGATACCTGGAAGAAGGCAGTGAGATGAGAAAGCCTGGAAACATCTAAACCAGTTAGGAAGGAAGCTATTGGAATAAATGCAATCATGAAGAGATGCTTAGCACTTGAACTAGAGCAGTCCATGGAGATTTCAAGGAGGGGCAAATTCCGTGGACATTTTAGAAGCACAACAGATAAAACCTGGTGATTGACTAAGAAAAGACGGTGCTATTAAAAAGTTAATAAAACACAACTAGGTGTCAATACAAAATTAGCATTTCTGTTGACCAGAAACATAATAGAAACGTGAATGGGGATTAAAGCTGGAGGTTCCAGGTGTGGGAATAGGACTAGATGAGCAGGAAGTTGACTTCTGAAGGCTGAAGTTGACTGAAGCCAGTACATGAAAACTGGAGTTGAGGGAGGGAACACCTTGCCCATTAAAGGAAGCTACGACCTCTGACTAAAAGTGTGTCCCTGGTAATAAAGAGGGTAGAGGAGAACAGGCAGATCTGAGGAGAATGGGGAGGAAGTGTGTCAGTTTTCTGTGCAGTCTAACAACCTACCACAAAATTTAGTAGCTTAAACAACACAAATGTATTACCTTAGTTCTGCAGGTCAGAAGTCTGAAATGGGTCTCAGCAGCCTAAAGTCAAAGCATTAGCAGGGTTGTTCTCCTTTCTGTAGGTTTGGGGCAGAGTTCATCTCCTCGCCTCTTCCAGCTTGTAGGGGCTGCCTGCATTCCAAGCCTTGTCACCCCTTCCTCCATCTTGAAAGCTGCTGGAAACCCAGTTGTTGAGTCCTTCTGCTATCCCATCACGTCACTCTGAGCTCCTCCTCTTGTTCGTCTTCCACCTTTAAGGACTCATGATTACATTGAGCCCGTCCAGCTACCCTGGGATAATCTCCTTATTTTAAGGTCAGCTAATCAGCAATCTTAATTTTTATCTGAAGCCTGATTCCCCAATTACATAGGTTATACCCCCAAATTGTAGGGATTAGGACATGAGCATCTTTGGAGGGGTGCACGCCTCTGCCTATCGCAGGGCATGGGAGATAATGACTGATCAGTGTCTTGGAAGCAATGAGATGAAGATATTCATTAGGCAATTAAAATCTGGGGTCATTCACCCAAAAACTATATATATATATAGGATCAAGCAGTTTAAAAAAATGGAAAAATATACTTGCCCTCATTGAATTTACACTCTAATGCGAATGACATGGAGAAAAACAGATAAATGAAGTATATAGTGTGTTACGTTAAATTCTCTAGGAAAAAATAAAGCAGAGAAAGAAGAATAGAGTGTTGGGTGAGGAGTAGAGGACTGCAATATTAAATAGAGCCCATTCCTGACTCACAATAAAGTGGTGTGTAAGCAGACGTGTAAGTGTGAGCCAAGATGTGTGAGGAAGGAGTATTTCAGCAGGTGCAAAGAAAAATGGAGAGTTTGCCAGGACAGTTGGCAAAGCTGCAAGGAGAATCCTGACGTTGAGGACAAGTGAGGAACTGACCTTTTTTCTGTGCTGCAAATTTCCTACTGGGGTGCACTGCGGGTCCACCCAGCTTTTTTCTTCCCCACAGATATGTTATCTTGGGAACCACAAGGGCTGTAAGATTATATGGAGGAAGGGGCAGAGTTGCTCTAACTAGCCTGACCTTGCAGCAAGGTATCTTCTTGCTCTAGGCTCCACTCAAAACTTCTGTTTCACATGATGAATGAGACAGAACATTATACTCAAGTATGGAATGTATTGCTTCTGAAGCATAAAGCAAGCTACTCAGCATTGTTCTTCCTCAGTGGCAGGAGGTGCAAGGTACAATAACTTGTCCTTTATTTTGGAGGGATGTCTTGAAATGCCCAGACAGTGGAACCCATTAAGATTTCACCGATTTGGTAGGCCCTTGAATCTTTGTAGAGTTGATCTCTTAACCTCTTCAGGCATCCAGAGTACTTGCCACTTCTTAGTTAACAGGTCCAGTTAACAGGATGTCCTGTGCAGTAGCTAGTCTCCAAGGATGTCCCCAGTGGTTCTCTCTTTCCGCTACTCCTGCATGTGTGTATTCCCTCTTCACAATGAATAGAGCTATCATTCCCAAGTCAAGGTCATGAAAGTTTCTTCCTTACTTTCTTAGGGGATGCGAGCTGCTATGTTACAAAGACACTCAAGTAGCCCTTAGGAGAGATCCATGTGATGAGGAACTGAGGTTTTCTGTCTATAGCTAGCACCCACTCACCAGTCATGTGTGTGAGCCTAGGTGAAAGTGGGACCTCTACCACCAGGCAAGACATCAGGTGACTGCCGTCCTGACCAACACCTTGAATGTAAACTCATCAGAGACCCTGAGCCACAACCTCTGAGCTAAGGTGCTCCCAAATTCCTGACCAACAGAAACTACCTGAGATAATAAATATTTATTGTCATTTTAAGTCACTAAGCTTCGGGATCCTTTGTTACGCAGCAACAGATAATGCACCATCGATATACTGTATCCATGTGCTGTTCTGTGCAATTTCTAGATAGTCCCAATCTCTTGGGGTATACAGTAACAGAGAACAGCAAAATAAATACAAATTTGGGGCCAGACAGTGCATATGTACTGTTGTCCGTCCTGTGTGAATGTGAACTCTCTCCGATCCTCCTTCCAGATAGGTAATGACAAGACACATTCATCACGTCAATAGCCATTTTCCATGTACCCAAAGTCGTTTTAATCAACTGTGGTAAAGATACCACAGCCTGTGCAGCAGCTGCAATCAGGGCCACTCTTCAGCTAAGTTTGTAGTAATCTGCTGACATCCACCTTTATCCATCCAGTTTCGGAAGGGGCCAGACTGGTGAATGAAATGGAGAACATGCTGGCCACCATTACCCCAGCATCCTTTAAGTCTTCTAGTGTGGCACTCATCTTTGACATTCCCCTAGGATGCCATATTGTACTTGATGTTCTGTCTCAGCTGGAGAAGAAGTCTCAGGGGCTTCCACTTGATCTTTCCTACCTCCTATTCTTATTCTGTGAATAGAAACCCAAATATGAAAAGTCTGATGAATGTCAAGTATGTCTGGGGCGGCCAGCCTCCAAGAGGGCTCCCAGTGACCCTTACCTCTTGCTGTTCATGTCCTACGTAGTCCCTTCCAAGAACTGACCAATAAGATATTGCACAAGTGACACTGTGTGATTTCTGCAGCTAAGTCATAAAGGGGACTGCAGTTTCCGCGTTTGTTCTTTAGGTTCCCCCCACCTCAGGGAGAAGCCAGCTGCTGTGTCATGAGCATGAGGAGAGTCCAGTGGAAAGGCTCACACAGAGAAGAACTAAAACGTTCCCCCAGCAGCCAAACACCTCGGCAGCCGTGTGAGTGAGTCACCTTGACGTGGATGCCCCAGTCCCACTCCTGTCCTGAGATCACTGCAGCCTCAGCTGACATCTGACTGAACCTCATGAGAACCGCTCAGCCAGAATTGCCCAGGCAAGCTGCACCCAAATGCCTGCCTAAAGAAGCTAGGACGTGATACATGTTTATTTTTATTCTAAATGATGAAATCTGAAGGTAATTGGTTATGTGGCAATAGATAATTAGTACAGGTTTTGATACTGGGAGTATGGTGCTACTCTAAAATTCTAAAAAATATAGGAATTGCTTTGAGTCTAGGCAGTGGGGAAAAGCAGAGGACCTTTTTTTTTTTTTTTTTTTCGGTATGCGGGCCTCTCGCTGTTGTGGCCTCTCCCGTTGCGCAGCACAGGCTCTGGACGCCCAGGCTCAGCGGCCATGGCTCACGGGCCCAGCCGCTCCGCGGCATGTGGGATCTTCCTGGACCGGGACACGAACCCGTGTCCCCTGCATCGGCAGGCGGACTCAACCACTGCACCACCAGGGAAGCCCCAGAAGGCCTTTTTAATTTTTTTTCCCACATCTTTATTGGAGTATAAATGCCTTGCAACGTCGTGTTAGTTTCTGCTGTACAGCAGTGTGTATCAGCTCTATGTATACATATACATATCCCCATATAACCACATATCTCTTCCCGCTTGCGTCTCCCTCCCACCCTCCCTATCCCACCCCTCTAGGTGGTCACAAAGCACCGAGCTGATCTCCCTGTGCTATGCTGCTGCTTCCCGCTAGCCATCCATTTTACATTTGGTAGTGTGTATACGTCAATGCTACTCTCACTTCATCCCAGCTTCCCCCCATGCCCTCAATGCCGTTCTCCATGTCTGCGTCTTATTTCCTGCCTTGCCACTAGGTTCATCAGTACCGCTTTTAAATTCCATATATATGCATTAGCGTACAGTATTTGTTTTTCTCTTTCTGATTTACTTCACTCTGTATGACAGATTCTAGGTCCATCCATCTCACTACAAATAACTCAATTTCATTTCTTTTTATGGCTGAGTAATATTCCATTGTATATATGTGCCACATAGAAGGCCTTTAAAAGGAATGTTAGTGAAAGCCTAAATGTCAGCAAAGAGACTGTTAGTGGAAGCCTGGTGGTTCCAAGGAGACCAACAGTGAGGAAAGTGAGAAAAATATTGGAAACTACAGAGAAAGGGATCCCTGTGTAACATGCTATCTCCTGCAGTCATGCGGAAAGTAGAAAATTTCCTTAGTGAACCAGGTGATCTAGCTTAGAAGATTTCCAGGCACAGTGTTGAATGTGCCAGTTGGCTTCTTCTTGTCACCCGTAGTAAAATGCAAGAGGAGAGCAATACGGTCCGGAAATAACGGTTAAGCATAAAAGAGCTTGGCCTTGCTGATTTGGAGAATCCCTAGACTTTCCATATGACAAAAAATGTAAAAGTTAAGAAACGGCTTCCAGGTGAAGATTAAATACAGGGAAATGTAAAAACACATGATCTAAAGATGAAAAGAAGAATGTGACTGTAAAAACCTTAGAAAAATCAAGCAAGCAAGAGATGCTC
The DNA here is from genome assembly GCF_964270905.1 of Leucopleurus acutus. NCBI lineage: Eukaryota > Metazoa > Chordata > Mammalia > Artiodactyla > Delphinidae > Leucopleurus > Leucopleurus acutus. The sequence goes on from NC_139142.1 coordinate 197,652,989, forward strand.
TGAAGATTTTAAGGGTGTGTGTCTCATGGATCTTCTACTTTAAACAGAAGGGCTTCTAAGAGTCTAAAGTATGTCATGTTTCAGCAGCCTCACTGGGAAGTCCAATTAGAAAAAGGCTTATCTCCAAGAGAGCCATAGTCTGGCTAGTCTGACTATTTTCCAATAGATTAAACTCTGATAAGATTCACAGGAGACCCACAAAGTTTAAAAAATAATCATACTTATGGAAACAGCACCAGTTTAGACAGGAAGGAATAGAGACAATAAAAATAAAAGTTGGACTTTGAACCCTTAAATTTATATAGGAAGAAGGCTGAGAAAACTACCTAGCTGTAAACATGAGATACCTTTCATGGTAAAAGGAAGGGTGACAAAAAAAACCAAGAGCTCAGAGAGCAGACCCAAAACTACAGTGAATCATCCCCAGGACTTAAGTCCTAAATCAAGGAACTATCAACACATGTCCCATTGTGTCCTTCTATATTTCAGAAATGTTAGGGACCCATAACTCCTGAATACCTCCTTTTTTACCAGTTTTGGATGGAAGAGATTATTGTGATTATCCTATCCTGCCCCACCATTGTGACGGGTGTATGGACCAGGCAACTTGTCTCAGCTCCCAAGTCTTCAGAAACTACAGGCGAGGAAGCTCATACCCACCTAATTTAGATAAGGTTCATGGAGTTCAAGCTGATGCTATAATGGTATGAGACTCTTAGGGCCTTTAGTAAGGGAATAAATAGATGTTACGTGTAGGAGAGACTTATTATTAGAGGACAAAGGGTGGTCTGTGGGACCTCCAAGATGGCAACAAGTGATCCCTGCCCTTGAGTAGTCCCATCCTACACTGAATGGGGCTGAACTGTGTGACCAACACAGTATTGTGGAAGTAATGATACATGATTTCTAAAACTCAGTCATGAAAGGTACTGCAGTTCTGCCTGATCTCTTAGACATTCCACTTTGTGGGAAGCCAACTGCCATGATGTGAGGATACTCAAGCTGTCTGTGAACAGGCACACATATTGAGGAACTGAGGCTAGATACGTCCTTCCCAAATCTCTGAATCCCACTTCTTTATGATCAGGGCCCTGACTTGGGCAAGGAGAATTTGGCCTTCTCTGAAGTTCAGCTACTCTCACAAATAAATTGTATATCTGGCCTTCAGGTTTGTTTGTTCCCTCATTGCAGAAAATGAGTTTTTGGGTTTTCTTTTTTAAAATGCTGCCTAGGAGAATTTTTGAGTGGCATACTTTGTCTTAGATTGCTGATTAATGGACATGAGCCTACATGTTCTTCAGTGTCTCATTGGTATTTACAAAGTGTTCAGTCTTTGCAATCCCGTGTGTGTCAGTCATTCGACACTGGTTGCCCCAGGGGCTCCAGTTGGGTCAAGGGTAATTCTTTGTAGAAAGGGGCAACTGTCAACTTTAACTGACAATAATTTCCAGTAGCTGGGGAATGACTACACTGACCGATTCAATGAAAGGAACCTAGGTAGGGTCTAATAGCATCCGTTACAGTTACCAAAAACAAAAAAGCCTTTGGCAACATCATACTTAGTGGAGGAACTGGAACATTTCCCCTTTTAGACTGGCAACAAATTACAGATGCCAACTATCATCACTTTCGTTCAACGCAAAAAGGAGGTCCTAGTCAGCAAGGCAAGAAAAAGAAATGAAAGGATTGATAAAGTGGAAACAAAACTATCGTTATTCATAGCCTGCCTCATGTTTTATTCTACAGATAGCGCTTTTTTCTGGAGTTCTATAGCACAGTTTGCCTTTAATGCTCAAGACCTTTCTTTCTTGCTGTTACTAGCGACTTCTTCTAGGGCTTGTCTGAGTTCCTCACAGCATTTACTGAATCCCCTTTGGGCAGGTTGAGACTGTAATAAATGGATATGGAATTGAGCTGCTTAATTTTTGCCAGTCTAATATCTGATTCTTCATCTATATTCTGGAAGAAGAATGGTAATTTCTGTTGGGTAAAGCTCAGAAACTGGATGGAACGGGACAGCCAGAAAAGAACATGCTACTGGTTTTAAATGAAGTCAGCAGTGGTAAAACTGGATAGGAAAATTGGTTCCCTAAGTTGAAGCTGCTTTTAATTTTATCCTGGACTGTCTCTGCAGTTTTTCTGGATATCTTCAGTGGGAGCTGTCCAAGTCTGCTTGACTCAGAGTTGACATTGGAATGCTGTGTACAAAACCAGAGGAGGAAAAGGTGTACGATCATCAACTCTCTGGTTCATTTAGTGTCAGGATGACGAGCAGGGCTTCTGCTCAGGCAGAATGCCACACTCACTGAAGAATGAACGACGTCTTCTCCTGAATCTTTTGGTGCTACACGTTCTGCAACATTGGGAGGCAGCCATAGGTGAGACTGGAGTCTAGACAGACAGAGGTCTGGTTCACATTAACTCCTTCTAAAGCAAACAACAGTAGAGCCCCAAGGCTGCTTCTATTTTCTTTGGTTTTCACTTGTGAAACTTGTTACTATAAAAAAAATTTTAAACATACAAAAAAAAAAAGAAGAGAAGAGGATTATAAATATCTCTCTCCTAGATTTAACAATGAAGTCATTTGTTTCATCTATTTTTGGTAAATTTTTGAATATAAATTACAGACATCGTAACAAGATACCTGTAATTATTTCAGTATGCATCTCTAAATTTAAGATACTTTTCTATATAATCATAACAGCATCATCACTCCTAACAAAATTACTAATAGTTCCCTAAAATAATATTATTTCACATTACTCACATGTCTCCATTAGTTCATACAATGCTCTTTAAAGCTAGTTGCTTCGGACCATGGTTCAATCAATGACAATATATGGCATTTCTCTAAAGAATATGTTAATATAGAATATTCCTCTTCTCTCTCCTTTTTCCATTACATTAATGTTTTGAAGAGACTGGATCAATTTTACTTTAGAATATCTGATTTTTTTTAAATATGTATGATTGTTTCCTTGTGGGGATTATTTGACTTGTACCTTACTATACATTTTGGTACTTCCTGTAAATTGAAAGTTTAGGGGTAAAAATTTTATTTGATTAATTTGAATAAATTAATTCGATGGCAAAACACTTCTTTGTAAGAATACTTTAAGAATAAAGCTATGTATTTCTCATTGTATCACATCAAAGGGCTGGGTGTCTAATTATTGTTGTTAAAATTGATCACTTGAGTAAGGTGTCACCAGTGGGTAATCTGTGGGCTCTGCTTTAGCTCTGTGTCCATTCAATTTTCTGTCAACCTTTTATCTAATGGTTAAGCATCCACTGAAAATCCTTGCGTGAGTCAATTAATTCATTAGGAGTTGCAAAATGATCATGTTCTGTTTTTTTGTTGTTCTTTTTCCTAACTTCTTGAGATGAATGGTTAGTTCATTATTTTTCAATCTTTTTAATGTAGCACTTAGTGCTACAAAATTACTATCTAAGAATTATACAGGTTTTGATATATAGCATGTTCATAATTATCATTCAGTTCAAATATTTAATGATTCCCATGATTTTTCTTTCTTAACTCGTTATTTCCAAGTAAATTTTAAATCTTCAGATATTTCTTAGAGGAATCTATTTATTATTACTTTCTAGTTTAATTATATTCTGTTCAGCAGACACACATTTCTGTGATCCTGATACTCTGGTACTTGGTGAGACTTGCTTTCAGGCTTAGTTCATGCGAATTTTTATAAAAGTTTTGTGCATGATTGAGAAGAATATCTGCTCTCTGATTTTTTGGTACAAGCTTCTGTGTATTACTAGTAAATTAAAATGTCAGTTCATTGTTTTATACATCCACAGCCTTAAAACTTTAAAAAAATCTAGTTCATTAGTCATCTGGGGAGGAGAATGTTAGCTCTCCCATGGTTAATATAGATTTGTCAGTATTTTTTCCTATACCAAGCATTGCTTTATATATATTCCTATATTAAACATTAGGTGTTTACACATTTGGAATTGTTATGTCTTTCTGGAAAATTATCCTTTTATCTGTAAGTAATGAACTGAATAAGTAGTGGTGGTGTCCAATGTTTAGTTTTCCCTTGTTTAAGTCATCTATAAATTATGTTTCTCTTTTTTATACTTAAGGTTTATTTTTGTTTACCATCCCTTCCTTTAGGATTTAACTTCTTACTTCCTAAAGCATATCTTTTCTGAATTCTGCTAATGAGAAGCTTTTTGTGATCACTATATATTTGTTTGTAAAAATGTCTTATTTTTCAGTGATAATTTCGTTAGGTACAAAATACAAGTTCAGGTTCTTCCTTGCTATATGACTTTGAGAATACTACTTTACTTCGATGTTCCTCAATTTTCTTATCAGTGAAATGAAAGTTTAAAATTGTACCTACATTACGGCCTTATGAGGCTTAAATTATGTCCGTTAAATGGGTTAACATTTGTAAGGTCCTCAAGAGTGCTGGCTCATGGGAAGTGCCATGTAAATGTTTGTTAAATAAAAATAAAATGTATGAATAAGGTGGGAGTTGTTTTCTCTTACTCCTTAAAGATAACATTCTACAGTTGTCTGTAGTTTATTGTTACTTTTGAGAAGTCTTTAGTTTATCTAATGGTCATTTATTTTTAGGAAATCTGTCTTGTCTCTCTGTTTGCATTTGAGAACATGTCTTTATCTTTGGTTTTCTATTGTGCTATCTCAGTATGGTTCACTTCTATTTATCCTGCTTGGTGTTGTACATTTTCAAATGGGAAATTCAGGTCTTTCATCAATTTGGGAAAGGTTCCAGCCATTTAATTTTTAATATTTTCTCTCAGTCATTATTTATTTATTTATTTAAAAAATTTATTTATTTTTGGCTGTGTTGGGTCTTTGTTGCTGCACACGGGCTTTCTCTAGTAGTGGCGAGCGGGGACTACTCTTCGTTGCGGTGCGCGGGCTTCCTATCGCGGTGGCTTGTTGCAGAGCAAGGGCTGTAGGCATGTGAGCTTCAGTAGTTGGGGCATGTGGGCTCAGTAGTTGTGGCGCACAGGCTTAGTTGCTCCGCGGCATGTGGGATCTTCCCGGACCGGGGATCGAACCCGTGTCCCCTGCATTGGCAGGCGGATTCTTAACCACTGCGCCACCAGGCAAGTCCCTCTCTCAGTCATTATTGTCCCTCTCTGGAAAGCTGAAGAGACATACGTCGGGTTTAGTCATTCCACCTTCTATGCCTCAACTTGTCTTCTGTATTTTCTGTTTATTTTTCTCTACAAAATTATATATAATTTTGTGAAATAAAGTCTTCTATTTATTAACCTCTGCTTACCTCTGTCTTTCCTGCTTTTAGCCAGCTTAATTGAATTTTAAATCAATTATTTTATTTTTATTTATACAAATCAAAACCTTTGATTGTTTTCCAGATTTTCCAGAACTTTTATAATAGTGTTTTCTGACTCACTTATGAGGAAATGTTTTCTTGTTAGTTTTATGATTTGGATTATGAGGACTTTTTTTTTTTCGGCCACGCTGTGTGGCTTATGGTATCTCAGGTCCTTGACCAGGTATTGACCCCAGGCCACAGCAGTGAAAGCCCAGAATCCTAACCACTAGGCCACCAGGGAACTCCCAAGCTTATTTTCAATTAAGTTTTATTTGTGGGAACCTTGTATGGCTGTATTATCTAGATCGAGTATTTGTCCCCCAAAGAGATTTTGAATTTGGAGTATTGTGCAACCATAGACCAATTTTAAGTTACTTTCTGAGCTGAAATATTCCTGGACAACATAGATAGTGGAAATAAGAACTTCATCCTATGTGAGGAAAACCTCTTATCACAAATTCTCAAATCTGACTTTTTATTGATCCATCTAGATTCTGTGTCAAGACAGACAAGCTTACTTGTTTTTCGAGTGTTGGGCATATTTTCTTTTTATTCTATGCTTTCACTAAAGGTACAGCCATTTGAAAGTCTCAGTTTCAATTAGTGACATCACACAAGTCCAAGTTATCATCTTTTGATTTGATGCCTTAAAAACCCAAGAATTTTGTTTTTATATCTTTATTGGAGTGTAATTACTTTATAATGCTGTGTTAGTTTCTGCTGTACAACAAAGCAAATCAGCTATATGTATATTGTATCCCCTGTATCCCCTCGCTCTTGAGCCTCCCTCCCACCCTCCCTATCCCACCCCGCTAGGTCGTCACAAAGCATCGAACTGATCTCCCTGTGCTATGCAGCAGCTTCCCACTAGCCATCCATTTTACATTTGGTAGTGTATATATGTCCATGCTACTCTTCCACTTCGTCCCTGCTTCCCCTTCCCACCATGTTTTCAAGTCCGTTCTCTATGTCTGTGTCTTTATTCCTGCCCTGCCACCAGGTTCATCAGTACTGTTTTTTAAGATTCCATATATGTGTGTTAGCATACTGTATTTGTTTTTCTCTTTCTGACTTACTTCACTCTGTATGACAGACTCTAGGTCCATCCACCTCATTACAAATAATTCAGTTTTGTTCCTTTTATGGCCGAGTAATATTCCATTGTATATATGTGCCACATCTGTCAATGGACACTTAGGTTGCTTCCATGACCTGGCTATTGTAAATAGTGCGGCAATGAACATTGTGGTACATGACTCTTTCTGAATTATGAAAACCCAAGAATTTTGAAAGCAACCCCCAACCCCTAACACACACATGTCTTCTTCCAGGAAAGCTGGGGAATATCCAACTCATTGGATTATTGGTCTTTTTTCGGAGCTCTTCTTTAGGTTTGGTCCATGGGGTTATCTCTTATTTTCTTGCAAGTACTAGTATGCTGCTGAGAGTATGTTTTATAAAGTTATTTTTAAACATTCTGCAGATTCAGAATGTTCAATCCAATGTCACTATGTGTTATATAAAAAATCAATCTTACAGTATTTTTCTTCTAAAATTTGCTTTAAAATTTATGTAAGGAAACTAATCTTGAGTTATTTGTAGTGACGTTGATGGACCTAGACTCTGTCATACAGAGTGAAGTCAGAAAGGAAAAAACAAATACCATATGCTAACACATATATATGGAATCTAAAAAAAAAAAAAAAATGGTACTGATGAACCTACTGGCAGGGCAGGAATAAAGACGTAGACATAGAGAATGGATTGAGGACGTGGGGTGGGGGAGGTGGAAGCTGGGGCGAAGTGAGAGTAGAAGCGACAAATAGACACTACCAAATGTAAAACAGTTAGCTAGTGTGAAGCAGCAGCATAGCACAGGGAAATCAATTCGATGTTTTGTGACAACCTAGAGGGGTGGGGTAGGGAGGGTGGGAGGGAGATGCAAGAGGGAGGGGATATGGGAATAGATGTATGCATATGGCTGATTTACTTTGTTGTACAACAGAAACTAACACAGTATTGTGAAGCAATTATACTCCAATAAAGATCTATAAAAAAGAATAGAAAACTAATCTTGCATCACAACAAAGTAGGATTCATCCCAGGTTCACAAGGTTGCTTCAGCATATGCACATGAATCAATGGGATGCACCACATAAACAAAAGAAAAGATAAAAACCACATGATCATTTCAATAAATGCAGAAAAAGCATCTGACAAAATTGAACACCCATTCATGATTAAAAATTCTTACCAAAGTGGGTTTAGAAGGAACATATCTCAATATAATAAAAGCTATTTATGACAAACCCACATCCAATATAATACTCAATGGTGAAAAGCTGAAGGCCTTCCCACTAAAATCTGCAACAAGATAAGGATGCCCACTCTCACCTCTTCTATTCAACATAGTATTGGAAGTCCTAGCCACAGCAGTCAGACAAGAAAAAGAAATAAATGGTATCCAAATTGGAAAGGAAGAAGTAAAATTTTCATTATATGCAAATGATATGATATTATATATAGAAAGCCCTAAAGACTCCACACAAAAACTACTAGAACTGATAAATGATTTCAGCAAGTTAGCAGGATACAAGATTAGCATACAGAAATTGGTTGCATTTTTTTACACCAAAAATGAAATATCAGAGACGGAATGTAAAAAAACAATACCTTTTAAAATCGCACCCCCAAAAATAAAATACTTAGGAATAAACCTGACCAAGGAGGTGAAAAACTTATACACTGAGAATTATAAAACATTAATAAAGGAATTGGAAGATGATTCAAAGAAATGGAAAGATATTCCATGCTCTTGCATTGTAAGAATTAATACTGTTAAAATGGCCATACTACCCAAAGTCATCTACAGATTTAATGCAATCCTTATCAAATTACCTAAGATATTTTTCACAGAACTAGAACAAATAATCCTAAAATTCATGTGGAACCATACAAGACTGAGAATTGCCAAAGTAATCCTGAAGAAAAAGAACAAGTCAGGAGGCATAACCCTACCAGACTTCAGACAACACCGCAAAGCTACAGTAATCAAAACAGTGTGGTGCTGGCACAAAAACAGACATACAAATCAATGGAACAGAATGAGAGCCCATAAATACACACACACACCTATGGCCAATTAATCTTCAACACAGGAGGCAAGAGAATATACCATGGGAAATAGGCAGTCCCTTCAGCAAGTGGTGTTGGGAAAGTTGGACAGCTGTATGTAAATCAATGAAGTTAGAACACACCCTCTCACCATACTCAAAAATAAACTCAATATGGCTTAAAGACCTAAACATAAGACATGAAACCATAAAACTCCTAGAAGAGATCATAGGCAAAACATTCTCTGACATAAATCGTACCAATGTTTTCTTAGGTCAGTCTCCCAAGGCAATACAAATAAAAACAAAAATAAACAAATGAGACCCAATCAAACTTATAAGCTTTTGCACAGCAAAGGAAACCATAAACAAAACAAAAAGCCAACCTACAGAATGGGAAAAAATATTTGCAAATGATGCAACTGACAAGGGCTTAATTTCCAAAATAGATGAATAGCTCATACAACTCAACAACAAAAAAATAAACAACCCAATCAAAAAATGGGCAGAAGACCTAAATAGACATTTCTCCAAAGAAGAAATACACATGGCCAACAGACACATGAAGCGATGCTCAACATCGCTAATTATAAGAGAAATGCAAATTAAAGTTACAGCGTGGTACCACCTCATACCGGTCAGAAGGGCTATCATTAAAAAGTCTACAAATAACAAACTCTGGAGAGGGTGTGGCAAAAAGGGAACCCTCCTACACTGTTGGTGGGAATGTAAGTTGGTGTAACAACTTACATTCTGAGAAACAGTATGGAGGTTCCTCTGAAAACTAAACTAGAATTACCATATGATCCAGCAACCCTACTCCTGGACATATATCCAGACAAAACTATGACTCAAAAAGATACATGCACCCCTATGTTCATAGCAGCACTATTCACAATAGCCAAGACATGGAAACAACCTAAATGTCCATCAACAGATGAATGGATAAAGAAGGTGTGGTACATACATACAATGGAATACTACTCAACCATAAAATATGAAATACAGCCATTTGCAGCAACATGCATGCAACTAGAGATTATCATACTAAGTGAAGTAAGTCAGAAGGAGAAAGACAAATATCATATGATATCACTTAGATATGACACAATAAACCTACTTATGAAACAAAAACATAATAACAGACTGGTGGTTGCCAAGGGGGAGGGGGTTGGGGGAAGGATGGAGTGGGAGGTTGGGGTGAGCAGATGTAAACTTGTATATATAGGATGGATAAACAACAAGGTCCTACTGTATGGCATAGAGAACTATATTCAATATCCTATGATAAACCATAATGGAAAATAATATATTAAAAAGAATATATATATGTGTATGTATAACTGAATTACTTTGCTATAAAACAGAACTTAACACAACATTGAGAATCAACTATACTTCAGTTTAAAAATATTGAAAACTGATCTTAATTATATATTTTCTTTTTTAAATTAAATTAATTTATTTTTAACATCTTTATTGGAGTATAATTGCTTTACAACGGTGTGTTAGTTTCTGCTTTATAACGAAGTGAATCAGTTATACATATACATACATTCTCCATATCCCCTCCCTCTTGAGCCTCCCTCCCACCCTCTCTATCCCACCCCTCTAGGTGGTCACAAAGCACCGAGCTATCTCCCTGTGCTACGCGGCTGCTTCCCACTAGCTCTCTATTTTACATTTGGTAGTTATATATTGTCTTATGATCAAGAAATGATTAGCTCTTGAAGAAATGCTGTGCCACATCACAGAATGCCAGAAAGTCAAAGAACAATTGATGTAAGCAAATCAGTTGCCACCTAACCCGCTCACTGATAGATGTCATCTAATCGCTGATCAGTGATGTATGTTCTATAACTTGATTTATACGTCCAATAAATATTTGATATTGCGTTGTTTGTAAGTTTAGGATTTCAATTCTGCCATTCCACCAACAGGTGGTGCCACTGTACTATAGTTTGAATTTTGTGGGGGGGCGGGGGAAATCCTTTTGGACTAGTTGCACCTATAAGTATCTCCCCTTTTCTAGAGGCTTCTGTCATTGCTTTTGTACCTTAAGAACTTTGATTTTATGGTTTCTTTAAAAAAAATTTATATTGTTAAAATTATCTTGTGGAATAAACTTGGCTGGATTCTTCTAATATATATTATACTTCTAGAAATTACAGGACGTATGTGTGTTATTTTGTTTACAAAGCAATTAATAACCAAAAATAATAGCTATGCATTCTGATATCTACAGGACCAATGAATGCTTTCTCATTTTAGATTATCACAAGTTCTCATTTTATAAAGAAAACTACAGGCCAATATCCCTGATGAATATAGATGTAAAAACACTCAATAAAATACTAGCCAACAGAATTCAGAAGCACATTAAAAGAATCATTCACCGTGAGCAAGTGAGATTTATCCCTGGGATGCAAGGATGGTTCAACATACACAAATCAATCAATGTGATCCATCACATTAATAGAATAAAAAAAAAAGAATCATATGATCATCTCAATAGGCACAGAAAAAGCATGTGACAAAATTCAACATCGATTCATGATAAAAACTCTTAAATTAGGCATAGAAGGAACATATTTCAACATAAAAGGGCATATATGACAAGGCCACAGAAAATTTTATAATATTTAAAATACTCCTTTGTATTTGTAACAAAAAACTCTTCATTTTTTTTATACTGAGAAAAGCAAGTCAATACCCAATGCCTATTTGTGTGTGTATGTGTTTTTAATGATGCTTTTAAATATTACATTGGTCACAGCTCTGTCAAAAGATCTGTTTCTAGTTAAGTGTTCCCAGAAATAACACCACTGGGAAGATTCCTTCATGTTGCAGCAAGTCATGCAGGGTCAGCTTGGAATGGAATGGTCAACCCCATATGCACTGGCATAAAGAGAATGAAAGGCTTTATCCCTTTCCGTGTTCTGCCTTTGGTTCACTATGTAAACTGGCAAAGTTATTTCCTTAAGGGTGCTTGTCAAAGTCACAGCATGATCACAGAAGGTGGTAATAAGGCGTTGGGACTCACTGACAGAGATTACTTTGAGGTTTCTTGTGATTCTCTTCAGTGATTTCAGGAACAGCTAGCTCTTCGTTTTTTTTAATAAATTTACTTATTTATTTATTTTTGGCTGTGTTGGGTCTTTGTTGCTGCATATGGGCTTTCTCTAGTTGCGGTGAGTGGGGGCTACTCTTTGTTGCGGTGCGCGGGCTTCTCATTGCGGTGGCTTCTCTTGTTGCAGAGCACGGGCTCTAGGCGCACAGGCTTCAGTAGTTGTGGCATGTGGGTTCAGTAGTTGTGGCTCGAGGGCTCTAGAGCGCAGGCTCAGTAGTTGTGGCGCACGGGCTTATTTACTCCACGGCATGTGGGATCTTCAGGGCTCAAACCTGTGTCTCCTGCAGTGGCAGGTGGATTGTTAACCACTGCACCACCAGGGAAGTCCCAGGAACAGCTACCTCCTAAGAGGCCCCATCTCCAAATAGGCCTGGCTCTTTCTAGTAGATTCAAGCTGTATCTTGCAGCTCATTCAAAGCACAGGCCTTTTCTTCCTTTATCAGACCCAGCACGTTCCTGACTGTGTTATATTGTGACTTATCCTTGTTATAGGCCTGGACACCTGAGAGGAGGTGGGACAGATCTTGGGAAGGTACTAAAAAACTTAGTAACTAAGGAAGGAATAAAATGATCCTCATGTGAACAAATACTCTACTGCTCTAGAGATCAAAGGACTACACCATAAAATAAGATACTGTCTTCCTTCCTACTGGCAATAATTTTAAATCTTTATAGCTATTTTGATGAATTGTTACACATTTCTTTGGACAATTTGTCAACATGCCTCAAAAGTCTTACAAGAAGTACCTACGTTTCGATCCAGCATGTGTGCTACTATAAATTATCCTAAGGAAATTATAAAATAATTGATAATTATCTAGTGTGCAAATATATATACGTAAGGATTTTTTTGAGGGCAAAACCTGTACAAAAATAGGAATTGGTTGAATAAATTATGGAGCATTTATTAACACAAAACTATACAGTAACTAATGTAGATGAAGTAAAAGTATATTTATTAATATAAAGTTATTCTTGGTATTACTGAAAGATAAAGGGTAGGTTATTAAATGTGTGTGTGCATATGTATGTGTACATATATCTGCATAGGAAAGAAACCAAGTTGAGCTAGCTAAAGCAAAAGAAAGGGAATTTATCATAAATAAAGAGATGTCTCCAAGATAACAAAGCTAATTTTTAGGAGAACCTTCTTAGGAAAAGGCTAAACCACATATTAAAAACTTATAAACATTCTTCATCTCTCGTCTCTGTTTCTCTATACCTATGTGCTTACTCCATGATCCATGTGATGAATTTGTTTATCCTAGAACTCCCTATTTTATATATTAAAGTCCAGCTATACCTAGAAACTGCCTGGTGTTCTGTAAATTCCAGCTCCAAATTCCTAGAGAGATTTTGGTCTAAGAATACATGAATGAATATATGATGTCATTCCTTAGTGTATTAAGTATGGCCAGAGGAATAAAATTGTGTCAGACAAATGTGGCTGCCAGGAACCCACTAGGTTTAGAAAGTTGATGTCATCACTTGAAAAAGGGGAATGATTATGGGTGGGCAGAAAACCCACGGGAGGTATCATAAAATATGTAGATGTATTATTAATAAAAAGCTGGATCACCTATTGGTCTTCATTCAAATAAATGGCAGTATAAAATTCTCCAACAATTTGAAAATACATTTTAAAGTTTATAGTGACATACTCAGCACACGTTTCTTAAAGTTACCCCCACCATACATACACCCCACACCTGACACTAAAAACTTTATCCTTCCTCTTTCCAGATCATCTAAATTCTCTCTATATACAATCTTCTTTTTCTCTTCCTTCCATATCCCAGATCTATTTCATTCTCTTTCATTGCCCTTTCTGATGTAAAGCATTCAAATCAGTCTTGCTTCTTTTTTAAAAAAATTGTGGTAAGAACACGACACTAGATCTACTCTCAACACCTCAAATGTTTAGGTGCACAATGTAGTATTGTTCATTATGGGTATGGTGTTGTACAGCAGATCTCTAGAACTTATTCATCTTGTGCAACTGAAATTTTATACCCATTAAACGGCAACACCTCATTATCTTTTCCCTGCAGCCCTTGGCTACCACCATTCTACTCTTTGTTACTGAGTTTGACTATTTCAGATACCTCATGTAAGTGGAATCATGCAATATTTCTCCTTCTGTGACTGGCTAATAAATGGAAAGATATCCCATGGTTGTGGATTAGAACACTTAATATTGTTAAAATGTCCATATACCCAGAGAGATCTATAGATTCAATACAATCACTATCAAAATCTCAATGGCATTTTTTACAGAAACAGAAAAAAAACCCCAGCAAAACTCTAAAATTTATATGGAACCACAAAAGGCACTGAATACACAAAACAATCTTGAAAAAGAACAAACCTGGAGGGATCACATTTCCTGATTTCAAAATACATTAGAAAGATACAGTAATTAAAACAGTATGGTACTGGAATAAAAATAGACTTATCAGCCAATAGAATAGAATGCATATACTGTCAACTGATTTTCCACAAGGTACCAAGAATACAATTGGAAAAGGATAGTCTCCTGAACAAATAATGTTGGGGAAACTGAACATCCACTTGCAAAAGAATGAAACTGGGCCCTTACACCATATACAAAAACAATTCAAAATGGTTTAAAGATTAAATGTATGACCTGAATCTATAAAACTCCTGGAAAAAAACATAGGGGAAAAGCTTCGTGATATTGGTCTAAGGCAATGATTTTCTGAATATGATACCAAAAGCACAAGAAATAAAAGGAGACAAGAGGTAAGTGATATTACCATCTTGCTTCCTTCATGTCTCCTGTCTCCTACGACTGTACCCTGCACCAAGGAGTTCCTCTGACACATTCTGAGCCAGCACAGAACTACTGATGTTTTATTTTTTCCCTGCCACATATGTAGGGGAAAAAATGGAAAGATATAAAATAAAGCCTTACTACTGTTTATCACTAGAATGTGAAATTATGGATAATTAAAAAATGCATTTTGTTTTTCTTATCTGTTTTTCTACTTTCTTAAAATGATAAGTATGCATTAGTTGTAAAATAAATTAAAATCCATGTATGGAAAATAAACATATAGATACTTATCTTGTGCCAATGATTCTCATTAATATTGCTAACCTATTTTAATTTCATCTCTATTTTATCCCAAGCAGATCAAAGCGTTCAAATCAAATACCTAGCAAAACTCCTTACTTATAAGAGTGGTTTAATAAATAATCATTTTAAAAATGAACAAGTAAATACACAAATGCATAAAATAAAACTTAATCCTATAGTTTACATGGCAGTCAAAACAGAAATACCTATAGAAATCATGTAACCAGGGCTAATATTGCTTTAAGTCACAAAAAGACCTAATGTAACCCTTATATAAAATTGATTTCTACCAAGAAGTAACTCCATCGTTTTGCAAAATGTTGTCAAAAATTATTATCCTATACTCAGCTGGAGTTGGATAAGAGTTTAACAAAATCCACTATTAGAAATAATATAATGTACCAAGCTAGAAGCTATCCACTTACTGTGGAGTTCTGTTGTTACATGTTGTTAAAAATTGAGTTTTGTATTTTGTTTTAGGACTTTACTTTCAATATACTTTTTAACATTGTGAGAAATCTTGGAATGAAACTGGACCCTTATCTTACACCCTATGCAAAAATCAACCCAAAATGGATTTGAGACTTGGGAATTTTCCACTGGGGCATCCACCTGTCTTTGTCCCTGGCAGCTGTCCCTCTCCCTTCTGTTTTATTTGACTTTAACCAGTAACTATTCCTCTCCATTCCTCCTGATAGAATCAAGCTGTGTGAACAATGGCTGCTAACATGCAGGAACAATTCCTTCACTCCCAGCACTAGCTGACTTTGGTGATGTTCTCCCCCTAGATCCTTGTAAAACATCCTGCCCTTCTTTCCAAGAGAAGACACCTCTTGGAAGCCTTCTCTTGCCAGGCATTGATGAACAAAGGCTTAGGCTAAGAGTGTTCTGGCATAGTTTCTTCCAAAATATGAATAATGATTAATATTAAGGGAATTCAGTTAAAAGAGGACATTCTTAAAACATTTGCTGATAGAACAAGGCTTCTATCTGATTTCAAGGAGTGGGTCTTAGAACAGTAGAACCGACTCAGTATAGGCATGATATCATTATTTTCAGTATGTCTATATTGCATGCAAAATGTAAGATTAGGTACCTCAACACCAAGAAAATCACTCATAAACCATCTTCCATTGCTCTTGGTAGCAAGAGTAGAAGCTATTTGCCAGACAGCAGACCTCCAACCAAAAGACAGGTGTTCTAGTCTGCACTAAACTTTTGTGAATTTGGACCTTGTTGGTAGCTTAAATGAATTGAATTTTACTCTTGAAGTGGGGAAGGGTGTCCTGAACTGTGTTGGTGATTAAAAGGACAATTACATAAATAATTTGAATACAAAAAAGAAGGGGCTAAGCGCTCTAAGAAAGGCAAAAATCAATCAGATTCTTCAGAGGAGGAAGATATAGTATGTGGTTGGGAAGATCGTTTCATTCACAAGAGCCAAGATATGGAAACAACCTCAACCGACAAAGATAAAGAAAATGTTCATTGCAGCTCTATTTACAATAGCCCAGAGATGGAAACAACCTAAGTGTCCATCATCGGATGAATGGATAAAGAAGATGTGGCACATATATACAATGGAATATTACTCAGCCATAAAAAGAGACGAAATTGAGCTATTTGTAATGAGGTGGATAGACCTAGAGTCTGTCATACAGAGTGAAGTAAGTCATAAAGAGAGAGACAAATACCGTATGCTAACACATATATATGGAATTAAAAAAAAAATGTCATGAAAAACCTAGGGGTGAAACAGGAATAAAGACACAGACTTACTAGAGAATGGACTTGAGGCTATGGGGAGGGGGAAGGGTAAACGGTGACAAAGCGATAAAGAGGCATGGACATATATACACTACCAAACGTAAGGTAGATAGCTAGTGGGAAGCAGCCGCATAGCACAGAGAGATCAGCTCGGTGCTTTGTGACCGCCTGGAGGGGTGGG
Organism: Leucopleurus acutus; assembly: GCF_964270905.1. NCBI lineage: Eukaryota > Metazoa > Chordata > Mammalia > Artiodactyla > Delphinidae > Leucopleurus > Leucopleurus acutus. Next base: position 197,669,619 of record NC_139142.1, read on the forward strand.
ATAGGGAGGGTGGGAGGGAGGGAGACGCAAGCGGGAAGAGATATGGGAATATATGTATATAGGTAACTGATTCATTTTGTTGTGAAGCTGAAACTAACATACCATTGTAAAGCAATTATACTCCAATAAAGATGTTAAAAAAAAAAAAAGTAATGACAGACATGCTTCAGTCTGGAACAATTAATTAGAATTTTTTGGAATGGGAGCTAGCCATCAATATCTAAAAATATGTCCCAAATGAGTCTAAAATGCATCCATTTTTTAGATCCAAGAGTTGAAAATAAAGATTTACATTTAAAAAAAAAAAAAAAAAAGAAGATGTGGTATAAACATGTACACAATGGAAAATTATTTAGCCGTGAGAAAGAAGGAAATACTTTCAACTACATGGGTGGACCTTGGAGGTATTATACTAAGTGAAATAAGTCAGACAGAGCAGGACAAATATTGTATGATTTCAATAAAAAAGCTGAAATCATAGGAAGAGAGAGTAGAATGGTGGTTACCAGGGGCTGGGGGTGTGGGAAATGGGACATGTTGGTTGAAGAATACAAATTCCAGTTATAAGATGAGTAAGTTCTGGGGGTCTAAAGTACAGCATGGTGATTATAGTTAATAATAATTTTTTATATGTGTGAAAGTTGGTAAGAGAATAAATCTTAAATGTTCTCACCATAAAACAAAACAATTATGTGATGTGATGGAGGTGTTACCTAACACCATGGTGGTAATCATTTTGCAATATGTAAGTGTATCACATCAACACGTTGTACACTTTACATTTACACAATACTGTATGCCAGCTATGTCTCAATAAAGCTGAAACAAAATGAAAAAGCAAAAAAATATATTTTTAAAAAGCTTCCCATGGTGGGTTGGCATTTGAAGGTTGAATAGAACTCCTAACACTCTATTCCAAAACAGAATCTGACAAGGTGGCTTGTTCTCTATTGTATTTCCCATGCCTAGTATAATACTGTCACACAGTAGGTCCTCAGAAAATATATTTGGTTGAATAAGATAAAAATTTTTTTGAGATATTTCAGAAGGTAATTTTTAGAAGCTCTAAAATTTCCCATTACCTTATAGCAATATGAATTTTTGAAATTATATCTACAGGGAAGATGACATTATGCTTCTTTAAATTTTTACTAATACTTTGATTTTTGATCTTTCCTATTTAAAAATGTTCACCTATCTTTTTGTAAGTCAGGAAGCTTGAATGCTCAGGCTCCTTTATTTCTCTGCCTCAGGGATTTTGACGATAAACTCCATTCTGGGGAAAGAATAGTTGAGCTTAAACTTCAAATAGAATCTCATGAGTCATACACATGTCTGCTAACAGGAGGGAGACAAGGAGAGATGTACAAGTACAGAAGATAATGGGGAGGGAGTTGCTTACTTTATTTTCTTCTCCTCTTAATCAGGAAGTAGTTGTTCCTTCCCCACTTTTATTTTTTTGAACAATATATTTCACGGACAAGAAGAAACTTAATGATGAGTCAATTTCAGGAAGCAGGAATTTGATTTTTTAAATACTTAGTTCTTTATAGTTAGCAGAGATCCAATGGTGACATTTAAAAATGATTCTGTTTCTGTAACTTGGCTACTCTTTAAAATAAAAGGACGAGGCATGTGGAATGGTGTACACCTACACAATAATTCATGTCAACCATGCACTTACTACAAACTCTCAAACACTTCCTCACATAAATCAGTTCTAAGACCTAAGAATCTCACTCATTAAAATTTACTTGAGGTTCCTGTAACCTTTTCTCAGGAAGCAACAGCAGGTATAAAATGTGCAGATTTTTTTTTTAATGTGTGTAAAGCTTTAATTCCAGTCTATAAAAGAAAACATTTTCTGGTGGGTAGTTGAAAGCCTGGCAGAGGGTGGGGTGGAAAGTCATGGAATTTTGGAAGTATCACATGGTAGATTATGGCAAATTAGAAATTTGTCAAAGAATACTGATGGAGTAGTTGCCAGGCTGAGTCAGATTTTCCCAGTGCTTGGGCAATGATCTGGTTATAAATTAGGCTCCTTTTAAAACTGCACTAACATTTTTGGTCCCTAGGTTATTAGAATTCACTTCTCCCAAATGCAGCAATGATAATAGTTCGCATATGGTGTAGCTGGTGTTATACTATTTATTGCTAGTGATAATTTCATAAACTGGGTGTCAAGTGTTTGGAAAAATCTCATATCATTCTTTTGTTTAGTAACTACCAATGACTCTGTTTCAGCTACAGAATAAAAATTCTGAAGCATGATATGCAAAGCCCCCTGGGGTCTGGTATGTTGCTTAGATCTTATCACCTCATTCTACTACTCACTTAGCTCCTACATCAAGATTCAGATCCATGTCTCCCTTCTTTATTCCACTGCTGTACCTTTAGAGTCGCTGTTACTGCATTCATCACAGTAAATACTTATTCAGAAGTTAATCTCCCTGAGGGAAGGAGCTATGGTTTACTAATCTTTGTATCAACAGCACCCGGTACATAGTTGGAGTGTCATAAATGTTTGTTGAGTTAATAAATTTATTCTCAGTCTTTAAAAAAAAAAAGCATAATTTGACATATGAGGTAGGCAGACTCTAAGAAGGACCCTAGTAATCCTCACCTTTGTGTACTCCCCTCCCCTTTAAATGTGGTCACACCTCTGCATGTCATGAGCTACCACTCCCATGATTATATTATCATGATTATGTTACATGGCAAAAGGGAGATGATCTGGTTGGGCCTCATCTAATTTCACAAGCTCTTTAAAAGCAGAGTGTCAACTGACTGGTGGGAGAAAAGGACGTCAGAGATCCCAAGTTTGAGGGACATTGGATGCATCATTATTGCTTTTGAAGATGGAGGGGACCCCATGCCAAGGAATGCTGGTGACCTTGGGGAGCTAATGGTGGCTTCCAGCTGACAGCCAGCCAGGAAACGGGGACCTCAGTCTTACACCCACAAAGGAACTGGATTCTGCCAACAACCTGAATGAAGGGGGAAGTGGATTCTCCTCGATCCTTCAGATAATGGACCAGCCCGCTGATACCTGGATTTCAGCCTTGTGAGAACCTAAGTACACAGTCCAGTCACGTCGTCCCAGACTCCTGACCTACCCAACCAGGAGATAAACAATGGGTACTGTCGAAACAGGAGATAAACAATGGGTACTCCTGACCTACCCAACCAGGAGATAAACAATGGGTACTGTCGAAAGCCAGTAAGTTTGTAGTAATTTGCTTTGCAGCAACAGAAAACGAGTAGAGCTAGTGTGCAACCTCATCAGATAAATTAGATACATATATTCTCCTCTGTTTTGGTTTATTAATTTAATTAATGGAAAATAGGTGTACCCACATCCAGTTTATATTGCTTAACTAGGTAACAATGCTTAGTCCAAGGCAGTTTGGTCATTTAAAATAAAGTAACAAACTGTTATCGAATATACTCCACATTTCATGCACTAGGTGGGGTTCTGGCTGAAATTCAGTTCTGAGTATAATATTCAGAGTCAGAACAGCTTGATGTTCTAGCTCACAATAGCAGGGACATCACTGCAGACAAACATTTGATGTCGAAGTCAACACGATAGCCTTTACGTTTGAATATTCAGGGGGCTTCTGCTGTAGCAAGTACATTTGTTTTATAATTACTGAAGTTCTGTTCGGTTCTGTGTCAAATACACCCGACATTTAAAATTTTTAAAAATTTTTGGAAAATATCTTCTCTTATTTTTAAGAAATAGACCTAAATGTTTCTAATACTAAAAAAACAAACAAAAAAACTCCATTTATGATGATTATGAGATAATTGGAAATTCGAATACTGGATATTTAATAATATTAAGGAATGTTTTAGATGTAATATTGTATTTGGTTTTCTTAAAAGAAGAAAGTCATTCCTTTTAGAAATTCATATGTAAATACATATAGATGATATAAGGGATTTGCTTTCAGATAATACTGGCTGGAGGGAAGTGGATGGCAGTTTGGATAAGGCCATGGGTTGGCTATAGGTTGATGATTGCTGGACTAAGTGATGGGTACATGGGAGGTTATTTTTTAAAATGCTCTCTTTGATACATCCAAAAGGATATTTACTAATTTTTACATAGCACTTATAATGCTTTAGTGTTGGTATTTTCAGGTTAACTGGTTAGTTGTATAGCTAGGAATGAAAGTATTAATGAATTATTTAGGTTTGGAATTGGTGAAGAAGTGACTTTATGTTAAGTAAAGTATGCTTCTCTTGAAGCCATATATATATATATGCACTGTACCCTAGCAGCCTGAAAACATTCATATGATATTATCAAAATGCTGAATTTACAGTCCCTTTAATATCTTTGGACTAGAAATAGTAGGCAACAGATGATGATCACTCATGACTGTGGTAAACTCCTCCAGTATTTATCACAGAGATTTAGAGTACACTAAATCATGATAGGTCCCATGGTGTACACAGAAGCTAAAATACCTGGACATTTCAGTTGGGTAGCCAAGACCTACCTCTAATACAACTGGCCATGAGGTAGGCTGGCCCTACAACTGCACTCTTACATCTGTAGGGTGTGCTGAGCAGCAGAAGAAAATTTCTAAGACCAAGAAGATCTTATTACAAAGACTTTTCTAAGAATATGCACTGTGTGTGGTTGGAATAAATATTTTTGAGTAACTCCTTGATGGTGAGAACAGGAGTGAGATCCCTAGAGGGCATGCCATACTGCAGGGCTTGTGTTTTGGGGAGCGGGGTAGGACAGTTTTGGGAAGAGTAGAACAGTGGCTGAGCTCTGTGGTCCTCCTGTATTCTTCCCCTGTAACACATCAGTCTCTCCTTTACAAAATGGTTGAACTAATTTTTAACTAGTATGATTTAGAAGCCTGCCAAATCGTTAGCCTGCCAGGGGTGCGCGCATACACGTTGGCCCATAAATTGATAAGAAACCAGTAAATACTCTACGGCATTTGGGAACAAGACTGAAACATGAAGAACATACAGGATTCAGAGAGTTAAGACCATGGTAAGTCATAAAAGTCAGTACAGGAGGTGTTGAGACTTGAGGTAGACATCAGAAGAAGTGGAGAAGTAACATGTTCCTGCAGGGGTAATTGTTCTGCGGGGAGATGCATGGCAGAGTGGGGACCAATGAAAGAGAAGCCCAGCTGGCATCGGGGCTTTGGATGGGGATGTGAGCAAATGTGATGAGACCAGCTGGTGGAGAGCCTGAATTCCTGCCGGGGGGGAGGTTTTAGAGTTGATCTAATAGACAATAGGGAGCCGCTTGCTTTAGCAGCAAGTGAGTAGCTGAAGAGTTTTAGTTTATTAAAGAAGATTTGCACTGGAGAAGCGTTTCCCAAACCGGTCTGAGAAGAATCCCTCGGGGACAATTGTGAAAAGCGCACATTGGCAAGTCCCTCTTCTAGTGCTGGTGTTTTAGTGGATTTGGGATAAAAACAGGGTTTTTATAAGCTCTCAGAGTGAGTCGTTTGTACATAACTCTCTTCTAGGTAGTTAGAAAATGAATCTAGTAACAGATTTAGTGTTTGCTGCGACTTTCAGTGGGATTAGGCAGAAAAGGCAAGGGTGGTGTGGAAGAAAGAACTTTGGTGAGCTTCATTTAACCACTTTGACATTTTCCAATTAATGGCTTTAAGTGCTTCCCCTGACTTTTTGAGTCTTTTCTCTTACTAACAAGTTTCTGAATTGTGGTATACAGAAAAAAAGAAAACGTATGTTTAGCTTAAAAGAATATATTCCAAGATATTGCTATCATTACCAGGCAGTTTATAATGAAATGTCCAGTCTTTGTTCTAACCCATTACATTTATTTCTGAAATCAACTGAGGATTTTCTAGTTTTGACCAGTAGAGAGAGCTATAACTCTTGCTATAAATAGTCGTCTTTTTTTCCAGGCAGAAATACCAACACCAACCTATAGTATATTACTGAACTATTATACCCTAGAATTTATAATAAATATCCTAGAAGTGAAATGTGGTATATCCTTCATAATTTATAACTTGGGTCTTGTACATACACTGTTTATGTTCCTTTTAACGTATCTCCCAGTATGAACTCCTTTGCTAGTCAAAATGGACTACATTACCAGGATATTTTTGGCCCTTTCTTTCCCATCCACATTTATGTGGGCTTTCCCCCTTTTCTGGAACAGAAATGGTTATCATTGGTCTAAATTTGACTTGTTTGCTTGAGACCTAATTCAGAAACAACTCTTCAATGAATCCTTCTCTGATCTCCCACCTCTCAACTTGTATTACACGGTGTCTCGAAACCTGAATCATAAGTACTTTGATTGCAGAGTTTTTGCCTTGTCAACTCATAGTCGTTGTTAAATCAATGAAATGGTCAAAATGTAATATGTGGTTAAATTATTACAATACAAAGGATTACTACTTTTAAACATAGTAATAAATTATCTACATCAGTATTGCACTAATGGGTTGACAGTGAATTTTTAGTCATTCCAAAAAAGAAAATAGTTGTAAGAAAGAACTCTGTGCTAATTAGAAACTTAAGGATTTAAAAATGAAAATTGGAGGGAACATTTGAAAGATATTCAAGTGTCTTAAAATAACTCTTTCAGTGGTTAAGAAACATTATGTGGTTAAGAAACTTCTCTTGCAGAATGATTATGGATTTCTTTCAAGGAAAAAAAGTGTATTGTAAGAGATGCACTGTGTTGAATCAAGAAATAAGTTATGCAAAGACGGTACCTATGCTACTCATTGTACTTTGCCTTTGAAAAGGACAGAAAAAGTGTTGTATAAGAACTACTCTGTTTAAAGAAATAAATTCTGTGTACTTAATCTTAGATATCTATAAGACTGGTTGCCTTAAACCAAACCTAGGGTATTTCTCTACCAATTTCTTAAGCTTTTTGACTTACTAACCTTAGATAGAGCAAACATTCATAATTTTTCTCTATCAAAATGTAAATACTGTATAGTTTTTAAAACCTCCTTTAAACAGTTGAAAGGCATATGTTGGAAAATCTTATGACCAAGTTCCATTATACTCAGTGTGAAATGACATTAGTATGTAGAGAGATGAAATTATACTGATACAGCCAATTTAAAAGCATAGTAGTCTAAAACAATTGATTCACACACACACACAGACACACACACACACACTCACAAGTGACAGAAAGGTGAAAACAATTTAAATCTCATTAGTAACAAATATACTTTATAATAACAATGTGATAAAATTCTTCACCTATTAGCTACAATGGAAAAAAAAAGATACTGCTCACTATTGGCAATACTTATAGACTGTTGGTGGGTGTGAGAACTGGTACACTCTCTCTAGGAAGGATCTTGGCTATTACAGTATATTACTTGTGTATATATATATATATATATATATATATATATATATACACTTGTATATTGTATATTACTTGTATATTACTTGTATATTACAGACCTTAAAATATTACAATATTTACTTGTATATTACTTGTATATATACACACTTGTATATTGTATATTACTTGTATATTACAGACCTTAAAAATATTACAATATTTACTTGTATATTACTTGTATATTACTTGTATATATACACATTTGTATATTGTATATTACTTGTATATTACAGACCTTAAAAAATTCTACACTTTACCTAGTAAGAGCTCTTTAATAAATTCTTGCTAAGAAGGTATACAGAAAATCATACAAAGGCCAATGTGCAGATAATCCCATTACATTTTGAGGAAGGAAGGGGTGTTCACGGTTCTTGATGACGGGGCCGGAAGTCACTCTCAGAGCCCCCTTACTGGCCTCTTCTGCTCTTGGTCAACAGGCAATATGGGCCCAAGGTATGGCTTTTCACATGGGATTCTTCATTTCTGGCCCCTGCTGTTGCCTCCCATTGAGATCTACTCCCCCTGCCCCCCTTCCCTTGTATCTTAATCCTCAGCCCTCCTGTGTGGATGACATGATGGGGGTCATAGCACTCCTGGGTGGCTTATAGACAAGACACACTTATTTTCCACAGTTCTGGAGGCTGTGAGGCTGACGTCAAGGCACCTGCAGATTCTGTGTCTGGTGAGGGCCCTTTTCTTCGTAGATGACATCTTCTCACTGTGTCCTCACATGGTAGAATGGGTGAGGGAGATCCATGAAGTCTAGAGACTCTTCTTTTCTGGGGGACGGGGGGGGGGGGGGCGTGTCTCGTGTGGGATCTTAGTTCCCTGACCAGGGACTGAACTCGCGCCCCCTGCAGTGGAAGTGCGGAGTCTTAACCACTGGACCTCTAGGGAAGTCTCTATGGAATCTCTTCTTAAAAGGGCATGATCCTATTCATGTGGGTTCCACCTTCATGACCTAATCACCTCCCAAATGCCCTGCCTCCAAATGCCATCATATTGAGGATTAGGTTTCAACATGTGGCTTCTGGGTGGACACCAATATTCAGTCTCTAGTGCACTGGGGAGGGAGTGGCATAGAGGCCGACTTTGCTTCTATTCTTGTGGCCTGGGCAGAGGGATGATTTCCTCCATCCCTTTTCAGGGTGACAACTGAGACAGATTGGAGGTGTCAAGATTAGGAACTACATGTCCATCTGTACTGACCCCTACAGTGGACTGGAGGAAGCACAAAGGGCTGGTGGAAAAGTGGACATCCGGGCAGATTTTCCCAGTGTTCAGGACGGATGGCAGTAGATTCAACTTGGTGCCTCTGACAACTCTTACACTCCTAGTTCCCTGATCTAAGGGAGGCTGTAATTGAAGTCTTTTCCATAATTATATTTTTCTCTGAGAATAAGGTCCACTCCACCCCTTTGTCAACCATATCATATGCATACTGTGTAATTTGTAGACATTCAAATTTGAAATGCGGGCTTCCCTGGTGATGCAGTGGTTAAGAATCCACTTGCCAATGAAGGAGACACCGGTTCGAGCCCTGGTCCGGGAAGATACCACATGCTGCGGAGCAACTATGCCCATGCACCACAACTACTGAGCCTGTGCTCTAGAGCCTGCAAGCCACAACTACTGAGCCTGCGTGCCACAACTACTGAAGCCTGCACGCCTAGAGCCCGAGCTCCGCAAGAAGAGAAGCCACTGCAGTGAGAAGCCTGCGCACCGCAACGAAGAGTAGCTCCTGCTCGCCGCAACTAGAGAAAGCCTGAGCATAGCAATGGAGGCCCAACGCAGTCAAAAACAAATAAATAAATAAATAAATTTGAAAAATTTGAAATGCATTTTCATGAGAAACTTTAAAATTACTAGTCTTTCAATTTAAAATTGGGGACTGGGAATCCTAAATTGGACAATTCCCCCCACCCCGAGCCTGCTGTTTTACAAATAAATCTTCCAAATTGTATTCAGCAATTTTGTAGACCTTTTGGTATTCCAACCACTTTCAGCATTCTTCCAATGTATTTAATTAATTTTTTTCTGCTGTTACAATAGAATAATTTATTTCCACATTGTTCCTTCCGGTCATTAAAAATTTAAAATATCAGGTATCTGGTTCTTACCTGTTCAAAATGAATCCAGATGTTCACCTACTGAAAGGGTGCCAGTTTTTTGTTTTCTATCATACGTTTAACTTTGGAGAATAAATTTGGAACAGTTCTGTAGGGACTATTGGTCGCAGATGGCTGAGTGATAATAAATCCTCAGGCTGAGATACAGTCCTTCTGGATTGCAGCACTTGAACTGATTTTAATAATTCAGAGTACTCTTCATCATCCAAGTAAACAAAAGGTATCTCTTAAGTATTTCTTTTTTTTAAAAAAAGATATGTAATTAGCTTATGACACCTTATTTTTTTTCTTACTCTTAATTTCTTTCTTACTTTTAATTCAGCACTCTGACGTTTCCTCCAGGATTGTTGCTCCTTTCTTCCAGGCCATAAAAGAGTTCAATTTCTTCCACGTTTAAAAAAAAAAAAAAAATCCCTCTTCCTGCAGGAAGCTTTCACTTGTATCCTAGGCTGCATTTTTATAATTCTTTCTCTCTTACTCATCATCATATTTGCCACACGGCTTACGCATCTGAGCTCCTTAGAGGTGGGGACTGTTTCTTATCAACTTTTGCATCTCCACAGCTTAGCAGTGTGCCGGATATACAGTAGATGCTCCATAAAAAATGAAGGATAGTCCTTTAAGTCAGAGGTTGATATCGAGTCACTGATATTGTCCAGTGAAGGACCTAATCACGTCCCCAAAAGTCCTACCTGATACCATCACCTTTGGGGGTTAGGATTTCAACATATGAATTTTGGAGGGGGGGCACATAAACATTCAGACCATAGAATTAACAGATTATGTAACTGATGACCCTGTACCTCTAAAGAAAAGTACTAATATTAAAACCTTGACTTCTTGATCTATCTCTGTGTAGCTTTGGGATATATTTTGCCCCACCTACGTAGCTTTTGCTGGTCAATTTCCACTACAATATATGGCCTTTGAGAAGTACCATGTTCCTTTTATTCTTTGTATTCTCAGCTTCTAACACAGTGTGTGGCAAGTGGTTAAAGCTCACTATGTATTTGTTGACTAGATGAGGTTACTATGTCTGGGGAAAAGATAGGTTTCCCATCTCATTACTGACTAGATCCTATTCTAAGTGTTTCCATTCCTCCTCTTATGATTTTCCCTTTCAATGACAACGAAGCAGAATTCTGATTTGCAAGAACTTGTAACCTGGTGAAAACATGTCATGCAACAGTGCTTTTCTGTTGCAGTGGCAGTAAATGTGATGCTTATTCTCCATGTTTTGATCAGAGTAAGAGATACAGAATGAGCCATTAGACATGTCACCTAGTGGACTTCTTTGGGTCGCCTTTGTTATTTAAGGCAGATTCAATGTCAAGTCATAAAATGATGAGCATATGGTCTTATTATTAGTTTTCTCTGGAATCCAGTCTCTTTATATATGACAAAAATCTGTTACTAATACTTTTGGAGCCAAAGAGTCTCTATAACCTGTAAATTTAAATCTGATCTTGACTGTAGTATATGCCTCCTGTAGGTAGAAAAGATGTTCCTATTAACACTGGTACAGTTCCTTTGGATTGTGATTTTCAGTGTCATGTTTTTTTAAATAAAGCGTTTTAATTTTCTTTCATCTGAGCACTGCAAGCTTTATTTTTAGGACCAAAGATTTAATTCCAACAGGATATGTTTAGAACTCTCATGTACTGGCTTTCTGAAAACACTGAGTTTCATCTTATTATGAAACGTGTAAACAGGTTATAGCTCAGAAACAGGTGCTAGAACACTCAGCTCTTTGAACTTCATAGGGATGTCTTCCAGCAGCTCACAGCGGACCGTTCACATGTGATTTCAAAGAGCACTGCATTTAAATCTCACATCTTTCTATCCTTTTCCGCCCTTTGTTTGTTAGCTGGCAATACACAACGTAAACTTCATTCATATGTTAAATGAAAAAGCATCCCCTTCCCGATTTTGTCCACATACTTCCAAAGGAGACCACTTGTCAAACTAAGCAAAGGAAATCTTCCAAGGAAAATTTTCACAAACAATTGTGATTTAGTACAAGTGTGTCCTCCCCTTTTTGACATGTAACAATGTTTACCGAGCATCCAGTAAGTGCCATGTATTCTTCAAAGGAGAAGGGTACAATTGTAAATACGACAGGCAAGATCCCACATCTCATAGAACTTGCATTTTGAAGGAAGGAGATGAGTGAGCAACCAATCAACCAAATAACGAAACAACCAAACAACCACGACTTTACAGCTAATGACAACTATCATGGAGAAAATAACACAACACTTGCTAGAGGGTGACCTAGGACTGGGTGCCTGGGAGGGTGCGGGGCAGTTAGAATAAGGACACTCTTTTTTTTTTTTTTTTTTTTGCGGTACGCGGGCCTCTCACTGTTGTGGCCTCTCCTGTTGCGGAGCACAGGCTCCGGACGCACAGGCTCAGCGGCCATGGCTCACGGGCCCAGCCGCTTCGCGGCATGTGGGATCTTCCCGGACCGGGGCACGAACCCGCGTCCCCTGCATCGGCAGGCGGACTCTCCACCACTGCGCCACCAGGGAAGCCCCTAGGACACTTTTTTTAATGCTTGTTATTCAAAAGCATTTAAAAGCAATTTCCTGATGCTATAATATTTCCCATGTAAAAAATGAATATGCATTTCGGAAAAGTAAAGACAGTATACCACATAGACAAAATAACATAACATTATCATACTTAATAAAATTAATAATTATTCCTTAGTGTTATCTAATAGTCAATCCATATTTACATTTCCCCTATTGTTCCCCAAATGTCCTTCACAGTTGGTTTGTATGAACATTATTGAAACCAGGGCCACATATTGAATTTTATGTCTCTTTTAATCAAAAACTATTTCATGACACAGGAACCTAACTGCGTCTTGTGGAATATTCTACCTATGGACGTTACCTCATTTCTTCTGCATGCTGTAATTTAACTTTATAATTTAATAGCTTCTATTTCCTGAAACCTAGAATTTAGTTTCAGTCTTGATTAGATTGAGTTAAGCATTTTTAGGTAGAATGCATCATAAGTGATGTCGTATATTTCATAAAGCATTATATCTGGAAACACATAATATCTGGTTGTCCTACCATTTTTTAAACTAAAAATTGGCCACCAGGTTAGGAAGAATACAGCCTTGTTCCTTTATTGCACATTAAAAATTCCCTTTATAACCAGGAAATAATCTGTGTAGTATACTTTGGTACTATATACACATCCATTTCTTAATCAACGATTTGTGTAATGGTTTTAAAATCAATTTGTAATCCTTGTCTGGATACATAATTTCATTGGCCTTTGAAAAATGGTGACTCTTTTCTAATTTTATGCTTCCTTCTGTGATTATTTGCTGGTCGTCTTAGGTAAAGTAGAGGTTTTCCTCATGAACTAGGGTCATATGGTTACTTCAAAATACAGTTCCTATTGAAAAGGCAAAGATACATGCATTTAATTTTTCTTTTTGATTTCTAATTTTCAAAGAAAAAATTGATTTAAGAGCCAATGTAAAAGGAAGCAATGAGCTTTCCCCCCCCCCATTTTTTTCCTTTTTTGGGGGTATTATTACAGATTAATGGATTTTTACAGATTTAATGTTTTATCAAACATTCAACAATTATATCATCTTATTCTTTTCAATGCTCAACACTGTAACAGTTTTGGCCAGTGGAATACTCTTAAGGCTGATTTGGGTCCTTTTAACATGGCTTCATTGTGGCATTGATTAGGAAAAATTTTCATACAGAGGACAAATAAATCACATCCCTAAAATTAAAAAAAATTGATAAAATGGGCTTCATCAAAAAAAAAAACCTTTGCTTATATAGAAAAAGTCAAAAAATTACAACATCCTTTCATGATAAAAGCCTTCAACACATTGGGTATAGAAGGAACATACCTTAACATAATAAAGGCCATATATGACAGATGCTCAGCTAACATTATATTCAACAGAGAGAAAATTTCCTCTAAGATTAGGAAAAAGACAAAGATGTCACTCTCACCACTCTTATTCAATATAGTACTGGAAGTCCTCACTAGAGAAATTATGCACACAGAGAAATACAAGGCATCCAAATAGGAAAGAAGTAATAAAATTTTTGCTATTTGCAGACGATATAATTTTGTATATAGAAAATCCCAAAGAATCAACCAAAAAGGTTTTGGAACTAATCAGTGATTTCCGTAAAGCTCCAGTATATAAAATCAACATACAGAAAGCAGTTGCATTTCTATACACTAATAAAGAAGCATCTGAAAAAATAAATAAAATGATCTCATTAACAATAGCATCAAAATCAATAAAATACCTAGGAATACATTTAACCAAGGAAGTGAAATATCTGCAGAATAAAACTATGAGACTTTGCGGAAAGGAACTGAATACACAAAAAAATGGAATGATACCCTGGTTCATGGATTGAAAGAATATTGATAAACTGTTTATACTACTCAAAGCCATCTATAGATTCAACATAATCCCCACCAAAATACCCATGATGTTCTTCACAGAAGTATAAAAAAAATTCTAAAATCTTTATGGAACCACAAAAGACCCCAGAGAGCCAAAGCAAACCTGAGGAAAAAGAACAAAGCCTGAGGTATCACACTTTCTGATTTCAAGTTATACTACAAAGTTTTCGTAATAAAAACAGTATGGGACTAGCATAAAAATAAACACATAGACCAATGGAACAGAATAGAGAGCCCAGAATTAAACCTCTGCATATCGTCAACTAATATTCAACAAGAAAGCCAAGAACACACAATGGGGAGAAACAAATGGTGCTGGAAAAACAGGATAAACACATGCAGAACAATGATATTTCACCCTTATCTTATATATACCACTCACAAAAATTAACTCCAAGTGGATCAAGGACTTAAACATAAGATGAAATACCATAAAATTCCTAGAAGAAAACATAGGGAAGAAGCTCCTCAACACTGGTCTTGGCAATGATTTTCTGGATATGACACCAAAAGCACAAACAACAAGAATAAAAATCAACAAATGGGATTACATCAAACTTAAAAGGTTCTACATAGCAAAAGAAACAATTAAAATGAAAAGGTAAACTACAGAATGGGAGAAAAGTTTGCAAACCATATATCAGATAAAGGGTTAATATCTAAAATACATAAAAAATGCATGCAACTCAATAACAAAAACAAAAAACCAAACAATCTAATTTAAAAATGGGCTGAGGAACTAAACAGATATTTTTCCAAAGGAGATATCCAATGACCAAGAGGTACATGAAAAGATGCTCAACATCACTAATTATTAGGGAGTGTAAATCAACACCACAGTGACATATCACTTCACATGTTAGAATGGGTATCATCAAGAAAACAGAAGATGAGTGCTGGTGAGGGTGTGGAGAAAAGGGAACCCTTGTAGACTGTTGGTGGGAATGAAAATTGCTTTGACCATTATGGAAAACAGTATGGTGGTCCCTCAAAAAATTAAAATAGAACTACCATATGATGTATCAATTCCTCTTTTCCATATATATATCTCTCTCCATCCAAAGGAAGTGAAAATAGGATATCAAAGAGATATATGCACTCCCATGTTTACTGCACCATTATTCACAAGAGCCAAGATATGGAAACAAGTGCCCTTCAATGGATGAATGGATAAAAAATATATATACAATGGAATATTATTCAGCTATGAGACATAAGGGCATCCTGCCATTTGCATCAACAAGTATGGACCTTGAGCGTTTTATGCTAAGTGATATAAGTCAGACAGAGAAAGACAAATACTGTATGATACCCCTTAACATAAAAAAGCCAAACTCATAAAAACAGAAAGTAAAATGGTGGTTACCAGGGGATGGGGAATAGAGGATAGGACAGATGTAGTTTAAGGGTACAACCTTGCAATAAGCAGTAAATAAGCACTAGAATATAGACAACTATATAAAATTGTAATCATCAAACTTGTTAAGAGACTGGAACATAATGATTCCAACCACTTGAAAGAAAAGATAATTATGTAATGTGCTAGATGTGCTAATTATTGCTACAATGGTAATCATATTATATAAAGTATCAAATTAACATACTGTATACCTTAAAGCTACACAATATTATATGTCAAATATATTTCAATAAAAAATAAAATTTTAAAAGAGAAAAAAATCTTGTTCTTCCTGAGACATCATTAGCATAATGTAAACACATTTACTGAATAGATCTAGGGTCAGTAAACTACCTTGATGTGCCAATTTCAGCCTACCACATGTGCTTATAAATAAAGTTTTATTGAAACACAGACACATTCATCATTTAGGATTGTCTCTGGCTGCTTTCCTGCTACAACAGCAGAGTTGAGTAATCTTGTCAGAGACCTTATGTTCTCCCCTAAGCCTAACATATTTACTATCTGCCCTTTTGCAGGTAGTTTGCTGACCCCCAGTTGGGACCATGAAAATTTCAAGCACTATGACATTTTTTGTTTGATGTTGTTTCATGGGTTCATCTTGTTTTTTTCTAACCAAATTTTTAGCTGCTACTTAAGAGCAGGAATGGTGTCTTACATTTTGTCTGTATCTTTCATTATCCCCAGGCACTCCGTAAATACTTGATTGGTTTATCTACTGAAAGTGTACTTTCACAGATGTTTTTTCATTTGCTTTTAACAAAGAATATCTGTTGATTCAAAGTAATGAAGCATCTAGACACGTGCATATTCAGTGTATTGGAAAAATATGTGAATGTCCTGGAATTATTGTGAGTGAAAGAAATCAATTTTCTGTACCCTTTATATTACATTACAGAGATGACCCTACATTTCTACCTATTCCACAAATTTGCATTTTAGAGGAGAGTAATTTCTTTCACCAACTCACTGAAGTCATTTTTATTTCACGACTAGGTAATAAGAGATGACTTCAGTCTTTAGAATGAAATTTCTGTACTGGAAAAGCCTTTAACTTTGCAGGGGGAAACACTAAGGTCAGTGTCTGTGGCTCTCAAGGGCTTTTGCTCAGCTTGACATAGAAAGAAATTAAAAAGAAAGAAATCCATACTGGACAGAGCAATAAAAATTAGTGCACAGTTTAACTCTAAGGACGACTCTCACTGGGCATAGACAGAAAATTCACTGAAAGGACAGAAGCTACCATCGACTTTAAACAACCTGTTTTACCTTTTCTATGTGCAGAGTGCCTGTGGATTTATATATGAACAACTTTGCTAAAATTCAGTGCAAGGATAGGCTGTGTCTATTTGCAATGGGAATGTTGGAAGAATTTGAATTTATTTCTGTTGGTCCTTCTGTGTTTAGTGGTTTATGATTCTTGTCATCTTGTTTGGCAAAAGTGATAGCCAAGCACCCACGGGTGTACATTCAGATTTTTTCCACATCGTGACTAATGTGAACAGTGCTGTAATGACCATATGACCACAGGAATACTGATATTTCTTTGAGATCCTGAACTCATTTCTTTCAGATAAATACCCAGCAGTGGGATTGCTTGATCATCTGGTAGTTCTATTTTTAATTTTTTGAGGAATCTCCATACTGTTTTCCATCATTTTATATTTCCACCAGCAGTGTACAAGGGTCCCAATTTCTCCACATCTTCACCAGTACTTGTTATATTTAGTATATATATATTTTTGGATAATACTAAATTGTACATTTAAATTTGTTAAAAAGGTAGATCCCATATTAAGTGTTCTTATCACAATAAAATAAAATTTAAAAGAAGTGACAACCAACAGCGGGGGTCTATTACTGCGGTTGGTACTTGTAGTATTTGTTACGTATGTGTATTAGAATTAACGATTTGCTCAGTACAAATCACAATTTAGCTTCTCGTTTTGAAGTAGTGACATCTATATGGAACTAAAGTCTATTAAATAAATACAATTTCTGTGCAACAAGCAAATTATTTCTTGTGCTATTGTTCATAAATAATGGAGAACTGTAAAATGAATACTTAAAGAAATATAGACCTATTAAAATAATGCAGCATTTGCCTAAGTTCAGGCAGTTACAGGATTTACTATAACTGTAAATTATCTCAAAACTGACTGCAGTGTTCCATAAATTTAACGTGTGGATAGTTTGGCAAGCAGCTTATTAACAAAACAGGAGAAGCACCAACTCGTTTCATCTACTTTCCCTAAGTTAGAAGTATAAACCACTGTTTGTCATGTTAAAGACTTCTATAGACAGTCTAATAGTATATTTGATACTTAACTTTTCTGTAAAATTATATCTGAGTGCTATACATATCTGTGTGTATAGATATATATACATAAGTATGTGTGTATGTATATATATGTGTGTGTTTATAGACATACATATATGTGTATATATGTATATATATGTCTGTATATATGCATACACATATATGTGAATGTGTATATGTATATAAATATGTATGTGTGTTTATGTGTGTGTGTATATATATATTTATATCATGAAAAAAGTTCTTAGATTACAAAGAGGCTTTATTTTTCTTTTTTTAAAACTTTGGTTTATACATCTTAAAACTTAAACTGGATCATGTTTTTGTTTTTGTTTTTGTTTTTGCCCTGGGACTACTGCTCTTGGGTTAGTTCCATTTTGATGAAATCTGTTGTTGATAAAAGAGAGTTCAAACTCCTCTAAACCAATTAAAATGTTCTTGCCTCAGGAAGTAAATAAAAGCACATGATAGAACTAAAGCAGAATGGAGAGTGGTAATCAGTATAGTAGTTCAGTATTGAACAATATTGAACACTGTAACAATAACACCTAATAAATCATTCTGAAAGGTACATTGGATATATTTTTTCCAAGGACAAATAAAGTATACTCATAAGGATCAAAAAGATGCCTGTGTTACTTTTATGGTCTATTTTAGAAAGCATTGAAGATTTCTTCTAATGTAAACTTTAAATTCCTTTATTATATGAAACATTCCTCAAAATATTTGAAACCTGTCATAGTATGTTTACATACATTATGAATTGAGATGTAAATCGATTTAGAGATTTATGTAAATCTATTTGGAACCCTACTTAAATAATTTTAAAGCCTTTATGTTTAAAAAATATTTGTACTACTTTGATCACAAAAGGCTTTTTAGTGTTGAATGCAAAGCATAGCTGTTACTAATTTTTCTTTCCAGAATATATTTTTCATTTAGTTTCAGAAAACAGAACTGTTAAAATTGTTTTCATAATAAAATTGACACTAATGGTTTGCTTCTGCCTTTTCTCACTGCTTTTTTTTGATAAGAATTTTCCAATTATCTGTGGCTTAATGATTATCATGCCACGATTAGAAGATCATGACTTTGAGAGAGGCTATAAACATAGCGGTTTTTAAGAAACATATTTGGTTCATTCATTCGTTTATCCATCCGTCCTTCCGTCTATTCATCTATTCATTCTATCACCTATTCATCATCTAACAACTCACCCATCCTCCTATCTACCTATCAATCATCCATCCATTCATCCTTCCATCTGTCCATCCATCTATTCACCCATCCATCCTTCCACCTAGCCTCCAATGTTTTTGAGCCCCTGCTATGACAAGCACTTTTTTTTTTCCTGGCGAATGACTTTACTAATAGAAACAGAAGGAAATCCTGAATTCCACAGTAATTTTGGAAGAAATATAGCATGCAGGACAAATGTTAGTTAACTTATTTCATGTTTGATGGGAAGCATACGTACTTGAGAGAAAATATCTTCCTTAACCAGATACTTAGGACTGCTATTTAAAGAACACTGGTTAAAACTTCAATAGCACTTTTCTCTAACAAATTTTTATAAATATTTAGATATGTTAAGAATTTGGTACAGAACTAGCTCTGTAACTTAGTTATAGTAATGTAATTGCACTAATTAAAGTGAGATAAAAATTCTCTTCCACACAAATTAAGTACGATAATGACTGTGAAAGCCTTGAATGCTGTGTTCATACAATGCATGAGAATGGTTATTTCTTCACACCTTGCCAACAGTGGGTATTATCATTCTTTTTATCCTTGCTAGTATAAATGGAAAAAATTCCACTCTTCTCCTAATTAAAATTTCTCTGATTATTTATGATGCTAAGCAGTGTATACTTAGTGGTCACTTGCATTTCTATTTCAGTAAATTGTGTATTCATGCATTGATATTTGCCCATTTTTCTATTTATGTCTTTTTATCTGACTGATTCATGAGAGCACATTGTATACTAAAGACACTCTTGGTCATCTATATTGCAAATATATAAAATATGTTTATTTTAATTTCACATATACATCAGTTTAAGCTTTCTATGGTCAAATTTATTAATATTTATAAATTAATATTTTATTGCTATTTTGGTGTTATGCTTAAAAAAGATCTTCCCACATTATACAGATATCTGTGTGTATTTTATTCTAATAAAATACAATTTCAATTTTTACATGTAACTTGTCATTTTCCTGAAAAGAATGCCAGTTTGTTATGCTAGGTGGGGAGCACTCTTTATTTTTTATCATCCTAAACTTCCAAGGTCATGTCCTTAACTAAAGTCCAAAAATGAAGCTGCATTCTCTAGCCCAATTTGGCCTCTCTATATTGTGATTTTAGTCCCTACATTCAAATCGTTATGTATTTCTCAGTGTTCCCTACCCATGGTGCTGGATTGTAATACCACCATGAGATGAATTTACTATCCCCTTCCCCAAACTTCCCATCAAGGGGAGAGCCTATCTCTTTAAATCTTATGGTTTGGATGAGACAGCAGAACATTGGCCTCCTGTGGGCAGCTGGGTCCCTTCCATTTGAGAAAAAGGGATGATTGACAAGCAAAAGGTAGCAGCATTCTGTGAGTCGTGCTCTTGCCTGGGGGACAAGAGCAGGGAAGGGGAAGCAGCTTTTTCTCCTCCACCCCCTCCTGTCCTTGTTTATTGGCTTGCTTGAGTCTGTCTTTCACATCTACTGCATTTTCCCCATTATACTCACTGTTTTTCCCCATTGCACTTATAATAACTGTTCTCTTCATTACAGTTAATTTTCTGCACGCTGCGTTTTGTCTTCTACTTTATTTCAAGTATTCCTGTATTCACTTCTTTTTGTTTTATTTTAGCCCCCTTTTCCCCCATCTTATTATGTTTTATTCCCAGACTATTCTGACACCCCATTCCTGTTTCTTAATGGATATAGCTTCCTGCATTCTATGGGGGTTCACGAACAGTTTTACACTTCGATACAGAAATTTCTTGTGGATCACATCGTGGGTTAGTCTCAAAGGCACATGGATATTCTTCCCGCCCTCCTGTTCCGCAGTATATAATTCAGTTTCCTTTTTCCCCAATGTTGCTTCACCTCCTACTCATGCTCAAATGAAGGAATCTTTCCGGACTCAATATTTTTAGACAAATCTTATGGGTGAATTGCCTTTCATCTTGTTCTTTGCTCGAATGTTTGGTACTTTAATTCCTCCTTAGATCTATGATTGTAGAACAGGTTGAGACGTACAGGTTTTGGTCAGTTCTCTAGTTTCCAGCCTGATTTTACTTCTGTTCAACAGAACCAGCATTGTCCAGCTCCCTGGTTCTTAGGGACTCTGATAGGATACACGAAACATTAACTTCTAGTATTCAGTTGTACTAAATTCTTCCTCAGCTGCCTTCAGAATGTTGCTTTGGCTATACAATATGAATATGAATTTAACTACCAGGACATTTTCTTCTGAAATGGAACAGGATCCTGTGGGGCTCCTGGGCACAAAAGCCTTTCTGTGCCCCCCACTGCTTGATTATAGGAAATAAGCTTCATTCAGCCTCTGACTTGCCATGAGCTCCAAGGAGCAGGTTCAAACAGTTGCTAATTAGGGAAGGGAGGGGATGCGTGGAGACAAGGGAGGAACAGTCAAAAGAAACTACAGTGCAGCCTTGGGGCAGGGTCCTGGTTCCCCCTCAAGGGATACACAGAACAATATCTCTGGGCTGTTTGGTAGATACTGAAACCCCCTCCAGGCGGGAGAAGTTAACTGTGTGCTGCCCACAAGCACACAGACCCCAGACTGGTTGGAACCAGAAGGTTGATGATGCCGACTCCCACTTACCTCCCCACCAACCAATCAGAAGAATGTCCATGAGCTGATCACGCCTTCTTTGAACCATTACTATAAAACTCCTTACTATCCACTCCAGGTTGGGACACAGTTTTGAGGACATTAGCCTGCTGTGGCCCCCTTTGCCTGGCAAAGCAATAAAGCTATTCTTTTCTACTTTACCCCAAACTCTGTCTCCAAGATTTAATTTGGTGTCGGGGTACAGAGGCCGGATTCAGCTTCACTTCCTGCTAAATCATGAAATTTTTCTGCAAGGATGGGAAAAGTTGGCGGATGGGGAGGCTATGAGAGTGAGGGTAAGTATAGAGAAATAATCCAGAAGCTACTATGCAATACAACACCTGCAGGTAGAAAGGTAGAAAGGTAAAATTGTAAGAGTCTCTAAGTATCTGAATGTTGGGAAAATGGTGGAAAAAATATGAAGCATAGTGTTACCATTGACGACTGTACAATTACCAATTCCCAGCAGACCCTGGTATTAGATTTTCAGTTTTAGTTTTCCTTGTTTGAATTCTTATCACCATTTTTTGTATTCTTCTTTCTCTTTTTTCTCATGTTATAACAATTTAGGGACAAGCTACTTTTAGCTTTACATCATTGTGGACCTAAACTTTGTTCAGTGTTCCATCCACACTCTAGTTTTGACCATACATGTCTCATGAGACACTGTTCTGCAGAAAATTGTTCTTAAGCATGTTAGTAAATGTGCCTTCGATAGTGTTCTATATTCAATATGCTTTGAAAATACTGTGTTGACATTACAGAGGTTCATCTATTACAGGACTTCCCAAAAGCTTTAAAATGCCAGGGTATATGTATTGTGAACCACCAAGAGACACCACCAAGCATCATGCCCCTAACTTGTTTGACCATGAATCTATTATTCCTGAACAATGTTCTGCAGATCACTACTTTAAGAAACAGTATACTCACTGTGTACTCTGTACTTAAATGCCCCAGAGTCCTTACTACTCTCTGGTTACAAGGAAGACACTTGGAGACACTTAATTTATTCAGGCTTCCTGGTTATCATTTTCTGCACTTATGCAGAAAGACATTTAGCTCTTGACCTTACGTTAAATGTATTGACTACACCTTTAGTTTAAAAATTATTGTCTGAGTCAATGACACAGTTTGATTCAATTCCAAGGTCTCCATGTAATATATAAACAAAGCATGGACTCAATGAATTTCTTTTATTCACTTACATTATCCCAGGTAGTCTTCTGTATTTGCTTTATCAACTCTAAATAAGGTTTAAGACTAAAAACTCTGTTCCATATAATTAGAAACACACATATACATTTGTGTCATAGTGTTGTACTTTATAAGAACTTGATACCTACTGACTGATTTATTAAACCAACACCTAAAGATGGCAGAATTCAACCTTTGGCTCTGGTTATTCTAATGTGATCTCTAGAGTGGCATATATAGTAAAACAAACTGGCAGTTATATTGTTTAATTATATACATTAACTAACAAGTCTAGACTCAACACTGATTTTGGAAGTGCTGTAGAGAGGCAAATCAAACATCTGTAGAAATAAAGTGTTATGTCTCTAATTAAATGCTTTAAAAAATGAACTGAAAAATATTCAGGATTTGAAGAACTTCAACAAGAATGTAGAACCAGTTCAGTAAAACTAAGATAACATTATTTTGCATTAAATTAGAGAGGAGAAAGGGACATTCAGGTAATAAAGTTCTTTTATGGTACTGAACTTTAAAAAATTAAGTAAAACAAATAAAATTGAAAATAAAAATTCCTCTGTAGCTTTTCTCCTTTGACCTCTCAAAACGAGCAGTTCTGAAACGTGAGCCACGTGATAATGCTAATTCTTTTGGTGATAATTTTGACAGATCGTTTTCAGAAATTGCTTTCAAAGTCATTTAAATGAGGAAGAAGGCAACTATGCACAACTCAAAATTTTAAACTGCCAAAATTACTCCCTGATTTCTCTCCCATATTACATATTTATTTTATTAAGTTTATTTAGCTTGGGGTTACTTCCTAACATGATTTAGTCGAATGTACAAGCCTGGCCTTTATTACGTACAGGAGGGAAATTATTTTCCTGGCCTGAGATGGAGCCATCATTTCACCTCTTCAGAGGAACTGAAGAGATATGTCTGGTCTTGTTAGATGCTCAAGCTGTAGCAGAATATTCTGTGCCAACATCAGCACACTTGCCACAGGTGCAGAGAGCCCCTAGACTGTGACCTGAACTGAAGCTCCAGCAATAAATTGGAAAGTCAAGGGAACACAGAACGTATTGGAAGAGCTTTAATTAGCACATTCAAGAGAAAACACTGTATTAGATTTTTATTGCTTTATAGCATATTACTACAAAGGTAGTGGCTTAAAACAACTCACACTTGTCATCTTAGAGTTTCTGTGGGGCAGATGTCTGGGCATGGCTTAGCTAGGTCCACTGCCTAAGGTCGCATGTAGTTGTAATTAAGATGTTGGAGGAGATGCGTCCTCACCCAGAGGCTTGACCAAGGAAGAGCCCTCTTCCAAGTTCACTCAGGTCACTGGCAGAATTCATTTCCTTTTGGTTGTAGGACTGAGGACCCTGCTTCTATTGGCTGTCAGCTGGAAGCTGCCCTCAGCATCCAGAGGCCACCCACAACTCTTGGCCAAGTGGAATCTCAAACATGGCTCCTTAAGTTCTTCACATGCAGCTAGGAAGGGAGGGTCTTTAGAATGAGCCTGCTAAAAAGACGGAATCTTACGTAATGTAACATAATCATGAGAGTGATATCCAACCCTTTGCCATATTCTGTTGGTGAGAAGAGAGTCATAGATCCTGCCCACACTCAAGGGGAAGGGATTATACAAAAGTGGGAACGCCAAGAGGCAAAGATCATGGTGGGGGGCAACCTCTGAGTCTGTAGCCACAAATACTGGGCTCTTACTTAAGGAAGAATCCCTCCAAAAAAAAAGCCCTAGCATTCAATAGAGTGGCATCAAACATGAACACAGAAAATGATGACTGCCTCCTGCTTCCCACTCCTGGGCCTATAACCAGACAAAGCTATAATTCGAAAAGATACATGCGACCCATGTTGATAGCAGCACTATTCACGATAGCCAAGACATGGTAACAACCTAAATGTCCATCAACAGATGAATGGCTAAAGAAGATGTGGTATATAACTACAATGAAATACTACTCAACCATAAAAAGAATGAAATAGTGCCATTTGCAGCACCATGGATGGACCTAGAGATTATCATACTTAGTGAAGTAAGTCAGCAAGAGAAAGACAAATACCATATATCACTTATATGTAGAATCTAAAATATGACACAAATGAACACATCTACAAAGCAGAAACAGACTCACAGACATAGAGAACAGACTGTGGTTGCCAAGGGGGAGGGGGGTGGGAGAGGGATGGGCTGGGAGTTTGGGATTAGCAGATGCAAATTAGTATATATAGGATGGATAAACAACAGTGTCCTTCTGTATAGCACAGGGAACTATATTCAATATCCTGTGATAAGTCATAATGGAAAAGAATATGAAAAAGAATATATATATATATATATATATATATATATATATATATAACTGAGTCACTTTGCTATACAGCAGAAATGAACACATTATAAATCAACTGCACTTCGATAAAATTTTTTAAAAAATGGAAAGAAAATGATGACTGTCACAATTTCGCAATGATTTTGCAATGTTTCAGTAACTCCTTGACCTTGCTTATGAAACTGAAATTTCTGTGTTTTCCAAGTGACTTCTAAGGTCAATGAATTAGTTCTCTGGTGAGGCAGTAACAGTGTCTGTCATTCAGTCAGACTGTTCTTTGTATGCTGCAGCTTCTGCTACTAATTTGCCAGTTTGTTGATCTTCTTTGATATAAACACAAATATTTACCCTTGGTAAGAAATAAAACATTGAACACAAAACTTAATTGTTTGGTCAGAAAAAAGATCACAACCTTGCAAAAATAGTTGAAATATTATAGGGACACTGTGGAGTAAAATTTCAAACAATGTATTAAAAAAATTGAAGGAAAATTTATATATAGTGAGCTACACAGATCTTAAGCATACAATTTGGCGAGTTTTGACAAATACAAACACCTGACTTAATCAACACCCCAATCGAGAAATAACACATGTCTATCACCCCAGAAAGCTCACTTACGCTTCCTTCCCTGTTACCCCTAGATAACCATTGTTCTGATGCCTATCATCATAGACTAATTTTACCTGTACTTTAAAAAAAAGTTTTAAACATTAAGATAAAATTGAAGTACACTATACACATTTAAAGTGTACAATTAGATCAGTTTCTACATGTATCTATACCAGTAAAACCATCACCACAATAAAGATTATAAACATTTCTGTCATTCCTAGAAGCTACTCGTGTCCCTTCTGTAATCCAATCCTTCCTCTATCTCACCATTGTTACCCCAGGAAACGAATGATTTCATTTCTGTCACTTTAGATTACTTTGGATATTCTATAATTTAAAAACATGCTCAGCATCATTAGGCATCAAGGATATTCAAATTAAAACCATAATGAGATATTTTATAAGCTCATTAGGATGACTAAAAAATGAAAAACTAACCATATCAAGTGTTGCTAAGAATGTAGAACAGGTGGAACTTTATTTTGTTGCTGATGGGAATACAATATGGTACAATCACCTTAGAAAACAGTTTGACAGTTTTTTAAAAATTGATACATTTACCTATCATAGGATCCAACTATTCTGCTGTTAGGTTTTTACTCAAGAGAATAAAAAATATATGTCTACATGAAGACTTACACACAAATGTCCACAGCAGCTTTACTTGTCATAGGCAAGAGCTGAAAGTAGCCCAAATGCCCAAGAACAGGTGAATGAATAAACAGACTGAAATGATCACCCAACGAAACACCACTCAGCAATGAAAGTGAATGAACAACTGATAAACGCAACAACAAAATGAATCTTAAAATTCCTATGCTGAGTAGTAGTTTTGCCTATTTTTGAATTTCATACACGTGGGATAGTTATGGCATTTGTACTGCTGCACTTATTTTGCTCCACAAAGAGTTATTTGCTGTGTTGCTAATTCAGTAGTGTATCACTTTTCATTGTCAAATAACTGACTTTTGAAATTAAAACACTCTCCGTCCCATACAGAGATTATACACACATACAACACTACGGCTGTGTAGAGCTCAACAAAGGCAGTCTATTACATTTAAGAGATTAGAGGGCGACTATATTTTAATTTGCCTTTCTTATTTACAAGCCCTACTTGTTTGTTACCTTGAACTTTACCTTAAAAGAAAAAGGCCTAGGCATGCTCCTCGGCCATGGAAGTGCACACTTAGCGTCCTGAGGCACACATTTCCCCTTTGTGAGTAGAGCCTGTGTACAGAATGTCACCATCCTTTGCCTGATTTCATCAAACAAGCCTTCTGACAGGTCTCCCATCCTCTAGCTTTCTCCTGGTTTCAGTCCACCTTCTCCGGGATGACCCGGGGTCTTGGTGCTCTGGCCAGGTGTCAGGCCTGAGCCTCTGAGGTGGGAGAGATGAGTTCAGGACATTGGTCCATCAGAGACCTCCCAGCACCTTGTAATATCAATCAGTGAAAGCTCTCCCAGAGATCTCCATCTCAACGCTAAGACCCAGCTCCACTCAATGACCAGCAAGCTCCAGTGCTGGACACCCCCTGCAAACAACTAGCAAGACAGGAACACAACCCCACCCATTAGCAGTGAGGCTGCCTAAACTCATAGTAAGTTCACAGACAGCCCAAAACACACCACAGGATGTGGTCCTGCCCACCAGAAAGACAAGATCCAGCCTCATCCATCAGAACACAGGTAGCAGTACCCCCACCAGGACGCCTACACAACCCACTGAACCAACCTTACCCACTGGGGGCAGACACCAAAAACAGCGGGAACTACGAACCGGCAGCCTGTGAAAAGGAGATCCCAAACACAGTAAGTTAGGCAAAATGAGAAGACAAGAAATATGAAGCAGATGAAGGAGCAAGGTAAAAACCCACCAGACCAAATAAATGAAGAGGAAATAGGCAGTCTACCTGAAAAAGAATTCAGAGTAATGATAGCACAGATGATCCAAAATCTTGGAAATAGAATGGAGAAAATACAATACACGTTTCACAAGGACCTAGAAGAACTAAAGAGCAAACAAACCATGATGAACAACACTATAAATGAAATTACAAATTCTATAGAAGGAACCAATAGCAGAATAACTGAGGCAGAAGAACGGATAAGTGACATGGAAGATAAAAGAGTGGAAATAACTACCACAGAGCAGAATAAAGAAAAAAAATGAAAAGAATTGAGGACAGTCTCAGAGACCTCTGGGACAACCTCAAACACACCAACATTCGAATTATAGGGGTCCCAGAAGAAGAAGAGAAAAAGAAAGGGTCTGAGAAAATATTTGAAGACATTATAGTTGAAAACTTCCCTAATATGGGAGAGGAAAGAGTCAATCAAGTCCAGGAAGTGCAGAGAGCCCCATACAGGATAAATCCAAGGAGAAACATGCCAAGACACTTATTAATCAAATGATCAAAAATTAAATACAAAGAAAAAATATTAAAAGCAGTAAGGAAAAAGCAACAAATAACATACAAGGGAACAGCCATAAGGTTAGTAGCTGATCTTTCAGCAGAAACTCTGCAAGCCAGAAGGGTGTGGCAGGACGTATTTAAAGTGATGAAAGGGATAAAACCTACAACCAAGATTACTCTACACAGCAAGGATCTCATTCAGATTCGACAGAGAAATTAAAACCTTTACAGATGAGCAAAAGCTAAGAGAATTCAGCACCAGCTGAATAAATTAATTAAATAAATAATAATAAATAAATAATAAAAATAAATATTATTAATTAATAAATAAAAATAATAAATAAATAAATAAAACCAGCTTTACAACAAATGCTAAAGGAACTTCTCTAGGCAGGAAACAGAAGAGAAGGAAAAGACCTACAATAAGAAACCCTAAACAACTAAGAAAATGGTAATAGGAACATACATATCGATAATTACCTTAAATGTAAACGGATTAAATGCTCTACCAAAAGACACAGACTGGCTGAATGGATACAAAACACAAGACCCATAAGTATGCTGCCTACAAGAGACCCACTTCAGACCTAGGGACACATACAGATTGAAAGTGAGGGGATGGAAAAAGATACTCCACGCAAATGGAAATCAAAAGGAAGATGGAAGAGCAGTTCTCACATCAGACAAAATAGACCTTAAAATAAAGACTATTACAAGAGACAAAGAAGGACACTACATAATGATCAAGGCATCAATCCAAGAAGAGATATAACAATTGTAAATATTCATGCACCCAACAGAGGAGCACCTCAATACATAAGGCAAATGCTAACAGCCATAAAAGGGGAAATTGACAGTAACACAGTCACAGCAGGGGACTTTGACACCTCACTTTCGCCAATGGACAGACCATCCAAAGTGAAAATAAATAAGGAAACAAGCTTTAAATGACATATTAAACAAGATGGACCTAATTGATATTTATAGGACATTCCATACAAAAACAGCAGAATACACTTTCTTCTCAAGTGCTCATGGAACATTCTGCAGGATAGATCATACCTTGGATCACAAATCAAGTCTTGGTAAATTTAAGAAAATTGAAATCGTATCAAATAACTCTTCCGACCACAACACTATAAGACTAGATAACAATTACAGGAAAAAAAATTGGAAAAAATACAAACACATGGAGGCAAGTAAATAACCAAGAGATCACTGAAGAAATCAAAGAGGAAATAAAAAAATACCTGGAAACAAATGACAATGAAAACACAACGACCCAAAACCTATGGGATGCAGCAAAGGAGTTCGAAGAGGGAAGTGTATAGCAATACAATCCTACCTCAAGAAACAAGAAACATCTCAAATAAACAATGTAAGCTTACACCTAAAGCAATTAGAGAAAGAAGACCAAAAAACCCCCAAAGTTA
This sequence comes from Leucopleurus acutus, assembly GCF_964270905.1. Lineage (NCBI taxonomy): Eukaryota > Metazoa > Chordata > Mammalia > Artiodactyla > Delphinidae > Leucopleurus > Leucopleurus acutus. The sequence goes on from NC_139142.1 coordinate 197,699,218, forward strand.
GCAGAAGGAAAGAAATCATAAAGATCAGATCAGAAATAAATGAAAAAGAAATGAAGGAGACAATAGCAAAGATCAGTAAAACTAAAAGCTGGTTCTTTGAGAAGATAAACAAAATAAATAAACCATTAGCCAGACTCATCAGGAAAAAAAGGGAGAAGACAGAAATCAATAGAATTAGAAATGAAGAAGGAGAAGTAACAACTGACACTGCTGAAATACAAAGGATCATGAGCGATTACTACAAGCAACTCTATGCCAATAAAATGGACAACCTGGAAGAAATGGACAAATTCTTAGAAAAGCACAACCTTCCGAGACTGAACCAGGAAGAAATAGAAAATATAAACAGACCAATCACAAGCACTGAAATTGAAACTGTGATTTAAAATCTTCCAACAAACAAAAGCTCAGGAGCAGATGGCTTCACAGGCGAATTCTATCAAACATTTAGAGAAGAGCTAACACCTATCCTTCTCAAACTCTTCCAAAATATAGCAGAGGGAGGAACGCTCCCACACTCATTCTACGAGGGCACCATCACCCTGATAGCAAAACCAGACAAATATGTCACAAAGAAAGAAAACTACAGGCCAATATCACTGATGAACACAGAGGCAAAAATCCTCAACAAAACACTAGCAAACAGAATCCAACAGCACATTAAAAGGATCATACACCATGATCAAGTGGGGTTTATCCCAGGAATGCAAGGATTCTTCAGTATATGCAAATCAATCAATGTGATACACCATATTAACAAACTGAGGGAGAAAAACCATATGCTCATCTCAATAGATGCAGAGAAAGCTTTTGACAAAATTCAACACCCATTTATGATAAAAACCCACCAGAAAGTAGGCATAGTGGGAACTTTCCTCAACATAATAAAGGCCATATACGACAACCCCACAGCCAACATCGTTCTCAATGGTGAAAAACTGAAACCATTTCCTCTAAGATCAGGAAGAAGACAAGGCTGCCCACTCTCACTACTATTATTCAACATAGTTTTGGAAGTTTTAGCCATAGCCATCCAAGAAGAAAAAGAAATAAAAGGAATCCAAATCAGAAAAGAAGAAGTAAAGCTGTCACTGTTTGCAGATGCCATGGTACTATACATAGAGAATCCTAAAGATGCTACCAGAAAACTACTAGAGCTAATCAATGAATTTGGTAAGGTAGCAGGATACAAAATTAATGCACAGAAATCTCTTGCTTTCCTATACAGTAATGATGAAAAATCTGAAAGACAAATTAAGGAAACACTCCCACTTACCACTGCAATAAAAAGAATAAAATACCTAGGAACAAACCTACCCAGGGGACCAAAGACCTGTATGCAGAAAACTATAAGACACTGCTGAAAGAAATTAAAGATGATACTAACAGATGGAGAGATATACTATTATCTTGGTTGGAAGAATCAACATTGTGAAAATGACTATACTACCCAAAGCAACCTACAGATTCAGTGCAATCCCTATAAAACTACCAATGGCATTTTTCACAGAAATAGAACAAAACATTTCACAATTTGTATGGAAACACAAAAGACCCTGAATAGCAAAAGCAATCTTGAGAAATAAAAATGGAGCTGGAGGAATCAGGCTCCCTGACTTCAGACTATACTACAATGTTACAGTAATCAAGATAGTATGGTACTAGCACAAAACCAGAAATATAGATCAATGGAACAGGATAGAAAGCCCAGAGATAAACCCACACACATATGGTCACCTTATCTTTGATAAAGGAGGCAAGAATATACAATGGAGAAAAGACATACTCTTTAATAATTGGGGCTGGGAAAACTGGACAGCTACATGTAAAAGAATGGAATTAGAATTCTCCCTAACACCATACACAAAAATAAACTAAAAATGGATTGCAGACCTAAATGTAAGGTCAGACATTATAAAACTTTTAGAGGAAAACATAGGCAGAATACTCTATGACATGAATCACAGCAAGATCCTTTTGACCCACCTCCTACAGAAAGGGAAATAAAAACAAAATTAAGCAAATGGGACGTAATGAAACTTAAAAGCTTTTTCACAGCAAAAGAAACCATAAAGAAGACAAAAAGACAATGCTTGGAATGGGAGAAAATATTTGCAAACGGAACAACTGACAAAGGATTAAACTCCAAAATATACAAATAGCTCATGCAGCTCAATATCAAAAAAACAAACAACCCAATCCAAAAATGGGCAGAAGACCTAAATAGACATTTATCCAAAGAAGATATACAGATTGCCAACAAACACATGAAAGGATGCTCAACATCACTAATCATTAGAGAAATGCAAATCAAAACTACAATGAGGTATCACCTCACACCAGTCAGGATGGTCACAATCAAAAAGTCTACAAACAATAAATGTTCGAGAGGGTGTGGAGAAAAGGGAACCCTCTTGCACTGTTGGTGGGAATGTAAATTGATACAGCCACTATGGAGAACAGTATGCAGGTTTCTTAAAAAACTAAAAATAGAACTACCATATGACCCAGCAATCCCACTAATTGGAATATACCCTTAGAAAACCATAATTCAAAAAGAGTCATGTACCACAATGTTCATTGCAGCTCTATTTACAATAACCAGGACATGGAAGCAACCTAAGTGTCCATCAACAGATGAATGGATTAAGAAGATGTGGCACATATATACAATGGAATATTAGTCAGCCATAAAAGAAACGAAATTGAGTTATTTGTAGTGTGGTGGATGGACCTAGAGTCAGTCAAACAGAGTGAGGTAAGTCAGAAAGAGAAAAACAAATACCATATACTAACACATATACTTGGAATCGTAAAAAAAAAAAAAAAAAAGGTTCTGAAGAACCTAGGGGCAGGACAGGAATAAAGACACAGATGTAGAGAATGGACTTGAGGACACTGGGAGGTGGAAGGGTAAGCTGGGATGAAGTGAGAGAGTGGCATGGAAATATATACACTACCAAATGTAAAATAGCTAGTGGGAAGTAGCCGCACAGCACAGGGAGATCAGCGCTCGGTGTTTTGTGACCACCTAGGGGGTGGGATAGGGAGGGTGGGAGGGAGATACAAGAGGGGATATGGGGATAGTTGTATACGTGTAGCTGATTCACTTTGTGATACAGCAGAAATGAACACACCATTGTAAAACAATTATACTCCAATAAAGATGTTAAAAAAGAAAAGAAAAACACCCAAGACTCAGGTTATGCTCTGCTGGAGTATTATCAAAAACTTTGTGATCAATTTATTAGTGTTTTCCTATAGTGCCATTCAAAAATTAACATTTTTTAATTTTACTGATCATGTCTTTGGATTATTCTAAACAAGCCTCTATCCATTTCTTTTTCACAATTTAAAAATACTCCTAATTATCACAATACTTTATCATTCAGCAAAAATAATTTTGTATATATTTAATTCTCTTCATGTTTCTTTATAAATCAGTAATTCTGGGCTCTAAATTTTTAGCTGTCACTTGTGTCTAAATTTCTGTTGTCAATAGTTTCCTGATATTTCCATATCAGTACTTTAGGTACATAAAAGTAATGACTGGATTTAAGGACTATTAAGGCATTGGTGTTACAGCTTACACTCTCATCAGAGATTCTGGTATCCTCCAGTTTAACCAATGTGATGCTCTGACATTAAGTATTTTTAAGAAGTTCAAAAAGTTCGAGGTAAGTTATTAAGCTGTATTATAGATAGTATTTAATTAGGTATCTATGGTATATCTCACTGAATTTTCAAGATTCATTTATATGGTATTAGGGCTATTAAGTTAACTGTAAAAACCTTTTATTGAGAGGTTTATTATTGCCCAAATTTGCCTACAGTACAGGTCAAACAATATCCTCAAAAAAAAAAACAACACTGAAATTCTTAAAAATGTTCCTAAAATGGATCTGGGTCCTGTTTCCCCAAGTTCATAATACAGTTTCTCATACAATCCAAGGTTTCTCGAGACGCATATGTGTGTGTGTGTGTGTGTGTGTGTGTGTGTGTGTGTGTGTGTGTGTGTGTATAGACTATCTGTTTAGATTATCTGCCTTGTAGTTGCCACAGTCCCTGAGACCTTGAATGATCAAAATTGTCTATTGTGTTTTACTTAAAAGCTTTATTGAGATGTAATTCATATGCCTTATAATTCACCACTTAAAGTGTACAATTAACCTGCTTTCAGTATATTCGTAGGGTTGCAGGACCATTACCACGGTCAGTTTTAGAACACTTTCATCAACCCCCAAAGATCCTCCACACCTCCAAGCTGCCACCTCCAATCCCGCCATCATCCCAGCCCTAGGAAGTCACTAATCTATTTTCTGTCTCTATAGACTCCTTATTCTGGATACTTCGTATAAATGGAACCATACAGTATGTGGCCCTTTGCGACTAGATTCTTCCACTTAGCGCAAGGTTTTCAAGATTCAGCCATGTTGTAGCATGTATCAGTATTTTATTTCTTTCTACAGCCTGATAACATTCCACTGCATGGACATGCCATATTGCAGGGGTCCCCAACCCCCGGGCCAAGGACTGCTACTGGTCTGCAGCCTGTTAGGAACTGGGCCACACAGCAGGAGGTGAGCGGCTGGCAAGCGAGTGAAGCTTCATCTGCCGCCCCCCATCGCTCGCGTTACCACCTGAACCAACACTCCCACCCCTGCCGTCCATGAAAAAATTGTCTTCCACGAAACCAGTCCCTAGTGCCAAAAAGGTTGGGAACCGCTGCCGTATTGTATTTATCCATTCATCAGCTGATGGACATCGGGTTGTTTCAATCTTTTGGCTACTGTGAATAAACCTGCTATGAACATTTGTGTACAAGTTTCTGTGTGGATGTAAGTTTTCAATTCTCTTGGTATATTCCTAGGAGTGGAATTGCTGGGTCATGTGGGAACTCTTGTGTCTAACCTGTTGGAAAAATGCAACACTGTTTTCCAAAGGGAACGCACCATTCTGCATTCTGACCAGTAGTGTATGAGGATTCCGATTTCTCCACATCCTCCACAACACTTGTTATTATCTCTTTTTCATTACAGCCATCCTCATGACTATGAAGTGGGATTTCATGGTGGGTCTGATGGCTAATGATGTTGAGCATCTTTTCATGGGCTTATTGGCCATTTGCACATTTTCTTTATAGAAAACTCTGTTCAGATCCTTTGCCCACATTTTTTTTTTTTTTTGCGGTACGCGGGCCTCTCTCTGTTGTGGCCTCTCCCGTTGCGGAGCAGAGGCTCCGGACGCGTAGGCTCATGCCTGTGCGGCCCAGCCCCTCTGCGGCACGTGGTATCCCCCCGGACCGGGGCATGAACCCGCGTCCCCTGCATCAGGAGGCGGACTCCCAACCACTGCGTCACCAGGGAAGCCCTGCCCACTTTTTAATTGGGTTCTTTGTTTATTATTGAGTTGTCGGAGTTTTTAAGTATTCTAGATACAAATTCCGTATCAGACACATGATTTGTAAAACTTTTGCCCAATTCTGTGGGTCATCTTTTCGCTTTCTTGATGGTATCCTTTGACACATAGAAGTTTTAAATTTTAATTTAAAACTTAGGTATCATTTATTCTTATTTATCTATTCTTTTCTTTGGCTGCTTGTGCTTTTGGTGACATATCTAAGAAACCACTGCTTGATCCAAGGTCATAAGAATTTACACCTGTCTATTGTTTTTAAATGTTCATGACATCTTGGCTTGGTATTAAGTTCTTAGGTCCCTCCGTTTTTATTTAAGGATTTTGTATACGTTTCTTTCATATGAAAGATCTATGAGGGTTTTCTCTCAGCCTTACCTTTTCTAATATTCTTCAGGGTCAAACACAGTTCATGGATATTGCTAAAACTTTCCCAACATCTTTCTGTTCTAAGAGAAAGGTCATTTCTAGGCCCTTCAGAGCAATTTCAACTACAGGAGATTTGGCAAGCGAGATGCATGTGATATCAAAGATCTAAGCCTTCACTTAATATCTCCCTCACTTCACTCCAAATTTTACTGTATCTGGCTGGTAGCTGCTCTTCAGAATTGCTGTTCAATGTTGTGACTATTTCCTATTCTATTGAAATTGGAAGCTTCTTTGTTTTTCAAAATAAATTGTTTATTTTTTTTTATGGCTGCATCGGGTCTTTGTTTTTGCGTGCGGTGAGCAGGGGCTACTCTTCCTTGCGGTGCACAGGCTTCTCATTGCAGTGGCTTTTCTTGTTGCTGAGCACAGGCTTCAGTAGTTGTGGCATGCAGGCTCAGTAGCTGTGGCTCGCGGGCTCTACAGTGTAGGTTCAGTAATTGTGGCACACGGGCTTAGTTGCTCCGAGGCATGTGGGATCTTCCCGGACCAGGGCTCGAACCCATGTCCCCTGCATTGGAAGGCATATTCTTAACCACTGTGCCACCAGGGAAGTCCCTTCTTTGTTGTTTTAACTATTGTTTGAACTTTGTTTCACAGAAGATAATGAGGTATAAAGGCTCTTAATGCACAATCATATTTTGACTACTTTAAAAGTGGTTGAGAAGAGATTGATAAGATTAAAACAGAGCTATCATAGTTAACGGAGTAAGTTGCTACTTATTGAATGTGAACTAGATGACAGGCTACCCTGGTCACCCATCCTGAGGTTGGTAATAAAATTCACATTTTTATAGGTGAGTAAACCAAGGTGCTGACGGGGATGGATGTTGGAGAAGAAAACTGGAAGAATCCAAGCAAGACTACAAATGATCTTCCCATCAAAATGGAGTGGAGGTTTCTGCAGAGGGTGGGAAGGGAATGACCGAGAGGAAGGAGAAAGTTGGAGGAACTTTGGCATAGAGAAATCGTGCAGACAAGCAGAAAACCGTAAAGACTCCTGGGAGGGTGAGAAAGCCAGGGATTGAAATTTGAGGTGAAGAAGAGATGCTCAAAGAGCATTTGGGGGTGAATTTTGCCATGCGTTGTACAATGTAATTCATGTTTCACTGTCTCCCCAAGAGGTGTTCACTAAAAACTTACGTTAGTTTTCATGAGTTTTTGAATCCATCTGTGTTTCAAATTTGACACTGGGGTAACACTGTCAGTGAGTGACCCAAGTTTAGAAAAAAGTTGGGTGATATTACTAATGTTTATCTTAAAAAATAGTGTTTTTGTATTTCCTAGAGGTTTTCTGTGATTTCCTTAGCCTGGGAGCAAGTTTTTAATATACCTCCTACAAGGCTTAGCCTTTCCTATGGATACTTAAAAAATATTAAGCGTCAATATTTAAATATCATTAAGAAGGGCCAAAAGTTTATTTAGCACAAATTTAAGCCTCCTAATAAATTCAACAGAAACCCATAATTTAGTCCAGTATTGAGTTGTAAAAATACAGGTTTTAAATTCTACACATTAAAAAATAATCTTCTAATTAATATTTCAGTATGCCCTTTGAGTGACTTTTCTCTGACCAAGTAATACATTCATTGCAGAAAATATGAGTAATACAAAAAGTATAAAGAAGAAAATTAAAATCACCCATAATCTTGTCACTTAGTAAATATTTTGTAGCATACTGTTTTATACATGTATATATCTGTGTTACGTATGTGTGTATATTCCTTTAAAAAATCTATTTTTACTTGATGTATTTTTACATCTCTGTTTTTAAAAATACACTCTTGGGCTTCCCCGGTGGCGCAGTGGTTGAGAATCCGCCTGCCGACGCAGGGGACATGGGTTCATGCCCCGGTCCGGGAAGGTTCCACATGCCGCGGAGCGGCTGGGCCCGTGAGCCATGGCTGCTAAGCCTGCGCGTCCAGAGCCTGTGGTCCACAACGGGAGAGGCCACAGCAGTGAGAGGCCCACGTACCGCAAAAAAAAAAAAAAAAAAAAAAAAAAAAAGAAAAACACTCTTAAGACATAATTTTAAGTGTCTTCATACCTATAGTTTTTAAAAAATAATTTTGGACAATTCATTGTATAGATGATCTATATTTCATTTAACCAATCCCTTATTTTATAAATAGTAATGGGATGAGTATCCTTAAATGCACGTATTTCTCTTTAGCTCAATTTATTTCATTCCAGTTATCTTATAACTGGAAATTTGGCAATGCTCTCTTAATTGTTTCTAGTCTTTTCCTTTCTTCCATCCTACCCGTCCTACCCACCAACACAAACAAGCGTGATATTTTGCCTTGATTTCTGCCCTTTGCTTTCTTTCTCAGCTAAGAGGCCATTTTCTGGCTCTCCAACTTTCTAAGTTTTATGAATTGAAGTCAGGCCTTAGTACAGTCTCCTTGTATACAGTAGGTGATTTAAAATATGTACTGGTCTTTCCTAAGGCACTTAGCAAATAATGAATGAAAAAATTTAAATGAATAAAAAAAAGTTTAATTTTACTTTGAGCTGTGATGATACAGGTCTTATTCATGTTAGAAACATGAAAATCTACTTGATTGGTCTTTCTGTGGTTCTTATTACAGTATGAATATGTGTGTGTATGTGTGTGTGTGCGTGCATTGGCATATATGTGTGTGCGTGTGTGTGTTGTCCTTAATTCAAAGAAACACTCTAGTAAATTCTCCCCCTCCTTCCACTGGCTTAGCATGTAGCAATTAAAAACATTACTTATTTGAACCACACCTGAATTTCACTTAGCTTTAGCTTGGAATTAGAAAAAAGGACTGATAAAATTACAGAAATAATTTAAAACTACCCAGAACTGGATAGGGATTTAACTGCATCACAATTATGGTACAATATTACTATATCCATTGAGAGAAGGTGGCCTGATAAATTATTAGTAGCTATTTACAAAGCTAGTTCTTGAATTTCAAAGGTTTCAAACTAATCTTAAAGGCAAAAGCCTATGAAAGAATGCAGAATGAAAGAATGAAAGAGTTAAGTTCTAATATAAAAATTAAATTTACATTATGCCAACATGATAGAAAAATTAGGCACTAGAACATTTCAGGATGTAAAAGGATGGATAGATCCATCTTAAAAGGTTTGAGTTTTAGTATTAGCTATATTATTTCCAATTAACAGCGGGAACATATTGATATATTTTCCATTAGTGCAAAGGTAAAAGTATTTCTTCACTAATAATAATAAATGGTAGCGTTTAGCATATAAATGGTGCAAGCTCTTAAATTACCTTTACTCGTGCTGTATCAGTGCAGCTGAAGAGAATTTAATGCATTTTTTACATGGTGTAATTTCGTCTCACTCATACAATGTGAGACGAGTGATAATGATATTCTAATATTAATATAAGTACAAAATATACATACTGATGAATAATAGCCATGTTTTTCGGGCCTCCTTGCCAAGTCATATTAAAATGACAAATAATTGCAATTGCTTCACGGAGAAATGGTGCAGGATCTCTAGTCAAAAGCACATTAGGGACCAACAGTGTCCATTTGTTATCCTTTGTCAAGCAAACATGGCTCGTAATGAAAGTGACTAAGAGAACACTGATTGAGCACACTGACACCAAACCACTCCCTCGACAAGAGTCATGACAAGGGTATTAATAAGAGGATTGAAAGCTGAAGGTAGAGCTCTGGTTCTTAACATCTCTGTATAATCGTGATTTTCTTTGTGTTTGATGTTTTAAATAAAGCCTGGTGCTTTTTGAGGGCTGGGGGGAGTGTGGCTATGGGGCAAGAAATTACAGTAGAAAATGTAGTGGAGACATCCCGAAGACATTCCAGGGTCAGCGTGTTCAGAAAGGATTCCCCAGGTAACTTGAGGCGATGTTATTTAAAAGTGGAACAGCTCTCAGGTCAGAATCTGAATGCTTCCGAAAACAAGAAAAACTCCGCTATTCCTGTACTCAACCTGTTAGGCACTCTTTTCCCTCTTAATTGCTTTGTCTTTTTGAAAATTATGGTCTCTCCATGCAAAACATTGCTGGAGAAAGAATTTTTGATCAGGAAAATGAGTAGCTTATTGAAAGAGAAACAGGAAAATGTAATTCCATTTCAGGGATTTCTCAGCACAATTTTCAGGAATTATGACGGCTTTGTTATAAATCCAGGCCTATACAGTCTCATTTCATTTTAAACCTGCTGATTCCTAGTCCATCAATATTTAAGATAGTTCCTGTCTGAGATGGTGTAAAAATACATGTGCATATCTAGGAACAGAGGCAAAGTATCTCGTAGTTTCTAATTTATTAAATATTTGTATGTAACCTATCACATACCAGGAACTGTGATAGGTTTTCAGACTATTATCACACACAATCTAGTGGGGAGGGAAAAGTTAACAAATGATACCAACTATCACTAATAGAACATATCACATACCAGGCACCTTCCTGAGCTTCACAAAGATGAATCTCAATACAACAGCCCTTTGAAGTAGATACTATTATTACTGCTATGTTACAGATAGAAGTCCTGAGGCAGAGAGGTTTAGTGGATTTTCTAGATCACACAGCTAGTTAGTGCTGAAGTCATGTTTTGAACATAGATTCCAGAGTCCACACTCCTATTATATCTGTATATTTATAATATACAATATAGTATATGTGCTTGTGTACACACACAGACACTAAAACTTCACTGAACCTGAATTAGTTACCTGACAACCTCATCTATCTTTGATAAAACTAAGGAAATTGAGCAAACAAGAGCTCTGAAAACCCTAAATAATTTTATTCATTCAACAAATAAGTGAGCCAGCCTCTAGGTGCTCATACACAACTGTGATCAAGACTGACTCAGCCTGACCCAGGGCTTTTGTACTGAAGCTTGTGCACTTTCCTAATGAAGAGACACCTTAAATTCTCACTCTTACCTCTTATTTCCCAGGCAACTTGTATATATTATAAGTGGCAGGTTTCAAGGATGGGAGAGTTGAAGTAGAAAAGGCTAGAGATGGGAACAGTAATATTATGAAAAAGAGGAAATCAAAAAAGACATAAGTAAGACTAAGATATTAAGAAAATAACATTAAAAGCCAATAACCCTATATTTCCCATAGATCCTAATTATATTGGAATATAGCCTATTCTGACAACAGACACTCCTAGTGATTACCCTCAAGTAATAAGAACAGAGGAGATGATATGATTGTCAGTGAAGATACAATAAACTACAGTAGAAAGTTCAACAAAAGGTTAAAATTGTAATTTTGACATTTACAGCTGTTTATAGGGGTGAACCATAATCGACTTATGATGAACACATCCTTCTGTACCAAGTGCAATATGAATAAGACACAGTTGTAATTCACATATTAAGAAAGATGTAGTGGACAACTCTGTTGCTATTCTGTCTTTTTGTGGCAACAGTCCTGCTGTTTTTAAAGGGACTTCTTCCCCCTGCCTGCCGGCCCCATCGCAGATAGCCTGGTTGAGGCTCTACCTCTAGTCCTGGGAGAGCATGTGACCCAGACGTAAGTCAATCAAGGAATCACATTTTCACAGCCATACAGAGTTATGTTCAAAAACGTGTACAGTTGGTCTAGTAGGGGTCAACTTCTGAACTGTCGCTGTGAATGCTACAACAAGGCTCTGTCTCTTTCCTGTTGGATCTCAAGCTGGAGGAAGGCAATTCTAGGAGTTGCTGGCCACCATCCTGTGACCAGAGGGGGAGAGCCAAGCTGAGAATGAGCTCAACAGGGAGGAAGGAAGCTGAGAGAGAAAGAGAGAGAAACCAAGTCTTGATAATATTGTATAACTTGGTGAGCAAATCTATTCCCTTTTTGGTTGAGCAGCTGGGTAGCTCTCTTTTTAAAATTGGAAGAGGCAGAATCCTCACTAATTGGATAGGTAATATATACACAGCAAATATGAAAATTTGAAATATGAAAATCGCTATTATAGGTGAGAGTAGGGGAAGTATACATAAATACATTGAGGTAGATGTAAAAAGCATTACAGTCTTTCTGGGAACAACCATTTGTGTTTTTATATATATATAAATTATATATTTCTCTATATAATTATATATTTCATGCTACTCCTGGGAATTTGTGCCTTAGAAACTAAAACATACATAGGACATATATTTCTAAGAACTGAAGTTGTTTATTGCAGCATTTTTCATAGTAGCCAAAAAGTGGAAGCAAAATGAATCTCCCTGAGTGAGGGAATGGCTGAACACGTTATAACACAGCCACAGTGTGGACAGTTAGCACTACTGTGTAGCTTTAAAAGAATGAATTAAAAGCCGTATCAGATGCCTTGGAAGAATTTCTACAAGGTATTGTAGGATGAAAATCAAGATGTAGAGAACCAGACCACTATGACTTCATTTTTAAAAATCAAGATAATCCCCACTGTGTGACTATGCGTAACTACATAGGATTATAGGAGTACAGAAAAAAATATGCATAGTATTAGATTTTAAACATGGATTATTTGGAGGAGGGTATTTGACATCAATGAAGAAGGAAGCATAAAGGAAGGAGGAGACAAGCAGAAAAGAAAACCAAAAATGTATACCAGAAATAAGCATGTGTATGCTTATGCATGTATGTAAAATTATATATATATGGAGTTTAAATACGGGGTGTTCTAAATTTTGTGTATATATGTATAAAAATTGAATACAAAAAGGTATTTTAAGTAGACTCTAATTTTACTGTTATATGCCATTAAAAAAAGTCTTGGCTGCCTGAGTTTGAAGGCATGCGTGTCCATTTTTTTATGAGTAACAGACTGGCTGTACCACCTTGGAGAGTGGTCCAAGGCTGGTGCTTCTAGCTCACTGTGCTTGGCTTCTTATGACCTGGCTTTCAGAGAAAAATTATTTGGGGTTCTGGATGTGTTCATCCCATGATAACACCAAGGAAGAGAAACAGAGTGGGGCAAAATACAGACAGAAGCTCTGTTCTCACATCTCTGGTTCCCAAAACACTGGTTCTACAGTCAATTTCTGGTGACTCGTGTGATCTGTTCCCAGCTGTATTTTCCACATCTGTTCCAGGGTCATGTCAGGTCATGTAATAACACTTCATAATCTAGTATGTATCATACTATTACATTCTACTTATATTGAATTATATTATGTTATAGTATGCTATGTTGTGTTGTGGTATATTTTTTTACTATATCACTCTTTTGGTGGTAATGCCTTTTATTAACATTTTAAATTTCCCATGTTGTGATTTATTTTTCTATTTTGTTTACATTTAGGCCTTAGGTCTGGGCTGTAACTTTTCTGAATCATTTTTTCCCTTAATATCAGCTTTGCTGAAATACAATTCATATACCATAAAAAAACATTTAAAGTGTACAATTCACTGCTTTTAGCTTATTCACAGAGTTGTACGATTATCACCACTATCTAATTTTACATTATTTACATCACCCCTACAAGAAACTCCTTAGCCATTAGCCACCACTCTCCTTTCTCCCCTCTCCCCTATGCTTGGCCCCCACTAATCTACTTTCTAGCTCTATGGGTTTACCTTTTCTATACATTTCACATAAATGGAATCATAAATATATGGTCTTTTGTGACGGGCTTCTAGCAGTTACACTGTTGTTTTCGAAGTTTCTCCATGTTGTAGAATAAATCTAGTGCTTTACTCCTTTTCATTAGGAAATAATATTCCATTGTATGGCTATACCACATATATTTATCTATTCATCAGTTGATGTACATTAAGGTTGTTCCACATTTTACTATTAATAATAATGCCGCTATAAACACTGATGTACAAGTTTTTGAGTGGATGTATTATATTTTTATTTCTCTTGGGTATATACCTAGGAGTGAAATCCTAAGTCAAATGGTAACTCAATATTTAACATTTTAAGAAATCACCAAATTATTTTCCAAAGTGGCTGCATCAGTTTTACAGTCAAACAATAGATTCCAATATCTAAAAGATTCCAATATCTACACATCCTGGCCAACACACACTATTTCTGTTTTTGAACACTACCATCCTAGTGGGTGTGAAGTGGTATCTCATGGTGGTTTTGATTTGAATTTCCT